>NC_081183.1:94116290-94424117 GCF_029867415.1 Vicia villosa | reverse complement strand
TTTAAATGAGTTCGTTATACAGTTCAATGATATAGATGTATTTATTAACGATTTTTTCGTCCAAGCTTATCTCTAAAAATATATTTTAAAATTGACTTGATTAGAGTACATAGAATATTAATAAATTAGATAAATATTTGTGCATTAAAAAACTAGTAAAATAATCAATTTGTGAATAAAATTACAAATAATGATTCAATTTTATCTTTTGCAATACATCCATAACAACCTATGTCAAAGGAGTTTACAAATCCAAAACCTTTTGAAATTTCCCCATATTTCTCCATTGGTCTAAGCGGACTGCCAAACGTTTTGGATTTATGAACCATGATAACCCACCCAAGAAGATTAATTGTTACTTTTTCCCACCAAAACTATATTTATATAAGGAAACAAATTTAATTGTATGATGTGAAATATTTTTGGAGAGTTTGTTGGATTCATTGATTTATTTAAGGAAGGTTTGTAGGCATATCTGAACATGTAATCAATTTTGGTTCTTCACTAGTCTCATAACAAACTTAATATTATTATTTTAAAATTACAAGTAAATTTTGTAAATACTATTAATCAATTATTTTCATAGGTTACAAATAAAAAAAATTGAAATAAAAATGCAGATAAAATAAGAAATGCGTGACGCCTTTAATACAAAATTGTTAGTTACTCAATTAATTTCTTAAGACATTCGCCTACGCTTTTTCAATGAGTTTATTATAGAGTCTAGTGATATAGATAATATTATTAACGAGCTTTTCGTGCAAGCTTAGCGTACTTAAAATATTACTAAATAAGAAGAAGATTCACGTATGAATTAACTATATTAAATTTTAAATTTTGAACAAATTTACAAATTGTGATCCAGTTTTATCTTTTGCAAAATATTTAACACAATCTAGGTCAAATTAGTTTATAAATCCAAAACATTTTGAAAGTTCGCACATTTCTTCATTTCTCTATGTGGACTGCAAAAGGTTTTGGATTTATGAACCACAATAACCTAGGAAGAGACTTTGTGTATTTTTTACCGCCGCAACAATATTTAAATTAGGAAACAAAATTTCTTCTTTGGTGAGAAATATTTAAGGAAAGTTTGTTCGATACGCTGAAATAACTAAGGAAGGTTTTTAGTAATATATGAAACATTTCAGGCATGTTTGTAGGTTAATTTGAATATTTAAGCAATTTTGGTTCTTCGCCAATCTCATATAAATTCTTTTGTTCCTATTTTTAAATTAGAAGTAACTTTTTTCAATACCACAAAACTTTTATTTTGATAGTTTGATAATGATAAAATATAATTTGGAATGGAAATGTAGATATAAGGAATAGATGATGCCTTTAATTATATAAATATAAATAACCGTAAAAATTTATAATGATGTTCGCCAGTACATTTTAAATGAGTTCGTTATACAGTTCAATGATATAGATGTATTTATTAACGATTTTTTCGTCCAAGCTTATCTCTAAAAATATATTTTAAAATTGACTTGATTAGAGTACATAGAATATTAATAAATTAGATAAATATTTGTGCATTAAAAAACTAGTAAAATAATCAATTTGTGAATAAAATTACAAATAATGATTCAATTTTATCTTTTGCAATACATCCATAACAACCTATGTCAAAGGAGTTTACAAATCCAAAACCTTTTGAAATTTCCCCATATTTCTCCATTGGTCTAAGCGGACTGCCAAACGTTTTGGATTTATGAACCATGATAACCCACCCAAGAAGATTAATTGTTACTTTTTCCCACCAAAACTATATTTATATAAGGAAACAAATTTAATTGTATGATGTGAAATATTTTTGGAGAGTTTGTTGGATTCATTGATTTATTTAAGGAAGGTTTGTAGGCATATCTGAACATGTAATCAATTTTGGTTCTTCACTAGTCTCATAACAAACTTAATATTATTATTTTAAAATTACAAGTAAATTTTGTAAATACTATTAATCAATTATTTTCATAGGTTACAAATAAAAAAAATTGAAATAAAAATGCAGATAAAATAAGAAATGCGTGACGCCTTTAATACAAAATTGTTAGTTACTCAATTAATTTCTTAAGACATTCGCCTACGCTTTTTCAATGAGTTTATTATAGAGTCTAGTGATATAGATAATATTATTAACGAGCTTTTCGTGCAAGCTTAGCGTACTTAAAATATTACTAAATAAGAAGAAGATTCACGTATGAATTAACTATATTAAATTTTAAATTTTGAACAAATTTACAAATTGTGATCCAGTTTTATCTTTTGCAAAATATTTAACACAATCTAGGTCAAATTAGTTTATAAATCCAAAACATTTTGAAAGTTCGCACATTTCTTCATTTCTCTATGTGGACTGCAAAAGGTTTTGGATTTATGAACCACAATAACCTAGGAAGAGACTTTGTGTATTTTTTACCGCCGCAACAATATTTAAATTAGGAAACAAAATTTCTTCTTTGGTGAGAAATATTTAAGGAAAGTTTGTTCGATACGCTGAAATAACTAAGGAAGGTTTTTAGTAATATATGAAACATTTCAGGCATGTTTGTAGGTTAATTTGAATATTTAAGCAATTTTGGTTCTTCGCCAATCTCATATAAATTCTTTTGTTCCTATTTTTAAATTAGAAGTAACTTTTTTCAATACCACAAAACTTTTATTTTGATAGTTTGATAATGATAAAATATAATTTGGAATGGAAATGTAGATATAAGGAATAGATGATGCCTTTAATTATATAAATATAAATAACCGTAAAAATTTATAATGATGTTCGCCAGTACATTTTAAATGAGTTCGTTATACAGTTCAATGATATAGATGTATTTATTAACGATTTTTTCGTCCAAGCTTATCTCTAAAAATATATTTTAAAATTGACTTGATTAGAGTACATAGAATATTAATAAATTAGATAAATATTTGTGCATTAAAAAACTAGTAAAATAATCAATTTGTGAATAAAATTACAAATAATGATTCAATTTTATCTTTTGCAATACATCCATAACAACCTAGGTCAAAGGAGTTTACAAATCCAAAACCTTTTGAAATTTCCCCATATTTCTCCATTGGTCTAAGCGGACTGCCAAACGTTTTGGATTTATGAACCATGATAACCCACCCAAGAAGATTAATTGTTACTTTTTCCCACCAAAACTATATTTATATAAGGAAACAAATTTAATTGTATGATGTGAAATATTTTTGGAGAGTTTGTTGGATTCATTGATTTATTTAAGGAAGGTTTGTAGGCATATCTGAACATGTAATCAATTTTGGTTCTTCACTAGTCTCATAACAAACTTAATATTATTATTTTAAAATTACAAGTAAATTTTGTAAATACTATTAATCAATTATTTTCATAGGTTACAAATAAAAAAAATTGAAATAAAAATGCAGATAAAATAAGAAATGCGTGACGCCTTTAATACAAAATTGTTAGTTACTCAATTAATTTCTTAAGACATTCGCCTACGCTTTTTCAATGAGTTTATTATAGAGTCTAGTGATATAGATAATATTATTAACGAGCTTTTCGTGCAAGCTTAGCGTACTTAAAATATTACTAAATAAGAAGAAGATTCACGTATGAATTAACTATATTAAATTTTAAATTTTGAACAAATTTACAAATTGTGATCCAGTTTTATCTTTTGCAAAATATTTAACACAATCTAGGTCAAATTAGTTTATAAATCCAAAACATTTTGAAAGTTCGCACATTTCTTCATTTCTCTATGTGGACTGCAAAAGGTTTTGGATTTATGAACCACAATAACCTAGGAAGAGACTTTGTGTATTTTTTACCGCCGCAACAATATTTAAATTAGGAAACAAAATTTCTTCTTTGGTGAGAAATATTTAAGGAAAGTTTGTTCGATACGCTGAAATAACTAAGGAAGGTTTTTAGTAATATATGAAACATTTCAGGCATGTTTGTAGGTTAATTTGAATATTTAAGCAATTTTGGTTCTTCGCCAATCTCATATAAATTCTTTTGTTCCTATTTTTAAATTAGAAGTAACTTTTTTCAATACCACAAAACTTTTATTTTGATAGTTTGATAATGATAAAATATAATTTGGAATGGAAATGTAGATATAAGGAATAGATGATGCCTTTAATTATATAAATATAAATAACCGTAAAAATTTATAATGATGTTCGCCAGTACATTTTAAATGAGTTCGTTATACAGTTCAATGATATAGATGTATTTATTAACGATTTTTTCGTCCAAGCTTATCTCTAAAAATATATTTTAAAATTGACTTGATTAGAGTACATAGAATATTAATAAATTAGATAAATATTTGTGCATTAAAAAACTAGTAAAATAATCAATTTGTGAATAAAATTACAAATAATGATTCAATTTTATCTTTTGCAATACATCCATAACAACCTAGGTCAAAGGAGTTTACAAATCCAAAACCTTTTGAAATTTCCCCATATTTCTCCATTGGTCTAAGCGGACTGCCAAACGTTTTGGATTTATGAACCATGATAACCCACCCAAGAAGATTAATTGTTACTTTTTCCCACCAAAACTATATTTATATAAGGAAACAAATTTAATTGTATGATGTGAAATATTTTTGGAGAGTTTGTTGGATTCATTGATTTATTTAAGGAAGGTTTGTAGGCATATCTGAACATGTAATCAATTTTGGTTCTTCACTAGTCTCATAACAAACTTAATATTATTATTTTAAAATTACAAGTAAATTTTGTAAATACTATTAATCAATTATTTTCATAGGTTACAAATAAAAAAAATTGAAATAAAAATGCAGATAAAATAAGAAATGCGTGACGCCTTTAATACAAAATTGTTAGTTACTCAATTAATTTCTTAAGACATTCGCCTACGCTTTTTCAATGAGTTTATTATAGAGTCTAGTGATATAGATAATATTATTAACGAGCTTTTCGTGCAAGCTTAGCGTACTTAAAATATTACTAAATAAGAAGAAGATTCACGTATGAATTAACTATATTAAATTTAAAATTTTGAACAAATTTACAAATTGTGATCCAATTTTATCTTTTGCAAAATATTTAACACAATCTAGGTCAAATTAGTTTATAAATCCAAAACATTTTGAAAGTTCGCACATTTCTTCATTTCTCTATGTGGACTGCAAAAGGTTTTGGATTTATGAACCACAATAACCTAGGAAGAGACTTTGTGTATTTTTTACCGCCGCAACAATATTTAAATTAGGAAACAAAATTTCTTCTTTGGTGAGAAATATTTAAGGAAAGTTTGTTCGATACGCTGAAATAACTAAGGAAGGTTTTTAGTAATATATGAAACATTTCAGGCATGTTTGTAGGTTAATTTGAATATTTAAGCAATTTTGGTTCTTCGCCAATCTCATATAAATTCTTTTGTTCCTATTTTTAAATTAGAAGTAACTTTTTTCAATACCACAAAACTTTTATTTTGATAGTTTGATAATGATAAAATATAATTTGGAATGGAAATGTAGATATAAGGAATAGATGATGCCTTTAATTATATAAATATAAATAACCGTAAAAATTTATAATGATGTTCGCCAGTACATTTTAAATGAGTTCGTTATACAGTTCAATGATATAGATGTATTTATTAACGATTTTTTCGTCCAAGCTTATCTCTAAAAATATATTTTAAAATTGACTTGATTAGAGTACATAGAATATTAATAAATTAGATAAATATTTGTGCATTAAAAAACTAGTAAAATAATCAATTTGTGAATAAAATTACAAATAATGATTCAATTTTATCTTTTGCAATACATCCATAACAACCTAGGTCAAAGGAGTTTACAAATCCAAAACCTTTTGAAATTTCCCCATATTTCTCCATTGGTCTAAGCGGACTGCCAAACGTTTTGGATTTATGAACCATGATAACCCACCCAAGAAGATTAATTGTTACTTTTTCCCACCAAAACTATATTTATATAAGGAAACAAATTTAATTGTATGATGTGAAATATTTTTGGAGAGTTTGTTGGATTCATTGATTTATTTAAGGAAGGTTTGTAGGCATATCTGAACATGTAATCAATTTTGGTTCTTCACTAGTCTCATAACAAACTTAATATTATTATTTTAAAATTACAAGTAAATATTGTAAATACTATTAATCAATTATTTTCATAGGTTACAAATAAAAAAAATTGAAATAAAAATGCAGATAAAATAAGAAATGCGTGACGCCTTTAATACAAAATTGTTAGTTACTCAATTAATTTCTTAAGACATTCGCCTACGCTTTTTCAATGAGTTTATTATAGAGTCTAGTGATATAGATAATATTATTAACGAGCTTTTCGTGCAAGCTTAGCGTACTTAAAATATTACTAAATAAGAAGAAGATTCACGTATGAATTAACTATATTAAATTTAAAATTTTGAACAAATTTACAAATTGTGATCCAATTTTATCTTTTGCAAAATATTTAACACAATCTAGGTCAAATTAGTTTATAAATCCAAAACATTTTGAAAGTTCGCACATTTCTTCATTTCTCTATGTGGACTGCAAAAGGTTTTGGATTTATGAACCACAATAACCTAGGAAGAGACTTTGTGTATTTTTTACCGCCGCAACAATATTTAAATTAGGAAACAAAATTTCTTCTTTGGTGAGAAATATTTAAGGAAAGTTTGTTCGATACGCTGAAATAACTAAGGAAGGTTTTTAGTAATATATGAAACATTTCAGGCATGTTTGTAGGTTAATTTGAATATTTAAGCAATTTTGGTTCTTCGCCAATCTCATATAAATTCTTTTGTTCCTATTTTTAAATTAGAAGTAACTTTTTTCAATACCACAAAACTTTTATTTTGATAGTTTGATAATGATAAAATATAATTTGGAATGGAAATGTAGATATAAGGAATAGATGATGCCTTTAATTATATAAATATAAATAACCGTAAAAATTTATAATGATATTCGCCAGTACATTTTAAATGAGTTCGTTATACAGTTCAATGATATAGATGTATTTATTAACGATTTTTTCGTCCAAGCTTATCTCTAAAAATATATTTTAAAATTGACTTGATTAGAGTACATAGAATATTAATAAATTAGATAAATATTTGTGCATTAAAAAACTAGTAAAATAATCAATTTGTGAATAAAATTACAAATAATGATTCAATTTTATCTTTTGCAATACATCCATAACAACCTAGGTCAAAGGAGTTTACAAATCCAAAACCTTTTGAAATTTCCCCATATTTCTCCATTGGTCTAAGCGGACTGCCAAACGTTTTGGATTTATGAACCATGATAACCCACCCAAGAAGATTAATTGTTACTTTTTCCCACCAAAACTATATTTATATAAGGAAACAAATTTAATTGTATGATGTGAAATATTTTTGGAGAGTTTGTTGGATTCATTGATTTATTTAAGGAAGGTTTGTAGGCATATCTGAACATGTAATCAATTTTGGTTCTTCACTAGTCTCATAACAAACTTAATATTATTATTTTAAAATTACAAGTAAATATTGTAAATACTATTAATCAATTATTTTCATAGGTTACAAATAAAAAAAATTGAAATAAAAATGCAGATAAAATAAGAAATGCGTGACGCCTTTAATACAAAATTGTTAGTTACTCAATTAATTTCTTAAGACATTCGCCTACGCTTTTTCAATGAGTTTATTATAGAGTCTAGTGATATAGATAATATTATTAACGAGCTTTTCGTGCAAGCTTAGAGTACTTAAAATATTACTAAATAAGAAGAAGATTCACGTATGAATTAACTATATTAAATTTAAAATTTTGAACAAATTTACAAATTGTGATCCAATTTTATCTTTTGCAAAATATTTAACACAATCTAGGTCAAATTAGTTTATAAATCCAAAACATTTTGAAAGTTCGCACATTTCTTCATTTCTCTATGTGGACTGCAAAAGGTTTTGGATTTATGAACCGCAATAACCTAGGAAGAGACTTTGTGTATTTTTTATCGCCGCAACAATATTTAAATTAGGAAACAAAATTTCTTCTTTGGTGAGAAATATTTAAGGAAAGTTTGTTCGATACGCTGAAATAACTAAGGAAGGTTTTTAGTAATATATGAAACATTTCAGGCATGTTTGTAGGTTAATTTGAATATCTAAGCAATTTTGGTTCTTCGCCAATCTCATATAAATTCTTTTGTTCCTATTTTTAAATTAGAAGTAACTTTTTTCAATACCACAAAACTTTTATTTTGATAGTTTGATAATGATAAAATATAATTTGGAATGGAAATGTAGATATAAGGAATAGATGATGCCTTTAATTATATAAATATAAATTACCGTAAAAATTTATAATGATATTCGCCAGTACATTTTAAATGAGTTCGTTATACAGTTCAATGATATAGATGTATTTATTAACGATTTTTTCGTCCAAGCTTATCTCTAAAAATATATTTTAAAATTGACTTGATTAGAGTACATAGAATATTAATAAATTAGATAAATATTTGTGCATTAAAAAACTAGTAAAATAATCAATTTGTGAATAAAATTACAAATAATGATTCAATTTTATCTTTTGCAATACATCCATAACAACCTAGGTCAAAGGAGTTTATAAATCCAAAACCTTTTGAAATTTCCCCATATTTCTCCATTGGTCTAAGCGGACTGCCAAACGTTTTGGATTTATGAACCATGATAACCCACCCAAGAAGATTAATTGTTACTTTTTCCCACCAAAACTATATTTATATAAGGAAACAAATTTAATTGTATGATGTGAAATATTTTTGGAGAGTTTGTTGGATTCATTGATTTATTTAAGGAAGGTTTGTAGGCATATCTGAACATGTAATCAATTTTGGTTCTTCACTAGTCTCATAACAAACTTAATATTATTATTTTAAAATTACAAGTAAATATTGTAAATACTATTAATCAATTATTTTCATAGGTTACAAATAAAAAAAATTGAAATAAAAATGCAGATAAAATAAGAAATGCGTGACGCCTTTAATACAAAATTGTTAGTTACTCAATTAATTTCTTAAGACATTCGCCTACGCTTTTTCAATGAGTTTATTTATAGAGTCTAGTGATATAGATAATATTATTAACGAGCTTTTCGTGCAAGCTTAGAGTACTTAAAATATTACTAAATAAGAAGAAGATTCACGTATGAATTAACTATATTAAATTTAAAATTTTGAACAAATTTACAAATTGTGATCCAATTTTATCTTTTGCAAAATATTTAACACAATCTAGGTCAAATTAGTTTATAAATCCAAAACATTTTGAAAGTTCGCACATTTCTTCATTTCTCTATGTGGACTGCAAAAGGTTTTGGATTTATGAACCGCAATAACCTAGGAAGAGACTTTGTGTATTTTTTATCGCCGCAACAATATTTAAATTAGGAAACAAAATTTCTTCTTTGGTGAGAAAAATTTAAGGAAAGTTTGTTCGATACGCTGAAATAACTAAGGAAGGTTTTTAGTAATATATGAAACATTTCAGGCATGTTTGTAGGTTAATTTGAATATCTAAGCAATTTTGGTTCTTCGCCAATCTCATATAAATTCTTTTGTTCCTATTTTTAAATTAGAAGTAACTTTTTTCAATACCACAAAACTTTTATTTTGATAGTTTGATAATGATAAAATATAATTTGGAATGGAAATGTAGATATAAGGAATAGATGATGCCTTTAATTATATAAATATAAATTACCGTAAAAATTTATAATGATATTCGCCAGTACATTTTAAATGAGTTCGTTATACAGTTCAATGATATAGATGTATTTATTAACGATTTTTTCGTCCAAGCTTATCTCTAAAAATATATTTTAGAATTGACTTGATTAGAGTACATAGAATATTAATAAATTAGATAAATATTTGTGCATTAAAAAACTAGTAAAATAATCAATTTGTGAATAAAATTACAAATAATGATTCAATTTTATCTTTTGCAATACATCCATAACAACCTAGGTCAAAGGAGTTTATAAATCCAAAACCTTTTGAAATTTCCCCATATTTCTCCATTGGTCTAAGCGGACTGCCAAACGTTTTGGATTTATGAACCATGATAACCCACCCAAGAAGATTAATTGTTACTTTTTCCCACCAAAACTATATTTATATAAGGAAACAAATTTAATTGTATGATGTGAAATATTTTTGGAGAGTTTGTTGGATTCATTGATTTATTTAAGGAAGGTTTGTAGGCATATCTGAACATGTAATCAATTTTGGTTCTTCACTAGTCTCATAACAAACTTAATATTATTATTTTAAAATTACAAGTAAATATTGTAAATACTATTAATCAATTATTTTCATAGGTTACAAATAAAAATTATTGAAATAAAAATGCAGATAAAATAAGAAATGCGTGACGCCTTTAATACAAAATTGTTAGTTACTCAATTAATTTCTTAAGACATTCGCCTACGCTTTTTCAATGAGTTTTTATAGAGTCTAGTGATATAGATAATATTATTAACGAGCTTTTCGTGCAAGCTTAGAGTACTTAAAATATTACTAAATAAGAAGAAGATTCACGTATGAATTAACTATATTAAATTTAAAATTTTGAACAAATTTACAAATTGTGATCCAATTTTATCTTTTGCAAAATATTTAACACAATCTAGGTCAAATTAGTTTATAAATCCAAAACATTTTGAAAGATCGCACATTTCTTCATTTCTCTATGTGGACTGCAAAAGGTTTTGGATTTATGAACCGCAATAACCTAGGAAGAGACTTTGTGTATTTTTTATCGCCGCAACAATATTTAAATTAGGAAACAAAATTTCTTCTTTGGTGAGAAAAATTTAAGGAAAGTTTGTTCGATACGCTGAAATAACTAAGGAAGGTTTTTAGTAATATATGAAACATTTCAGGCATGTTTGTAGGCTAATTTGAATATCTAAGCAATTTTGGTTCTTCGCCAATCTCATATAAATTCTTTTGTTCCTATTTTTAAATTAGAAGTAACTTTTTTCAATACCACAAAACTTTTATTTTGATAGTTTGATAATGATAAAATATAATTTGGAATGGAAATGTAGATATAAGGAATAGATGATGCCTTTAATTATATAAATATAAATTACCGTAAAAATTTATAATGATATTCGCCAGTACATTTTAAATGAGTTCGTTATACAGTTCAATGATATAGATGTATTTATTAACGATTTTTTCGTCCAAGCTTATCTCTAAAAATATATTTTAGAATTGACTTGATTAGAGTACATAGAATATTAATAAATTAGATAAATATTTGTGCATTAAAAAACTAGTAAAATAATCAATTTGTGAATAAAATTACAAATAATGATTCAATTTTATCTTTTGCAATACATCCATAACAACCTAGGTCAAAGGAGTTTATAAATCCAAAACCTTTTGAAATTTCCCCATATTTCTCCATTGGTCTAAGCGGACTGCCAAACGTTTTGGATTTATGAACCATGATAACCCACCCAAGAAGATTAATTGTTACTTTTTCCCACCAAAACTATATTTATATAAGGAAACAAATTTAATTGTATGATGTGAAATATTTTTGGAGAGTTTGTTGGATTCATTGATTTATTTAAGGAAGGTTTGTAGGCATATCTGAACATGTAATCAATTTTGGTTCTTCACTAGTCTCATAACAAACTTAATATTATTATTTTAAAATTACAAGTAAATATTGTAAATACTATTAATCAATTATTTTCATAGGTTACAAATAAAAAAAATTGAAATAAAAATGCAGATAAAATAAGAAATGCGTGACCCCTTTAATACAAAATTGTTAGTTACTCAATTAATTTCTTAAGACATTCGCCTACGCTTTTTCAATGAGTTATTTATAGAGTCTAGTGATATAGATAATATTATTAATGAGCTTTTCGTGCAAGCTTAGAGTACTTAAAATATTACTAAATAAGAAGAAGATTCACGTATGAATTAACTATATTAAATTTAAAATTTTGAACAAATTTACAAATTGTGATCCAATTTTATCTTTTGCAAAATATTTAACACAATCTAGGTCAAATTAGTTTATAAATCCAAAACATTTTGAAAGTTCGCACATTTCTTCATTTCTCTATGTGGACTGCAAAAGGTTTTGGATTTATGAACCGCAATAACCTAGGAAGAGACTTTGTGTATTTTTTATCGCCGCAACAATATTTAAATTAGGAAACAAAATTTCTTCTTTGGTGAGAAAAATTTAAGGAAAGTTTGTTCGATACGCTGAAATAACTAAGGAAGGTTTTTAGTAATATATGAAACATTTCAGGCATGTTTGTAGGCTAATTTGAATTTCTAAGCAATTTTGGTTCTTCGCCAATCTCATATAAATTCTTTTGTTCCTATTTTTAAATTAGAAGTAACTTTTTTCAATACCACAAAACTTTTATTTTGATAGTTTGATAATGATAAAATGTAATTTGGAATGGAAATGTAGATATAAGGAATAGATGATGCCTTTAATTATATAAATATAAATTACCGTAAAAATTTATAATGATATTCGCCAGTACATTTTAAATGAGTTCGTTATACAGTTCAATGATATAGATGTATTTATTAACGATTTTTTCGTCCAAGCTTATCTCTAAAAATATATTTTAGAATTGACTTGATTAGAGTACATAGAATATTAATAAATTAGATAAATATTTGGGCATTAAAAAACTAGTAAAATAATCAATTTGTGAATAAAATTACAAATAATGATTCAATTTTATCTTTTGCAATACATCCATAACAACCTAGGTCAAAGGAGTTTATAAATCCAAAACCTTTTGAAATTTCCCCATATTTCTCCATTGGTCTAAGCGGACTGCCAAACGTTTTGGATTTATGAACCATGATAACCCACCCAAGAAGATTAATTGTTACTTTTTCCCACCAAAACTATATTTATATAAGGAAACAAATTTAATTGTATGATGTGAAATATTTTTGGAGAGTTTGTTGGATTCATTGATTTATTTAAGGAAGGTTTGTAGGCATATCTGAACATGTATTCAATTTTGGTTCTTCACTAGTCTCATAACAAACTTAATATTATTATTTTAAAATTACAAGTAAATATTGTAAATACTATTAATCAATTATTTTCATAGGTTACAAATAAAAATTATTGAAATAAAAATGCAGATAAAATAAGAAATGCGTGACCCCTTTAATACAAAATTGTTAGTTACTCAATTAATTTCTTAAGACATTCGCCTACGCTTTTTCAATGAGTTATTTATAGAGTCTAGTGATATAGATAATATTATTAATGAGCTTTTCGTGCAAGCTTAGAGTACTTAAAATATTACTAAATAAGAAGAAGATTCACGTATGAATTAACTATATTAAATTTAAAATTTTGAACAAATTTACAAATTGTGATCCAATTTTATATTTTGCAAAATATTTAACACAATCTAGGTCTAATTAGTTTATAAATCCAAAACATTTTGAAAGATCGCACATTTCTTCATTTCTCTATGTGGACTGCAAAAGGTTTTGGATTTATGAACCGCAATAACCTAGGAAGAGACTTTGTGTATTTTTTATCGCCGCAACAATATTTAAATTAGGAAACAAAATTTCTTCTTTGGTGAGAAATATTTAAGGAAAGTTTGTTCGATACGCTGAAATAACTAAGGAAGGTTTTTAGTAATATATGAAACATTTCAGGCATGTTTGTAGGCTAATTTGAATATCTAAGCAATTTTGGTTCTTCGCCAATCTCATATAAATTCTTTTGTTCCTATTTTTAAATTAGAAGTAACTTTTTTCAATACCACAAAACTTTTATTTTGATAGTTTGATAATGATAAAATGTAATTTGGAATGGAAATGTAGATATAAGGAATAGATGATGCCTTTAATTATATAAATATAAATTACCGTAAAAATTTATAATGATATTCGCCAGTACATTTTAAATGAGTTCGTTATACAGTTCAATGATATAGATGTATTTATTAACGATTTTTTCGTCCAAGCTTATCTCTAAAAATATATTTTAGAATTGACTTGATTAGAGTACATAGAATATTAATAAATTAGATAAATATTTGTGCATTAAAAAACTAGTAAGATAATCAATTTGTGAATAAAATTACAAATAATGATTCAATTTTATCTTTTGCAATACATCCATAACAACTTAGGTCAAAGGAGTTTATAAATCCAAAACCTTTTGAAATTTCCCCATATTTCTCCATTGGTCTAAGCGGACTGCCAAACGTTTTGGATTTATGAACCATGATAACCCACCCAAGAAGATTAATTGTTACTTTTTCCCACCAAAACTATATTTATATAAGGAAACAAATTTAATTGTATGATGTGAAATATTTTTGGAGAGTTTGTTGGATTCATTGATTTATTTAAGGAAGGTTTGTAGGCATATCTGAACATGTAATCAATTTTGGTTCTTCACTAGTCTCATAACAAACTTAATATTATTATTTTAAAATTACAAGTAAATATTGTAAATACTATTAATCAATTATTTTCATAGGTTACAAATAAAAAAAATTGAAATAAAAATGCAGATAAAATAAGAAATGCGTGACCCCTTTAATACAAAATTGTTAGTTACTCAATTAATTTCTTAAGACATTCGCCTACGCTTTTTCAATGAGTTATTTATAGAGTCTAGTGATATAGATAATATTATTAACGAGCTTTTCGTGCAAGCTTAGAGTACTTAAAATATTACTAAATAAGAAGAAGATTCACGTATGAATTAACTATATTAAATTTAAAATTTTGAACAAATTTACAAATTGTGATCCAATTTTATATTTTGCAAAATATTTAACACAATCTAGGTCAAATTAGTTTATAAATCCAAAACATTTTGAAAGATCGCACATTTCTTCATTTCTCTATGTGGACTGCAAAAGGTTTTGGATTTATGAACCGCAATAACCTAGGAAGAGACTTTGTGTATTTTTTATCGCCGCAACAATATTTAAATTAGGAAACAAAATTTCTTCTTTGGTGAGAAAAATTTAAGGAAAGTTTGTTCGATACGCTGAAATAACTAAGGAAGGTTTTTAGTAATATATGAAACATTTCAGGCATGTTTGTAGGCTAATTTGAATTTCTAAGCAATTTTGGTTCTTCGCCAATCTCATATAAATTCTTTTGTTCCTATTTTTAAATTAGAAGTAACTTTTTTCAATACCACAAAACTTTTATTTTGATAGTTTGATAATGATAAAATGTAATTTGGAATGGAAATGTAGATATAAGGAATAGATGATTGTAATACCCGATATTATATTTATTCAATCTTTATATTTGCTAATATGATTAGTATGAAATAAGATGGATGAATATGATATATATTTCTACTAATTGGTTTATGGTGTTAACTAAACCTATTAGTGGCAATAGGAGGGGCATAATAGTATTTTCACCCTTAAATATAACTTGGGACATGTTTGGTTGATCATTCTCTTCTTTCCAAAAACCAGAATTTTGTTTAGTAGAGGAAGAAGAGACAAAACGTGGAAAGGGGGAGGAAGAGGAGAAAGTCCCAACACTTGGTCCAAGCTCACTTGCATGCAGCAGATTCTGTCCCAAAACCTTGCTTCCATCATCATCTTCATCTTGTTTCAGCTCTGTTTTCATCATCTCCTTCACTCCTAAGGTGAGTCCATAGTTAGTGACCTTGGGAGTTTTGCATGTAAGGGTTCAATTGGGGTTTAGGGATTATGAGTGAAGTGTTAATCAATGATGCTAAATCTGGTTGTTTTGCCCTATTCTTTGTATGCTAATGTTTCTATTTGCAATTATGTGATGCAAATTCGTTTGGACTGTTATACAAGTGTAGGGGATCATCTACAGGTTGTTTGGGACTGGTTTAGAGTTCCTAAAACGCAGAAAATTGATTCTGCATCAGAGTAATCGGTTACTGGGATCTGGGTAACCGATTACCCTGTGTAATTTGGCGTGGATGGGCATTTTTGAAGCCAGTAATCGGTTACTCTGGGACCAGTAACCGATTACCCTGGGCGCAGGGTAAAAATTCAGCAATCTTGGGAAATTCATATCTCCCGTTTCGTGCGTCCGTTCGACGCGTACCATATACCGTTAGAAAGCTAATTGAGTGTACTATCTAGGAAAATTAGTATCGGTGTTGGAATATTATTTTCCGGTGTATCTGACATACCTTCAGTTAAAGTGCGACACTGATGCTATGCAACTTGCGTATAATTAGACTGAATTAGTTCATTATTTCTGACTACCATGTTATGCTGAAATAAGAATGCTATATTATGATGAATTATGATCATTCTATTAATGCCCATTGTTTCGGTTAAACAATCGGGTTTGTGTGCTTGTATGCTTTAGTGCTTGTTTATGTACGTGTGCTGAATCGAAGTAGACCAGGTACTAAGTTACGATTCGGACCACGGGTCCTTGAGTTGTCTGTGGGACTGCCCTGATCTTGGATCCCAGAGGCACATACCTGAACTACCGTTGCAGTGTGCTTGTGAGGGCCTGGAGGCGTTTTACTCACTTGCTGTATACACACTCGCGTGCTCGGTATGATGGCGTTATGCGGCTAAATAAGCCTACGCATAACAGGTAAACCATCTCTAATGATGCCATGTAGGCTACATCATTAGGTTCCTACCCGGATGGGCTCATGCGTCGAGACGGCGTGTTACACTTGCTGTTAACACCACGTGCGTACATATGGTTAATGGGACGGTGTCGCCTCTTAGGCAAGGTCACCTCGCAGCCACGTAGGCTTGTGCGAACCCGTTTAACCATTCTTGCAGGGTGCTTGTGTAAGTCTCTCGACATATAGGCGTGGGTGAACCCACCGAGGGTGTGTTAGTAACTTAGTCTAGTGGTATTAACGTACTTCTGGATTCCCCGTTATGGATGCGGGTTTTGCATACTTGGTTGCTATACAATGTGTATTTGCTTGAGACAAGTCCAATGGTGGACGAGTCGCTTGTTTACTCCGTACTTGTACCGGAAGTGAGAGTAACCCCGAATCCATGGTGGATTCGTGTATTTTTTTTTTTGTATGTTCCCTTTAGATCCGAGTGGACTAATAGGATAGGCGGACTCACTGAGATTTAGTAATCTCATCCCATTCCAATTATTTATTTTTCAGGTGGTTCGAGGCAAGATCGCGGTAAGGGAAAGATGGATTAGATCTCTTGGCGATGCTTGGATATTCTTCTAGTTCTTATCGTGCTTGCTAGTTTATGTATTTTTGGATATGTACTTACATGATGTACTTGTATTTTGGCCATGATACATTCGGCTTTTGTAATCGTGTACTTCTATTTTCCGCTGCAAACATCATGTACTTGTTGTCTTATGATCCATTTATAATACTTTATGCATATTATTCTAGACAAATATGTGTGGAGTGTTACAGTTGGTATCAGAGCAGGTCGATCCTCGACTTTGCTAAGACACATCATAATGCAGTACAATTCTGCCTCATATGTGTATAATCAGTAAGATTCCTTATGTCTTATTTATGGTATTAAGCCTGATCAACTTGATTCCATGCGTAGGACAGACAGGGAGATGGCTGAGCAACGCAGAGGCCCCGGAAGGCCCAGAACAAGGAATGTGGAGCCCGAGCAATCAGCCGGAGGTGCAGGCGTGCCTTGGCAACAGATGATGCAGCAGATGATGCAGCAGAACCAGATGATGGCTCAAATGATGCAAGGCATGCAAGGACAACAACCTCCTACTCAAGCTCCCGTACCTCAAGCTGCAGCTGGACCAGATTTTCGTGCCTTCTTCAGGATGGATCCTCCGGAGTTCGTTGGTGGACTTGACTCACTCTTGGCTCATGATTGGTTAGCTGGTATGGAGAGGGTGTTTCAAGCTATTCAGTGTACTGAAGAAGAGAAGGTGATCTTTGCTACTCAGAAAATGAAGGGACCAGCTCTTAGGTGGTGGAACACTGCATCCACTTATTTCACCACACAGGAGATTCCTAAGGATTGGCAACACTTCAAGGTTGCATTCTTGGAGAAGTATTTTCCTAATAGTGTGAGAACTCAGAAGGAGCGAGAATTTCAGAACTTCAAACAAGGTGACATGTCTGTTTCAGAATATGCAGAGAAGTTCGAGGACTTGGCAGACTACTCCAGACAGGCTGTTTATGCTCCAGATGAATTATGGAAGATCGATCAGTTCATGATGGGTTTGAGGGCCGACATTGCCCATAGCGTTTCCCAAAGAGAGTTCACCACTTATGCTGAATGTCTAAGACAATGCTATGTTGCTGAAAACAGTTTGAAGAGGGTTCAGGAAGAGAGGAACCAGAACAGGGCTAATTTCAGAGAGCAAGGGAGATCTACTCAAAACTTGAGGCCCCGTAATCCTCCACCAAAGATGAAGCAAAGCCACGGTGACCGTTTCCCCCGACCACCCTTTTGTGATAAGTGTAGGAGGAAGCACACTGGAAATTGTGAAGTTTATCCTGTCAGATGTTTTGAGTGTGGCGAGCAAGGTCACGTGATGAGGAATTGCCCAAAGAAGGGAGCTCCAGGAAAGACTGCAGGTCGTGTTTACACTTTGGATTCAAGGAAGGCAAAGGGAAACAACAATCTTATTGCGGGTACGTGCTATGTTAACAATCAACCTTTATGTGTTTTAGTTGATTGTGGAGCCACTCATTCTTTTGTCTCTACCGAGTGTGTTTATCGACTTGGTTTGGAAGTTACTCCATTACCCACTCCCATGATTATTTCTTCGGCAACGGATGATACTGTGGAAGCTCGACTGATTTGTAAAGATTGTTCGGTGTCTTTTAATGGTCGTGACTTCCCGATTGATTTAATTTGTTTACCCCTCAAGAAGCTTGATGTTATCCTAGGGATGGATTGGTTGTCTCTTAACTCAGTGTACATTGGTTGCAAAGAGAAGGCCATATTCATTCCTGCTGAAGAGATTTCTTCCGATGATGCAATTACCAAGTTAATAGAAGGTACAATCAGCACGGTTAATTACCTCTTTTCTCAAGAAAGATCCTTTCTTTTAGTTCTTTCCAAGGAGCCTTCTGTGAGGATTGAATTGTCGGAGATTCCAGTGGTGTGCGAATTTCCTGATGTATTCCCTGAGGATATCACTTCTCTTCCTCCAGAAAGAGAAGCGGAATTCTCAATCGATCTTGTCCCTGGGACAGCCCCAGTTTCTATCACTCCTTATAGGATGTCTCCTATTGAACTCAGAGAACTGAAACGTCAATTGGAAGAGCTTCTTGCTAAGCATTTTATCCAACCCAGTGTTTCTCCATGGGGAGCCCCTGTTCTTTTAGTGAAAAAGAAGGACGGAAGTATGCGCCTGTGCATTGATTACCGTCAGCTGAACAAAGTTACCATAAAGAACAAATATCCTTTACCACGGATTGATGACCTCCTAGATCAGTTGAAAGGAGCCAGTGTATTCTCGAAGATTGATCTTAGGTCAGGGTACCATCAAATCCGAGTGAAGAGCTCTGATGTGCCTAAGACTGCATTCAGGACACGATATGGTCACTACGAGTTTTTGGTTATGCCATTCGGTGTGACTAATGCTCCGGCTGTTTTCATGGATTACATGAATCGAATCTTTCAACCATATCTGGACCAGTTTGTAGTAATCTTCATTGATGACATTCTTGTGTATTCTCGTACTCCCGAGGATCATGAGGAGCATTTGCGGATTGTGTTATCTACTCTTCGAGAGAAACAATTGTATGCCAAGTTCAGTAAGTGTGAATTCTGGCTATCTGAAGTGAGTTTTCTTGGTCACGTCATCTCTGGAGGAGGCGTGGCAGTGGATCCTTCTAAAGTAGAAGCGGTGGTAAATTGGGAGAGGCCAAAAAGCGTGACTGAGGTCAGAAGCTTTTTAGGCTTGGCTGGTTATTACCGGAGGTTTATCATGGGGTTTGCTAAGTTAGCCCTACCCTTGACAAAGCTTACGCGTAAGGAGGTTGCTTTTGAATGGGACTCCGAGTGTGAGCAGAGTTTCCAGAAACTTAAGAAGAAGTTGACTACTGCACCCGTGTTAGTGATTCCGGATCCAAACCGATCCTATGAGGTGTTCTGTGACGCTTCTAAGAAGGGTTTAGGTGGAGTATTGATGCAAGATGGCCAGGTGGTAGCTTATGCCTCTCGACAGTTGAGATCTCATGAAGAGAATTACCCGACCCATGATCTCGAGCTTGCCGCAATAGTTTTTGCACTCAAGGTGTGGCGACATTACCTATATGGCGTTCACTTTGAGATGTTCAGTGATCATAAAAGCTTGAGATATCTTTTCGACCAGAAGGAGTTGAATATGCGACAAAGGAGATGGATGGAGTACCTCAAGGATTATGACTTTGAATTGAAGTATCATCCAGGAAAAGCTAACAAAGTTGCAGATGCGTTAAGTAGGAAGGAATTTCGAGTTGCAGAGTTGATGATGTTAGAACATGACTTATTGGAAAGGTTTCGCAATCTAAATCTTCAGTTTGAATGGACACCCAATGGTGTGTTGATCAGTAATTTGAGCATTCAGAATGAGCTACGAGAAAGAATTCGGATATTCCAAGGGTATGATAAGCAATTGCAAGCGAGCGAAGGCATGCCTAATTTTGTGAGAGCACCTGATGGAGTAATCTTGTTTAAGCAACGGATGTGTGTACCTAATGATTCTGAATTGAAGCGTTTGATTCTGGATGAAGCACACAAGAGTAGATTTTCTATTCATCCTGGGTCGACCAAAATGTATCAAGACTTGAGGAAAGACTTTTGGTGGCCAGGGATGAAGAAGGAGATCGCAGAGTATGTAGCACAATGTCCCATTTGTCAACAGGTTAAGATTGAGCATCAGAAACCAGGAGGAATGTTACAACCACTGGAGGTACCGACGTGGAAATGGGACTCTATCTCTATGGATTTCATTGTGGGATTACCTCGTACTCGAGGCGGACATGATTCGATATGGGTAATAGTGGACAGGTTGACTAAGTCTGCTCACTTTTTGCCTGTAAAGACCACTCACAAGGTGATTCATCTCGCAAGGCTTTTCATAGCAGAGATTGTACGGTTGCATGGCGTTCCGTCCAGTATAGTGTCTGATCGTGATCCAAAATTCACTTCAAGATTTTGGAAGATGTTTCATAAGGAATTAGGGACTAGATTGGATATGAGTACGTCAAACCATCCTCAATCCGATGGGCAGACGGAGAGGACGATCCAGACGATAGAGGATATGTTGAGAGCTTGCATTCTAGAAGAAGGTGGGAGTTGGAAAGATCATTTGCCATTGATAGAGTTCGCATACAATAACAGTTACCATGCTAGTTTGGGTATGGCTCCCTATGAAGCTCTATACGGGAGAAAATGTCGATCACCCTTGTGTTGGGCCGAGGTAGGAGAGAAGAGTATTCTTGGACCGGAAATTATACAAGAAACCACCAAGAAAGTTAAGATGATCCGAGATAATCTCAAGAAAGCCCAAGACCGACAAAAGAATTATGCGGACAAGCGGAGAAGACCTTTGGAATTTGAAGTGGGTGATCATGTGTATTTGAAGGTCACTCCAAGATTAAGGTTGGGAGGACCGTTCAAAACGCGTAAACTCAGTCCGAGATATGTGGGACCGTATCAGATTATGAGTCGGGTAGGTGAAGTGGCTTATCAGTTGGCATTACCACCTTCACTATCCGGGTTGCATGACGTATTCCACGTATCTCAGCTCCGGAAGTTCGTGCCCGACACTTTCCACCCTATCCTTTCGGATTCTGTTGAGGTAGAACCAGATCTTTCCTATGATCCTCAACCTTGCTGTATCTTGGAGCGTGCTAGCAAGTCCCTCCGGAGTAAGGAGATACCTATCGTGAAGGTGATGTGGGATGGGACGCGTCCTGAGGAGGCTACTTGGGAACTTGAGTCAGAGATGCGGGAATCCTATCCTCACTTGTTTTGGTAAGTTTCCTTTGAATTCGAGGACGAATTCTATTTAAGGGGGGGAGAATGTAATACCCGATATTATATTTATTCAATCTTTATATTTGCTAATATGATTAGTATGAAATAAGATGGATGAATATGATATATATTTCTACTAATTGGTTTATGGTGTTAACTAAACCTATTAGTGGCAATAGGAGGGGCATAATAGTATTTTCACCCTTAAATATAACTTGGGACATGTTTGGTTGATCATTCTCTTCTTTCCAAAAACCAGAATTTTGTTTAGTAGAGGAAGAAGAGACAAAACGTGGAAAGGGGGAGGAAGAGGAGAAAGTCCCAACACTTGGTCCA
This sequence comes from Vicia villosa, assembly GCF_029867415.1. Taxonomy (NCBI): domain Eukaryota; kingdom Viridiplantae; phylum Streptophyta; class Magnoliopsida; order Fabales; family Fabaceae; genus Vicia; species Vicia villosa. The sequence goes on along the minus strand of NC_081183.1, from coordinate 94,401,793 downwards.
AGCTCACTTGCATGCAGCAGATTCTGTCCCAAAACCTTGCTTCCATCATCATCTTCATCTTGTTTCAGCTCTGTTTTCATCATCTCCTTCACTCCTAAGGTGAGTCCATAGTTAGTGACCTTGGGAGTTTTGCATGTAAGGGTTCAATTGGGGTTTAGGGATTATGAGTGAAGTGTTAATCAATGATGCTAAATCTGGTTGTTTTGCCCTATTCTTTGTATGCTAATGTTTCTATTTGCAATTATGTGATGCAAATTCGTTTGGACTGTTATACAAGTGTAGGGGATCATCTACAGGTTGTTTGGGACTGGTTTAGAGTTCCTAAAACGCAGAAAATTGATTCTGCATCAGAGTAATCGGTTACTGGGATCTGGGTAACCGATTACCCTGTGTAATTTGGCGTGGATGGGCATTTTTGAAGCCAGTAATCGGTTACTCTGGGACCAGTAACCGATTACCCTGGGCGCAGGGTAAAAATTCAGCAATCTTGGGAAATTCATATCTCCCGTTTCGTGCGTCCGTTCGACGCGTACCATATACCGTTAGAAAGCTAATTGAGTGTACTATCTAGGAAAATTAGTATCGGTGTTGGAATATTATTTTCCGGTGTATCTGACATACCTTCAGTTAAAGTGCGACACTGATGCTATGCAACTTGCGTATAATTAGACTGAATTAGTTCATTATTTCTGACTACCATGTTATGCTGAAATAAGAATGCTATATTATGATGAATTATGATCATTCTATTAATGCCCATTGTTTCGGTTAAACAATCGGGTTTGTGTGCTTGTATGCTTTAGTGCTTGTTTATGTACGTGTGCTGAATCGAAGTAGACCAGGTACTAAGTTACGATTCGGACCACGGGTCCTTGAGTTGTCTGTGGGACTGCCCTGATCTTGGATCCCAGAGGCACATACCTGAACTACCGTTGCAGTGTGCTTGTGAGGGCCTGGAGGCGTTTTACTCACTTGCTGTATACACACTCGCGTGCTCGGTATGATGGCGTTATGCGGCTAAATAAGCCTACGCATAACAGGTAAACCATCTCTAATGATGCCATGTAGGCTACATCATTAGGTTCCTACCCGGATGGGCTCATGCGTCGAGACGGCGTGTTACACTTGCTGTTAACACCACGTGCGTACATATGGTTAATGGGACGGTGTCGCCTCTTAGGCAAGGTCACCTCGCAGCCACGTAGGCTTGTGCGAACCCGTTTAACCATTCTTGCAGGGTGCTTGTGTAAGTCTCTCGACATATAGGCGTGGGTGAACCCACCGAGGGTGTGTTAGTAACTTAGTCTAGTGGTATTAACGTACTTCTGGATTCCCCGTTATGGATGCGGGTTTTGCATACTTGGTTGCTATACAATGTGTATTTGCTTGAGACAAGTCCAATGGTGGACGAGTCGCTTGTTTACTCCGTACTTGTACCGGAAGTGAGAGTAACCCCGAATCCATGGTGGATTCGTGTATTTTTTTTTTTTGTATGTTCCCTTTAGATCCGAGTGGACTAATAGGATAGGCGGACTCACTGAGATTTAGTAATCTCATCCCATTCCAATTATTTATTTTTCAGGTGGTTCGAGGCAAGATCGCGGTAAGGGAAAGATGGATTAGATCTCTTGGCGATGCTTGGATATTCTTCTAGTTCTTATCGTGCTTGCTAGTTTATGTATTTTTGGATATGTACTTACATGATGTACTTGTATTTTGGCCATGATACATTCGGCTTTTGTAATCGTGTACTTCTATTTTCCGCTGCAAACATCATGTACTTGTTGTCTTATGATCCATTTATAATACTTTATGCATATTATTCTAGACAAATATGTGTGGAGTGTTACAATGATGCCTTTAATTATATAAATATAAATTACCGTAAAAATTTATAATGATATTCGCCAGTACATTTTAAATGAGTTCGTTATACAGTTCAATGGTATAGATGTATTTATTAACGATTTTTTCGTCCAAGCTTATCTCTAAAAATATATTTTAGAATTGACTTGATTAGAGTACATAGAATATTAATAAATTAGATAAATATTTGGGCATTAAAAAACTAGTAAAATAATCAATTTGTGAATAAAATTACAAATAATGATTCAATTTTATCTTTTGCAATACATCCATAACAACCTAGGTCAAAGGAGTTTATAAATCCAAAACCTTTTGAAATTTCCCCATATTTCTCCATTGGTCTAAGCGGACTGCCAAACGTTTTGGATTGATGAACCATGATAACCCACCCAAGAAGATTAATTGTTACTTTTTCCCGCCAAAACTATATTTATATAAGGAAACAAATTTAATTGTATGATGTGAAATATTTTTGGAGAGTTTGTTGGATTCATTGATTTATTTAAGGAAGGTTTGTAGGCATATCTGAACACGTATTCAATTTTGGTTCTTCACTAGTCTCATAACAAACTTAATATTATTATTTTAAAATTACAAGTAAATATTGTAAATACTATTAATCAATTATTTTCATAGGTTACAAATAAAAATTATTGAAATAAAAATGCAGATAAAATAAGAAATGCGTGACCCCTTTAATACAAAATTGTTAGTTACTCAATTAATTTCTTAAGACATTCGCCTACGCTTTTTCAATGAGTTATTTATAGAGTCTAGTAATATAGATAATATTATTAATGAGCTTTTCGTGCAAGCTTAGAGTACTTAAAATATTACTAAATAAGAAGAAGATTCACGTATGAATTAACGATATTAAATTTAAAATTTTGAACAAATTTACAAATTGTGATCCAATTTTATATTTTGCAAAATATTTAACACAATCTAGGTCTAATTAGTTTATAAATCCAAAACATTTTGAAAGATCGCACATTTCTTCATTTCTCTATGTGGACTGCAAAAGGTTTTGGATTTATGAACCGCAATAACCTAGGAAGAGACTTTGTGTATTTTTTATCGCCGCAACAATATTTAAATTAGGAAACAAAATTTCTTCTTTGGTGAGAAAAATTTAAGGAAAGTTTGTTCGATACGCTGAAATAACTAAGGAAGGTTTTTAGTAATATATGAAACATTTCAGGCATGTTTGTAGGCTAATTTGAATTTCTAAGCAATTTTGGTTCTTCGCCAATCTCATATAAATTCTTTTGTTCCTATTTTTAAATTAGAAGTAACTTTTTTCAATACCACAAAACTTTTATTTTGATAGTTTGATAATGATAAAATATAATTTGGAATGGAAATGTAGATATAAGGAATAGATGATGCCTTTAATTATATAAATATAAATTACCGTAAAAATTTATAATGATATTCGCCAGTACATTTTAAATGAGTTCGTTATACAGTTCAATGATATAGATGTATTTATTAACGATTTTTTCGTCCAAGCTTATCTCTAAAAATATATTTTAGAATTGACTTGATTAGAGTACATAGAATATTAATAAATTAGATAAATATTTGTGCATTGAAAAACTAGTAAGATAATCAATTTGTGAATAAAATTACAAATAATGATTCAATTTTATCTTTTGCAATACATCCATAACAACTTAGGTCAAAGGAGTTTATAAATCCAAAACCATTTGAAATTTCCCCATATTTCTCCATTGGTCTAAGCGGACTGCCAAACGTTTTGGATTTATGAACCATGATAACCCACCCAAGAAGATTAATTGTTACTTTTTCCCACCAAAACTATATTTATATAAGGAAACAAATTTAATTGTATGATGTGAAATATTTTTGGAGAGTTTGTTGGATTCATTGATTTATTTAAGAAAGGTTTGTAGGCATATCTGAACATGTAATCAATTTTGGTTCTTCACTAGTCTCATAACAAACTTAATATTATTATTTTAAAATTACAAGTAAATATTGTAAATACTATTAATCAATTATTTTCATAGGTTACAAATAAAAAAAATAGAAACAAAAATGCAGATGAAATAAGAAATGCGTGACCCCTTTAATACAAAATTGTTAGTTACTCAATTAATTTCTTAAGACATTCGCCTACGCTTTTTCAATGAGTTATTTATAGAGTCTAGTGACATAGATAATATTATTAACGAGCTTTTCGTGCAAGCTTAGAGTACGTAAAATATTACTAAATAAGAAGAAGATTCACGTATGAATTAACGATATTAAATTTAAAATTTTGAACAAATTTACAAATTGTGATCCAATTTTATATTTTGCAAAATATTTAACACAATCTAGGTCTAATTAGTTTATAAATCCAAAACATTTTGAAAGATCGCACATTTCTTCATTTCTCTATGTGGACTGCAAAAGGTTTTGGATTTATGAACCGCAATAACCTAGGAAGAGACTTTGTGTATTTTTTATCGCCGCAACAATATTTAAATTAGGAAACAAAATTTCTTCTTTGGTGAGAAAAATTTAAGGAAAGTTTGTTCGATACGCTGAAATAACTAAGGAAGGTTTTTAGTAATATATGAAACATTTCAGGCATGTTTGTAGGCTAATTTGAATTTCTAAGCAATTTTGGTTCTTCGCCAATCTCATATAAATTCTTTTGTTCCTATTTTTAAATTAGAAGTAACTTTTTTCAATACCACAAAACTTTTATTTTGATAGTTTGATAATGATAAAATGTAATTTGGAATGGAAATGTAGATATAAGGAATAGATGATGCCTTTAATTATATAAATATAAATTACCGTAAAAATTTATAATGATATTCCCCAGTACATTTTAAATGAGTTCGTTATACAGTTCAATGGTATAGATGTATTTATTAACGATTTTTTCGTCCAAGCTTATCTCTAAAAATATATTTTAGAATTGACTTGATTAGAGTACATAGAATATTAATAAATTAGATAAATATTTGGGCATTAAAAAACTAGTAAAATAATCAATTTATGAATAAAATTACAAATAATGATTCAATTTTATCTTTTGCAATAAATCCCTAACAACCTAGGTCAAAGGAGTTTATAAATCCAATACCTTTTGAAATTTCCCCATATTTCTCCATTGGTCTAAGCGGACTGCCAAACGTTTTGGATTCATGAACCATGATAACCCACCCAAGAAGATTAATTGTTACTTTTTCCCGCCAAAACTATATTTATATAAGGAAACAAATTTAATTGTATGATGTGAAATATTTTTGGAGAGTTTGTTGGATTCATTGATTTATTTAAGGAAGGTTTGTAGGCATATCTGAACATGTATTCAATTTTGGTTCTTCACTAGTCTCATAACAAACTTAATATTATTATTTTAAAATTACAAGTAAATATTGTAAATACTATTAATCAATTATTTTCATAGGTTACAAATAAAAATTATTGAAATAAAAATGCAGATAAAATAAGAAATGCGTGACCCCTTTAATACAAAATTGTTAGTTACTCAATTAATTTCTTAAGACATTCGCCTACGCTTTTTCAATGAGTTATTTATAGAGTCTAGTGATATAGATAATATTATTAATGAGCTTTTCGTGCAAGCTTAGAGTACTTAAAATATTACTAAATAAGAAGAAGATTCACGTATGAATTAACTATATTAAATTTAAAATTTTGAACAAATTTACAAATTGTGATCCAATTTTATATTTTGCAAAATATTTAACACAATCTAGGTCTAATTAGTTTATAAATCCAAAACATTTTGAAAGATCGCACATTTCTTCATTTCTCTATGTGGACTGCAAAAGGTTTTGGATTTATGAACCGCAATAACCTAGGAAGAGACTTTGTGTATTTTTTATCGCCGCAACAATATTTAAATTAGGAAACAAAATTTCTTCTTTGGTGAGAAAAATTTAAGGAAAGTTTGTTCGATACGCTGAAATAACTAAGGAAGGTTTTTAGTAATATATGAAACATTTCAGGCATGTTTGTAGGCTAATTTGAATATCTAAGCAATTTTGGTTCTTCGCCAATCTCATATAAATTCTTTTGTTCCTATTTTTAAATTAGAAGTAACTTTTTTCAATACCACAAAACTTTTATTTTGATAGTTTGATAATGATAAAATGTAATTTGGAATGGAAATGTAGATATAAGGAATAGATGATGCCTTTAATTATATAAATATAAATTACCGTAAAAATTTATAATGATATTCGCCAGTACATTTTAAATGAGTTCGTTATACAGTTCAATGATATAGATGTATTTATTAACGATTTTTTCGTCCAAGCTTATCTCTAAAAATATATTTTAGAATTGACTTGATTAGAGTACATAGAATATTAATAAATTAGATAAATATTTGGGCATTAAAAAACTAGTAAAATAATCAATTTATGAATAAAATTACAAATAATGATTCAATTTTATCTTTTGCTATACATCCATAACAACCTAGGTCAAAAGAGTTTATAAATCCAAAACCTTTTGAAATTTCCCCATATTTCTCCATTGGTCTAAGCGGACTGCCAAACGTTTTGGATTTATGAACCATGATAACCCACCCAAGAAGATTAATTGTTACTTTTTCCCACCAAAACTATATTTATATAAGGAAACAAATTTAATTGTATGATGTGAAATATTTTTGGAGAGTTTGTTGGATTCATTGATTTATTTAAGGAAGGTTTGTAGGCATATCTGAACATGTATTCAATTTTGGTTCTTCACTAGTCTCATAACAAACTTAATATTATTATTTTAAAATTACAAGTAAATATTGTAAATACTATTAATCAATTATTTTCATAGGTTACAAATAAAAATTATTGAAATAAAAATGCAGATAAAATAAGAAATGCGTGACCCCTTTAATACAAAATTGTTAGTTACTCAATTAATTTCTTAAGACATTCGCCTACGCTTTTTCAATGAGTTATTTATAGAGTCTAGTGATATAGATAATATTATTAATGAGCTTTTCGTGCAAGCTTAGAGTACTTTAAATATTACTAAATAAGAAGAAGATTCACGTATGAATTAACTATATTAAATTTAAAATTTTGAACAATATTACAAATTGTGATCCAATTTTATATTTTGCAAAATATTTAACACAATCTAGGTCTAATTAGTTTATAAATCCAAAACATTTTGAAAGATCGCACATTTCTTCATTTCTCTATGTGGACTGCAAAAGGTTTTGGATTTATGAACCGCAATAACCTAGGAAGAGACTTTGTGTATTTTTTATCGCCGCAACAATATTTAAATTAGGAAACAAAATTTCTTCTTTGGTGAGAAAAATTTAAGGAAAGTTTGTTCGATACGCTGAAATAACTAAGGAAGGTTTTTAGTAATATATGAAACATTTCAGGCATGTTTGTAGGCTAATTTGAATTTCTAAGCAATTTTGGTTCTTCGCCAATCTCATATAAATTCTTTTGTTCCTATTTTTAAATTAGAAGTAACTTTTTTCAATACCACAAAACTTTTATTTTGATAGTTTGATAATGATAAAATGTAATTTGGAATGGAAATGTAGATATAAGGAATAGATGATGCCTTTAATTATATAAATATAAATTACCGTAAAAATTTATAATGATATTCGCCAGTACATTTTAAATGAGTTCGTTATACAGTTCAATGATATAGATGTATTTATTAACGATTTTTTCGTCCAAGATTATCTCTAAAAATATATTTTAGAATTGACTTGATTAGAGTACATAGAATATTAATAAATTAGATAAATATTTGGGCATTAAAAAACTAGTAAAATAATCAATTTATGAATAAAATTACAAATAATGATTCAATTTTATCTTTTGCTATACATCCATAACAACCTAGGTCAAAAGAGTTTATAAATCCAAAACCTTTTGAAATTTCCCCATATTTCTCCATTGGTCTAAGCGGACTGCCAAACGTTTTGGATTTATGAACCATGATAACCCACCCAAGAAGATTAATTGTTACTTTTTCCCACCAAAACTATATTTATATAAGGAAACAAATTTAATTGTATGATGTGAAATATTTTTGGAGAGTTTGTTGGATTCATTGATTTATTTAAGGAAGGTTTGTAGGCATATCTGAACATGTATTCAATTTTGGTTCTTCACTAGTCTCATAACAAACTTAATATTATTATTTTAAAATTACAAGTAAATATTGTAAATACTATTAATCAATTATTTTCATAGGTTACAAATAAAAATTATTGAAATAAAAATGCAGATAAAATAAGAAATGCGTGACCCCTTTAATACAAAATTGTTAGTTACTCAATTAATTTCTTAAGACATTCGCCTACGCTTTTTCAATGAGTTATTTATAGAGTCTAGTGATATAGATAATATTATTAATGAGCTTTTCGTGCAAGCTTAGAGTACTTTAAATATTACTAAATAAGAAGAAGATTCACGTATGAATTAACTATATTAAATTTAAAATTTTGAACAATATTACAAATTGTGATCCAATTTTATATTTTGCAAAATATTTAACACAATCTAGGTCTAATTAGTTTATAAATCCAAAACATTTTGAAAGATCGCACATTTCTTCATTTCTCTATGTGGACTGCAAAAGGTTTTGGATTTATGAACCGCAATAACCTAGGAAGAGACTTTGTGTATTTTTTATCGCCGCAACAATATTTAAATTAGGAAACAAAATTTCTTCTTTGGTGAGAAAAATTTAAGGAAAGTTTGTTCGATACGCTGAAATAACTAAGGAAGGTTTTTAGTAATATATGAAACATTTCAGGCATGTTTGTAGGCTAATTTGAATATCTAAGCAATTTTGGTTCTTCGCCAATCTCATATAAATTCTTTTGTTCCTATTTTTAAATTAGAAGTAACTTTTTTCAATACCACAAAACTTTTATTTTGATAGTTTGATAATGATAAAATGTAATTTGGAATGGAAATGTAGATATAAGGAATAGATGATGCCTTTAATTATATAAATATAAATTACCGTAAAAATTTATAATGATATTCGCCAGTACATTTTAAATGAGTTCGTTATACAGTTCAATGATATAGATGTATTTATTAACGATTTTTTCGTCCAAGCTTATCTCTAAAAATATATTTTAGAATTGACTTGATTAGAGTACATAGAATATTAATAAATTAGATAAATATTTGGGCATTAAAAAACTAGTAAAATAATCAATTTATGAATAAAATTACAAATAATGATTCAATTTTATCTTTTGCTATACATCCATAACAACCTAGGTCAAAAGAGTTTATAAATCCAAAACCTTTTGAAATTTCCCCATATTTCTCCATTGGTCTAAGCGGACTGCCAAACGTTTTGGATTTATGAACCATGATAACCCACCCAAGAAGATTAATTGTTACTTTTTCCCACCAAAACTATATTTATATAAGGAAACAAATTTAATTGTATGATGTGAAATATTTTTGGAGAGTTTGTTGGATTCATTGATTTATTTAAGGAAGGTTTGTAGGCATATCTGAACATGTATTCAATTTTGGTTCTTCACTAGTCTCATAACAAACTTAATATTATTATTTTAAAATTACAAGTAAATATTGTAAATACTATTAATCAATTATTTTCATAGGTTACAAATAAAAATTATTGAAATAAAAATGCAGATAAAATAAGAAATGCGTGACCCCTTTAATACAAAATTGTTAGTTACTCAATTAATTTCTTAAGACATTCGCCTACGCTTTTTCAATGAGTTATTTATAGAGTCTAGTGATATAGATAATATTATTAATGAGCTTTTCGTGCAAGCTTAGAGTACTTTAAATATTACTAAATAAGAAGAAGATTCACGTATGAATTAACTATATTAAATTTAAAATTTTGAACAATATTACAAATTGTGATCCAATTTTATATTTTGCAAAATATTTAACACAATCTAGGTCTAATTAGTTTATAAATCCAAAACATTTTGAAAGATCGCACATTTCTTCATTTCTCTATGTGGACTGCAAAAGGTTTTGGATTTATGAACCGCAATAACCTAGGAAGAGACTTTGTGTATTTTTTATCGCCGCAACAATATTTAAATTAGGAAACAAAATTTCTTCTTTGGTGAGAAAAATTTAAGGAAAGTTTGTTCGATACGCTGAAATAACTAAGGAAGGTTTTTAGTAATATATGAAACATTTCAGGCATGTTTGTAGGCTAATTTGAATTTCTAAGCAATTTTGGTTCTTCGCCAATCTCATATAAATTCTTTTGTTCCTATTTTTAAATTAGAAGTAACTTTTTTCAATACCACAAAACTTTTATTTTGATAGTTTGATAATGATAAAATGTAATTTGGAATGGAAATGTAGATATAAGGAATAGATGATGCCTTTAATTATATAAATATAAATTACCGTAAAAATTTATAATGATATTCGCCAGTACATTTTAAATGAGTTCGTTATACAGTTCAATGATATAGATGTATTTATTAACGATTTTTTCGTCCAAGATTATCTCTAAAAATATATTTTAGAATTGACTTGATTAGAGTACATAGAATATTAATAAATTAGATAAATATTTGGGCATTAAAAAACTAGTAAAATAATCAATTTATGAATAAAATTACAAATAATGATTCAATTTTATCTTTTGCTATACATCCATAACAACCTAGGTCAAAAGAGTTTATAAATCCAAAACCTTTTGAAATTTCCCCATATTTCTCCATTGGTCTAAGCGGACTGCCAAACGTTTTGGATTTATGAACCATGATAACCCACCCAAGAAGATTAATTGTTACTTTTTCCCACCAAAACTATATTTATATAAGGAAACAAATTTAATTGTATGATGTGAAATATTTTTGGAGAGTTTGTTGGATTCATTGATTTATTTAAGGAAGGTTTGTAGGCATATCTGAACATGTATTCAATTTTGGTTCTTCACTAGTCTCATAACAAACTTAATATTATTATTTTAAAATTACAAGTAAATATTGTAAATACTATTAATCAATTATTTTCATAGGTTACAAATAAAAATTATTGAAATAAAAATGCAGATAAAATAAGAAATGCGTGACCCCTTTAATACAAAATTGTTAGTTACTCAATTAATTTCTTAAGACATTCGCCTACGCTTTTTCAATGAGTTATTTATAGAGTCTAGTGATATAGATAATATTATTAATGAGCTTTTCGTGCAAGCTTAGAGTACTTTAAATATTACTAAATAAGAAGAAGATTCACGTATGAATTAACTATATTAAATTTAAAATTTTGAACAATATTACAAATTGTGATCCAATTTTATATTTTGCAAAATATTTAACACAATCTAGGTCTAATTAGTTTATAAATCCAAAACATTTTGAAAGATCGCACATTTCTTCATTTCTCTATGTGGACTGCAAAAGGTTTTGGATTTATGAACCGCAATAACCTAGGAAGAGACTTTGTGTATTTTTTATCGCCGCAACAATATTTAAATTAGGAAACAAAATTTCTTCTTTGGTGAGAAATATTTAAGGAAAGTTTGTTCGATACGCTGAAATAACTAAGGAAGGTTTTTAGTAATATATGAAACATTTCAGGCATGTTTGTAGGCTAATTTGAATATCTAAGCAATTTTGGTTCTTCGCCAATCTCATATAAATTCTTTTGTTCCTATTTTTAAATTAGAAGTAACTTTTTTCAATACCACAAAACTTTTATTTTGATAGTTTGATAATGATAAAATGTAATTTGGAATGGAAATGTAGATATAAGGAATAGATGATGCCTTTAATTATATAAATATAAATTACCGTAAAAATTTATAATGATATTCGCCAGTACATTTTAAATGAGTTCGTTATACAGTTCAATGATATAGATGTATTTATTAACGATTTTTTCGTCCAAGCTTATCTCTAAAAATATATTTTAGAATTGACTTGATTAGAGTACATAGAATATTAATAAATTAGATAAATATTTGTGCATTAAAAAACTAGTAAAATAATCAATTTGTGAATAAAATTACAAATAATGATTCAATTTTATCTTTTGCAATACATCCATAACAACCTAGGTCAAAGGAGTTTATAAATCCAAAACCTTTTGAAATTTCCCCATATTTCTCCATTGGTCTAAGCGGACTGCCAAACGTTTTGGATTTATGAACCATGATAACCCACCCAAGAAGATTAATTGTTACTTTTTCCCACCAAAACTATATTTATATAAGGAAACAAATTTAATTGTATGATGTGAAATATTTTTGGAGAGTTTGTTGGATTCATTGATTTATTTAAGGAAGGTTTGTAGGCATATCTGAACATGTATTCAATTTTGGTTCTTCACTAGTCTCATAACAAACTTAATATTATTATTTTAAAATTACAAGTAAATATTGTAAATACTATTAATCAATTATTTTCATAGGTTACAAATAAAAATTATTGAAATAAAAATGCAGATAAAATAAGAAATGCGTGACCCCTTTAATACAAAATTGTTAGTTACTCAATTAATTTCTTAAGACATTCGCCTACGCTTTTTCAATGAGTTATTTATAGAGTCTAGTGATATAGATAATATTATTAACGAGCTTTTCGTGCAAGCTTAGAGTACTTAAAATATTACTAAATAAGAAGAAGATTCACGTATGAATTAACTATATTAAATTTAAAATTTTGAACAAATTTACAAATTGTGATCCAATTTTATATTTTGCGAAATATTTAACACAATCTAGGTCAAATTAGTTTATAAATCCAAAACATTCTGAAAGATCGCACATTTCTTCATTTCTCTATGTGGACTGCAAAAGGTTTTGGATTTATGAACCGCAATAACCTAGGAAGAGACTTTGTGTATTTTTTATCGCCGCAACAATATTTAAATTAGGAAACAAAATTTCTTCTTTGGTGAGAAATATTTAAGGAAAGTTTGTTCGATACGCAGAAATAACTAAGGAAGGTTTTTAGTAATATATGAAACATTTCAGGCATGTTTGTAGGCTAATTTGAATTTCTAAGCAATTTTGGTTCTTCGCCAATCTCATATAAATTCTTTTGTTCCTATTTTTAAATTAGAAGTAACTTTTTTCAATACCACAAAACTTTTATTTTGATAGTTTGATAATGATAAAATGTAATTTGGAATGGAAATGTAGATATAAGGAATAGATGATGCCTTTAATTATATAAATATAAATTACCGTAAAAATTTATAATGATATTCGCCAGTACATTTTAAATGAGTTCGTTATACAGTTCAATGATATAGTTGTATTTATTAACGATTTTTTCGTCAAAGCTTATCTCTAAAAATATATTTTAGAATTGACTTGATTGGAGTACATAGAATATTAATAAATTAGATAAATATTTGTGCATTAAAAAACTAGTAAGATAATCAATTTGTGAATAAAATTACAAATAATGATTCAATTTTATCTTTTGCAATACATCCATAACAACTTAGGTCAAAGGAGTTTATAAATCCAAAACCTTTTGAAATTTCCCCATATTTCTCCATTGGTCTAAGCGGACTGCCAAACGTTTTGGATTTATGAACCATGATAACCCACCCAAGAAGATTAATTGTTACTTTTTCCCACCAAAACTATATTTATATAAGGAAACAAATTTAATTGTATGATGTGAAATATTTTTGGAGAGTTTGTTGGATTCATTGATTTATTTAAGGAAGGTTTGTAGGCATATCTGAACATGTAATCAATTTTGGTTCTTCACTAGTCTCATAACAAACTTAATATTATTATTTTAAAATTACAAGTAAATATTGTAAATACTATTAATCAATTATTTTCATAGGTTACAAATAAAAAAAATTGAAATAAAAATGCAGACAAAATAAGAAATGCGTGACCCCTTTAATACAAAATTGTTAGTTACTCAATTAATTTCTTAAGACATTCGCCTACGCTTTTTCAATGAGTTATTTATAGAGTCTAGTGATATAGATAATATTATTAATGAGCTTTTCGTGCAAGCTTAGAGTACTTAAAATATTACTAAATAAGAAGAAGATTCACGTATGAATTAACTATATTAAATTTAAAATTTTGAACAAATTTACAAATTGTGATCCAATTTTATATTTTGCAAAATATTTAACACAATCTAGGTCTAATTAGTTTATAAATCCAAAACATTTTGAAAGATCGCACATTTCTTCATTTCTCTATGTGGACTGCAAAAGGTTTTGGATTTATGAACCGCAATAACCTAGGAAGAGACTTTGTGTATTTTTTATCGCCGCAACAAAATTTAAATTAGGAAACAAAATTTTTCTTTAGTGAGAAATATTTAAGGAAAGTTTGTTCGATACGCTGAAATAACTAAGGAAGGTTTTTAGTAATATATGAAACATTTCAGGCATGTTTGTAGGCTAATTTGAATATCTAAGCAATTTTGGTTCTTCGCCAATCTCATATAAATTCTTTTGTTCCTATTTTTAAATTAGAAGTAAATTTTTTCAATACCACAAAACTTTTATTTTGATAGTTTGATAATGATAAAATGTAATTTGGAATGGAAATGTAGATATAAGGAATAGATGATGCCTTTAATTATATAAATATAAATTACCGTAAAAATTTATAATGATATTCGCCTGTAATACCCGGTATTGTATTATCCGAGTTATTATCACTAAGATGATGTGATATGATTAATGAGACATATATAATACACCTTTTATTAATAGGCTTAATAGGATAATTAGGCCAATTAGTATGAATGGGGGCAATATGGTACTTTCACTCTTAAATAAAATAGGATGTGTTTGGTTGCTTATTCCATTCCTTCTAAAACCAGAATTGTGGAGAATAGGGAGGATAGAAAGAAACGTGAAATAGAAAGAGGAGAGGAGTGAAGCCATTGTTATCTTCAAGCTTGCATGTACCAAGATCAACCTTAAGCTCAGATTTTCGCCACTTCCATCTCTGTTCCAGCTTCTTCTTTATCTCTAAGGTGAGTCCCTAGTTAGCAACCATGGAGTTTTGCATGTGGGGATTCAATTGGGGTTTAGGGATTGTGAGCAAATCTTGAATCAATGATGCTAACTATGTTGTTCTGCTATAATCCTTGCATGTTGATGTTCTTAAATGTATTTGTATGATGCAATTTCATTGGGACTGTTTTATAAGTGTTGGGGATCAACCATGGGATGTTTGGGACTGGTTTAGAGCTTCTAAAACGCAGAAAATTGATTCTGCTACCGGGTATTTGGTTACGGGTCTTTGGGTAACCGATTACTCTGTTAAAAATGCAATTCTGGGCTGTTTTAGAGCCAGTAATCGGTTACTGGACTCCGGGTAATCGGATACCCTGGGCGCAGGGGGGAAAAATCAGCAAACTTCGGAAATTCGTAACTTTCGACTCGGGTATCGGAATTGCGCAAACTTTATATCGTTGGAAAGCTAACGATGTGTACTTTCTAATAAAATAGGTCCCCAAACCAGAATGTTTGATTTAGTAATATTGGAACCCCACTTAGTGAACCACCGATTTAGTATAAGAACTTATGTCTTTACTAACTGATTAACAATTCTTACGTTATGCGTGGTATAAATTATCTATTGCTTATTATGAATGTGATATCCATATTTGGAATTATTATGCCATTATGTATGATGCATGGAATCTGTGGACACCGTCGTTTTGGTTAAACGATCGGAATTGATTGTATTGTATGGATTATCGCTTGTTATGCGTGTGTATGCTTGAATCGAAGTGGGCCAGGGGCTAGGTTGGGAACATGACTCCGACCTTGTGGTCAATGGAGTGTCCCGGACTTTGTGGTCCATGTTATAGCTCGATCTTACGATCATTGGGGCTCACACCTGAGCTACCGTTGCAGTGTGCTCGTGAGTGCCGTACGGGGCTTTTTACTCACTTGGCGTTAACACACTTGCGTGCTCGGTATGGTGGGGTTATGTGGCCATATAGGCTAATACATAATCGGTAACTCACCTCTAGTGAAGTCAAGTAGACTAAGCACTCGGCTTTCGCCCGGTGGGCTCATGTGTCAAGACGACGGTTCAGTACTTGGAGTGAACACACGTGCGTAAAGGTGGTTACCGGGACAATGACGCCATTTCGGCTAATGTCATCTCACGGCCAAATAGGCTTGTGCGAACCCGCTTAACTATTCTTGCAGTGTGCTTGTACGAGTCTCTTGGTAATAGGCATGGGTGTAACTCATCGAGGGTGTGTATTTCATAACCTAGTCGAGGCATTAACGCGCTTCTGGATTCCCCGTACACGGGTATGGGTTTGCATACTTGTTTGTTTATACAACGTGTAATTGTTTAAGACAATTCCAATGGTGGATAAGTCATTTTGTTTGCTCCGTATCTGTACCGGATGTGAGGAAACCCGAATCAACGGAGGATTCGTTCATTTTTGTATGCCCCTTTAGATCCGAGTGGACTAATAGGATAGGTGGACTCACTAAGATTTAGTAATCTCATCCCATTCCAATTCTTTTTTTTTTCAGGTGGTTCAAGGCAAGATCGTGGTAAGCGCAAGATGGATTAGTTCCTCAAACGATGCTTGTTGGATATTATTCCTCGTTCTTTTATCGTGCTTTTAGTTCTTGTATTTTGAGCATGTACTATTGTGATGTACTAGTATTTTGGCCATGATACTTTCGGCTTTTTTTTGTATTTTGTACTTCTATTTCCGCTGCGAATATTATGTATTTGTTGTCTTATGAGCCATATTTAATACTTTATGCATATTATTCTAGACAAATATGTGTGGGGTGTTACATTCGCCAGTACATTTTAAATGAGTTCGTTATACAGTTCAATGATATAGATGTATTTATTAACGATTGTTTCGTCCAAGCTTATCTCTAAAAATATATTTTAGAATTTACTTGATTAGAGTACATAGAATATTAATAAATTAGATAAATATTTGTGCATTAAAAAACTAGTAAAATAATCAATTTATGAATAAAATTACAAATAATGATTCAATTTTATCTTTTGCAATACATCCATAACAACCTAGGTCAAAGGAGTTTATAAATCCAAAACCTTTTGAAATTTCCCCATATTTCTCCATTGGTCTAAGTGGACTGCCAAACGTTTTGGATTTATGAACCATGATAACCCACCCAAGAAGATTAATTGTTACTTTTTCCCACCAAAACTATATTTATATAAGGAAACAAATTTAATTGTATGATGTGAAATATTTTTGGAGAGTTTGTTGGATTCATTGATTTATTTAAGGAAGGTTTGTAGGCATATCTGAACATGTAATCAATTTTGGTTCTTCACTAGTCTCATAACAAACTTAATATTAATATTTTAAAATTACAAGTAAATATTGTAAATACTATTAATCAATTATTTTCTTAGGTTACAAATAAAAATTATTGAAATAAAAATGCAGATAAAATAAGAAATGCGTGACCCCTTTAATACAAAATTGTTAGTTACTCAATTAATTTCTTAAGACATTCGCCTACGCTTTTTCATTGAGTTTATTATAGAGTCTAGTGATATAGATAATATTATTAACGAGCTTTTCCTGCAAGCTTAGAGTAGTTAAAATATTACTAAATAAGAAGAAGATTCATGCATGAATTAACTATATTAAATTTAAAATTTTGAACAAATTTACAAATTGTGATCCAATTTTATCTTTTGCAAAATATTTAACACAATCTAGGTCAAATTAGTTTATAAATCCAAAACATTTTGAAAGTTCGCATATTTCTTCATTTCTCTATGTGGACAGCAAAAGGTTTTGGATTGATGAACCACAATAACCAAGGAAGAGACTTTGTGTATTTTTTATCGCCGCAACAATATTTAAATTAGGAAACAAAATTTCTTCTTTGGTGAGAAATATTTAAGGAAAGTTTGTTCGATACGCTGAAATAACTAAGGAAGGTTTTTAGTAATATATGAAACATTTCAGGCATGTTTGTAGGTTAATTTGAATATCTAAGCAATTTTGGTTCTTCGCCAATCTCATATAAATTCTTTTGTTCCTATTTTTAAATTAGAAGTAACTTTTTTCAATACCACAAAACTTTTATTTTGATAGTTTGATCATGATAAAATATAATATGGAATGGAAATGTAGATATAAGGAATAGATGATGCCTTTAATTATATAAATATAAATTACCGTAAAAATTTATAATGATATTCGCCAGTACATTTTAAATGAGTTCGTTATACAATTCAATGATATAGATGTATTTATTAACGATTTTTTCGTCCAAGCTTATCTCTAAAAATATATTTTAGAATTGACTTGATTAGAGTACATAGAATATTAATAAATTAGATAAATATTTGTGCATTAAAAAACTAGTAAGATAATCAATTTGTGAATAAAATTACAAATAATGATTCAATTTTATCTTTTGCAATACATCCATAACAACTTAGGTCAAAGGAGTTTATAAATCCAAAACCTTTTGAAATTTCCCCATATTTCTCCATTGGTATAAGCGGACTGCCAAACGTTTTGGATTTATGAACCACGATAACCCACCCTAGAAGATTAATTGTTACTTTTTCCCACCAAAACTATATTTATATAAGGAAAAAAATTTAATTGTATGATGTGAAATATTTTTGGAGAGTTTGTGGGATTCATTGATTTATTTAAGGAAGGCTTGTAGGCATATCTGAACATGTAATCAATTTTGGTTCTTCACTAGTCTCATAACAAACTTAATATTATTATTTTAAAATTACAAGTTAATATTGTAAATACTATTAATCAATTATTTTCATAGGTTACAAATAAAAAAAATTGAAATAAAAATGCAGAAAAAATAAGAAATACGTGACCCGTTTAATACAAAATTGTTAGTTACTCAATTAATTTCTTAAGACATTCGCCTATGCTTTTTCAATGAGTTATTTATAGAGTCTAGTGATATAGATAATATTATTAACGAGCTTTTCGTGCAAGCTTAGAGTACTTAAAATATTACTAAATAAGAAGAAGATTCACGTATGAATTAACTATATTAAATTTAAAATTTTGAACAAATTTACAAATTGTGATCCAATTTTATATTTTGCAAAATATTTAACACAATCTAGGTCAAATTAGTTTATAAATCCAAAACATTCTGAAAGATCGCACATTTCTTCATTTCTCTATGTGGACTGCAAAAGGTTTTGGATTTATGAACCGCAATAACCTAGGAAGAGAGTTTGTGTATTTTTTATCGCCGCAACAATATTTAAATTAGGAAACAAAATTTCTTCTTTGGTGAGAAATATTTAAGGAAAGTTTGTTCGATACGCTAAAATAACTAAGGAAGGTTTTTAGTAATATATGAAACATTTCAGGCATGTTTGTAGGCTAATTTGAATTTCTAAGCAATTTTGGTTCTTCGCCAATCTCATATAAATTCTTTTGTTCCTATTTTTAAATTAGAAGTAACTTTTTTCAATACCACAAAACTTTTATTTTGATAGTTTGATAATGATAAAATATAATTTGGAATGGAAATGTAGATATAAGGAATAGATGATGCCTTTAATTATATAAATATAAATTACCGTAAAAATTTATAATGATATTCGCCAGTACATTTTAAATGAGTTCGTTATACAGTTCAATGATATAGATGTATTTATTAACGATTTTTTCGTCAAAGCTTATCTCTAAAAATATATTTTAGAATTGACTTGATTGGAGTACATAGAATATTAATAAATTAGATAAATATTTGTGCATTAAAAAACTAGTAAGAAAATCAATTTGTGAATAAAATTACAAATAATGATTCAATTTTATCTTTTGCAATACATCCATAACAACTTAGGTCAAAGGAGTTTATAAATCCAAAACCTTTTGAAATTTCCCCATATTTCTCCATTGGTCTAAGCGGACTGCCAAACGTTTTGGATTTATGAACCATGATAACCCACCCAAGAAGATTAATTGTTACTTTTTCCCACCAAAACTATATTTATATAAGGAAACAAATTTAATTGTGTAATACCCAACCAATATGCGTCTAGAATCATATCAGTAAAATATTAATAACTGGCACTGAGTACAAACAAAAGCCAGGAATAATGACATAAATTGTATACATTTATAAATAATCTCAAGGATGGATACAATGAATATGTCTACACAGTAATAGTAATATACAGCGGAAGAAAAGATTAGGCACGGTCTTCACGACATCCGATCAAGGCTCTTGATCCAAGCATCTAGCAAAACCCGATATTGCATGGTACCTGAAAAATAATAAGATGAATGGGGTGAGATTACTAAATCTCAGTGAGTTCCCCTATCTTATGGGTCCTCTCGGCACTACAGGGTACATGTATCATCTACAGATCCATCTCAGATCCTAAGGTTTCCTCATTATCCAGTACAAGAAAGCCTATCAACTCGTAGCTCCACGATTTAGTGTCTACTGACCACCCGATTGGATACTCTTAAAATATATCGCATGTTCATATATTAGGTATATGTTCTTCCAGGACAGGTCTTCTGGATTTACTTGCCCATCTGCTCTCAAAACAAGACCTAGAAGCATACCTTTTAAATCTACATGGTAATTAAGTCATATAGACTATAGGGAATCCTGGAATTGACATTGAATCGCGTCGCACGATTCAACTCCTCAAAACCATGGAATTCCAACTCTGAACCGCATCACACGATTCAAATAATCAACAATATGGACCACAGGGAAACATGGATTTTCATCGAATTGCATCGCACAATTCAACTCATCAAATCCATGGAATCAACTCCGAATCGCATCACACGATTCGAATCATCAATAATATGGACCACAGGGAAACATGGATTCTCATCGAATTGCATCGCACAATTCAACTCATCAAATCCATGGAATCAACTCCGAATCGCATCACACGATTCGAATCATCAATAATATGCACCACAGGGAAACATGGATTCTCATCGAATTGCATCGCACAATTCAACTCATCAAATCCATGGAATCAACTCCGAATCGCATCACACGATTCGAATCCTCAATAATGAGAACGATAAGGGGAAGGTATTGGTTCGCATCCCCGGGAGTTCATCCCCGGAGAATACTCCTGAACTATAGAGCACCAATCAATCCCGAGCGTCACACTCGAGAAGGACCTTCATATATGGCCTGGGAGCATCCTTGGACATCGCATCACAAGGACAACCACATATAAGTAACAAGCATCGCACCGGTTACTACCCTCATGCCCATTATGTAACCCTTGTCCACGGCACAACCTTGTTAGTTGACCTTCGTTAATCCTTCACAATATGCATTCTAAGAATTACCTCACAATTATGTTTATTGAGTAAACATCCTTTTAACACTTATGTTAATTGTAGAACCTTTTATCTCTTGGTCCATATAACTCAATCCGTCATTACATGTGTTAATTATCTTTAATTAATCATGTATTGTACTTAGGTTAGTTTATATAAACCCAAGAGTCAATCATACATGTAACATACTAATATTTCACCAAGTTTTACTTTATTAAACAAGATACAAAAATATACAACTGGATTTTAGTAATATTTAGAAGTATGATAGAGTTATGGAAGCTTAGGCATCTCATAGCCCTTTCCGTTAGCTTTCCAACGATATAAAATTTGCGTCAATCGGATATACGATGCAAAAGTTATGAATTTATGAAGTTTCGAAAAAGCTGCCCAAACAGTGATGTAACGGGTTACATGAATCATGTAACCGGTTACATGACCCAAAAACTGCGTTTTTCACCCTTTTTCACACATGTAACCGGTTACATCAACCATGTAACCGGTTACATCGCTGACAGACCCAAAAATTCTGCATTTTAAGAGTTCTAGATCAGACCCAAACCCCTCTAACTGATTCCCAGCATAATAATTTAATCCCAAACGAATTTACAACATGCAATAGTGATCTAATGTACATATTACATACATAAAACACAATCTCATCATTAAATCAAACATGCATCAAGTTAGCTCACACTAAAACCCTTGACATGCAAATTCTTCCCCAAATTCTACCCAAGGTTTCTAATCTAATGGAACTCACCTTGATCAAGATTTATGAGATGAAGAGATGATTCTGAATTTGATGAAGATTATGATGAAGATAAGTTCTGACTTGAATGGTGAAAGGGATGATGATGATGTTCTTGATCATAGTTCTTCCTCCAAACTTTGCTAAAGCCTCACACATGCAAAATTCTTAATGAAAGATTTTTGAGCTCCTTCATTCTTTCTTTCCTTTCACATTTCTCTCTATTTCTCCTCCAAATTCTGGTTTTGTTATCAAAAGGAAAAGAATGTGTAACTTAACAAATCCTTATTTCTCATTTAATGGGTGAATTGACCATTGTATCCTCCAACTATGCGATAATCACCAATTTGCTATTTGGTTTAATTCTAACCAATATATTTGGATTCCAACAATCCACTTAATCTCCCTCTCTTAAGAATTCTTAAGATAGAATTAGGTCTCACTTCACTTGTTTTCATGTTTAGAGAATTAGGGATGTTACATTCTCCCCCTCTTAAATAGAATTCGCCCTCGAATTCCATCCAATCACCAGGAACAAGCTCTTCACATCTTCTTCTAACATGAGTGAGAATGGCTCATTTGTTCCTCATGTGGATAACCATACTACTCCGTAGAAAGATATCCTATCCAAGAAAACACAACCGTTCGATACACTTGTGTCCTAGCCCCTCTCAACTGGTCCCCATAGTCGTTACATAAACATGCCTCGTCTGATACGCCCTTTTATACGCTTAGGGACATATCCTTCCAAGGTTAGCAACCCTTACTTCTTCGCATTGAGTCTTAATAGCTTTATACATCAAAACCGCTCACTCGGATGGGTCACTCATCAACTCCAATTTGCATCTATCCCGTAACCTCTTACTCATGTACGCCGTTGGTTTCATATATCTTTTCTGTTGGTTCCTTGACTTACCTCCAATATCAGGAATCCTACTACAACTTTCATATCTTGCAATAATATTCCAGATTCAATACTACACGAATCCATATGGAGTCACACAGGTGTTTGCTAAGTCCTTGGGTCTTGACTTCCAATTCCCAAATGCGTTGGAGGATTTGATTCCAAGTTCACCTTCACTGTACAATAACCATTTTCCCACTTAGATCCTCCCTATGATCTTGGTCGGAACAACTGACGCCAAAAATCCAAAAAAGTGTACAATTCTTGCAATTATCCATCTTGATAGATAACTACTTCACACAAGATCTTGCCAATGAAGACTGAGCTCTAATGGTTAACTTGCAACGTCGCTCAAATTCTCCACATATGCTCACAAGTTAACCTGACATAGTCAAATAAAACTTCGTCAAGTAAAATCCTCTACTTACTTCCAGCATCTCCAATGGTCACAATACTCCTTCCAATATTCACAAGCTAGCCCATGAAACTTCCGATTATACCTCGACCACAGTGTCCTTTTATACCGTTCCATCGGTGGGGTTCTCCAGATTATGGTGGATCCTAGAGTCTACGATGAACAAAACATTACTTCGTCGAATTCATCTTCGGAAGGTATCTCAATCCATACTTACTACAGGCATATGTCATTCTTCCTTGTCTGATGCGCTACTCTGATCTCAACCGGTCACACACTTCACGGAACCCTTTAAGAAAATTGTGTCCATAAACCACTTGGCTTCATTATTCTATAACTTTCAATCCCTTAGTAGCAACAATTCCTTCTTGGCATTCGTCCAATTATGACACGTGCTAGAGTCTTAATCACACTTACCAACACTACTATTCGAGGTCGAGTAGTTATTAACATCAAGTCACTAAGTACTCTGTCATCCTTGGAAAATTCTCCTTAGAATACAACCCTTGTCATACATTTCATTTTCAGAAATTCTGAAACCGAATACTTGCCAAATATGAATCCACTTTACTTTACTAATTCTCGCATCATACATCTGCAATGATAATTCTGTCAACCTGTCCATAGTATCTTCTCAACCATACGACTTCATACCGTTGGCGTGACAACACTTCCCATAATTCATATGGCTTAACCAATATAAAAATCCTTTCAATGTCGCACTTCAACCACACTGTCATCTAATGCCTTTTCGTTTCTGAAACTGACACTAAACCGACTTCTTCGGCTGCATTCCCCAATGCATCATTTCTAGCAGTTAAGTGTATATCACAATGCAAGGAATCAGACTTTGTGCCTTGGATATTCCCCTTTGAAATTCCACGACACTCCAAAATAAAAATGCCTCTGCTTACCGAGACTAACCTTATTTAAATTCTAAGGATCTACAGATACTCTCCTCAAAGCATCTCACGTCGAGCTAACCCAAGACATACTTCATCTATTCTTACAGTGACCACCAATGTTAAAGAATAGCCACACAATACGCTGGTCGAAATATGATGATCACACACACATTCCCATCTCGGAAACTACACAAAAGGTTCACTAACTCCAACAGAATCTGAAGTATCCACGATGTAGAATCTAAAACTCTAACACGATCACGACCACCTAAGGTCTCCTCATAGCGTAGCATTAGAATCTAATCCAACTCATGGTTGCCTGCTCGCATAATCCTCAATCATCGAGTGCAACGTAGAATCCTTTCTTGCCTACCTTATGAGAACTCGGATCCGCGTCTCATGAATACCAATCTCATCCTACCTTGAGTTCCAGATCAATCATGTCCCACATCTGTCAAGAAAGAATGGCTCACGCGCCTCGTGCGTGATAGCGATACTGTGGCGCTATACCTATCTGGTAGTACTAACATGGTGGTCCCACTCCGAGGCCATGCATTCAAGTAACCTACCCAGTGGCATATAACGATCCCCACCCGTATCCTATAGCCACGATCTACGATGATTGGACATGTCTCAACTGAGGTCATCGCTACTCAGATCCTTCTAGTCACACGTTTAAGGTTTACCTCCCTTGAACGCAACAAACTAGATTTGACTCGCTACGAATCTAGTTCGAGTTCCTATGCCAGGTGTGTACTCACTCACACTGGCACGCATGAGAGGTTCTCAATGTTAACTCCCACCATATAGGAATAACATGGTTACAAATAACAGTCACCTACTGCGGTCAACTCGCTGATGCTTCAGACAACCACTAGTTCAATTCATCTAAGTACCCAACACCTAGAGTAGTTCTACGGCTATACTCGGGATTAGATGATTCACAACTAGCAGGGAACATGGATTACTGTGCATATCCATCCACTCAGTTGTCTCCTAGCGTAGTTCTAGGACTTACGCATTTCCGAATAACAAGGAGATGCAGTAGTTCCTTTCACTCAGTCAGGCATCCCAGATATTCCCAATTTGGAGATCACCACTTCCATTCGTTCTACCAACCATTCACTAGATAACTACCCGCATCTTAAGGTACACCAAAATGAGTCGGAGGTAATAATCTTGTTCCTCCAAATACTGTCTAGGCAAGAGTAATTAGAAATATCCAATACCTCTGTCCAACTCCCAAAGTCTTCCATCCAACTGTTTCTCTATCCATGTTTGCTACTGGCATCATTATCTAGTAACGAATTCCTAACAGATTCAAGCTCAACTTCATCATGGAATTCCCTTACATCATTCCTACTTAGGTGCTTCATGGATTTCCCTCACTGCTATCGAGATCTAGATAAAGTTCACTCCATCCAACCGAAATCTTGGAACTCCTAGTCGTCTTAGACCTTACCACAACAACTAGGTTGTCAACTATTCCGTGTAAATTTCTCTTCTTATGTCTGACAATCCCAACATTCTCCCAACTCAACCGACCTTCGCCACTTCAACAGACTCCTCTAACATACACTCTATCTGAAAGGTTCACTTGTCCCATAAGGTGCTTTGGAACTCCAACTTCCTTGACTTCTCCCGTGTAAACTGTTATCGCATCTAACTTGCATACGTGACACTATCCTAGTCCAACATTTTCCATAATTACTACTGGAATTCTGTTACCACACGAGTCACTTTGGGTATAACGTGTCCTCGTGGCGGCTCTGCCGCGATCCTGCCTATCACATACCCAGTTGGTGAGTTGATCAAGTTCAACAACTGAATAACATGATAGTAGAATTGAGCCAGCAACGCACACTTATGAGGAAGAAAGAAGTTTGCTAATGATGCCTCACAGCTAGGTCGAGGGTCGACCTGCTCTGATACCAACTGTAATACCCAACCAATATGCGTCTAGAATCATATCAGTAAAATATTAATAACTGGTACTGAGTACAAACAAAAGCCAGGAATAATGACATAAATTGTATACATTTATAAATCATCTCAAGGATGGATACAATGAATATGTCTACACAGTAATAGTAATATACAGCGGAAGAAAAGATTAGGCACGGTCTTCACGACATCCGATCAAGGCTCTTGATCCAAACATCTAGCAAAACCCGATATTGCATGGTACCTGAAAAATAATAAGATGAATGGGGTGAGATTACTAAATCTCAGTGAGTTCCCCTATCTTATGGGTCCTCTCGGCACTACAGGGTACATGTATCATCTACAGATCCATCTCAGATCCTAAGGTTTCCTCATTATCCAGTACAAGAAAGCCTATCAACTCGTAGCTCCACGATTTAGTGTCTACTGACCACCCGATTGGATACTCTTAAAATATATCGCATGTTCATATATTAGGTATATGTTCTTCCAGGACAGGTCTTCTGGATTTACTTGCCCATCTGCTCTCAAAACAAGACCTAGAAGCATACCTTTTAAATCTACATGGTAATTAAGTCATATAGACTATAGGGAATCCTGGAATTGACATTGAATCGCGTCGCACGATTCAACTCCTCAAAACCATGGAATTCCAACTCCGAACCGCATCACACGATTCAAATAATCAACAATATGGACCACAGGGAAACATGGATTTTCATCGAATTGCATCGCACAATTCAACTCATCAAATCCATGGAATCAACTCCGAATCGCATCACACGATTCGAATCATCAATAATATGGACCACAGGGAAACATGGATTCTCATCGAATTGCATCGCACAATTCAACTCATCAAATCCATGGAATCAAATCCGAATCGCATCACACGATTCGAATCATCAATAATATGCACCACAGGGAAACATGGATTCTCATCGAATTGCATCGCACAATTCAACTCATCAAATCCATGGAATCAACTCCGAATCGCATCACACGATTCGAATCCTCAATAATGAGAACGATAAGGGGAAGGTATTGGTTCGCATCCCCGGGAGTTCATCCCCGGAGAATACTCCTGAACTATAGAGCACCAATCAATCCCGAGCGTCACACTCGAGAAGGACCTTCATATATGGCCTGGGAGCATCCTTGGACATCGCATCACAAGGACAACCACATATAAGTAACAAGCATCGCACCGGTTACTACCCTCATGCCCATTATGTAACCCTTGTCCACGGCACAACCTTGTTAGTTGACCTTCGTTAATCCTTCACAATATGCATTCTAAGAATTACCTCACAATTATGTTTATTGAGTAAACATCCTTTTAACACTTATGTTAATTGTAGAACCATTTATCTCTTGGTCCATATAACTCAATCCGTCATTACATGTGTTAATTATCTTTAATTAATCATGTATTTTACTTAGGTTAGTTTATATAAACCCAAGAGTCAATCATACATGTAACATACTAATATTTCACCAAGTTTTACTTTATTAAACAAGATACAAAAATATATAACTGGATTTTAGTAATATTTAGAAGTATGATAGAGTTATGGAAGCTTAGGCATCTCATAGCCCTTTCCGTTAGCTTTCCAACGATATAAAATTTGCGTCAATCGGATATACGATGCAAAAGTTATGAATTTATGAAGTTTCGAAAAAGCTGCCCAAACAGTGATGTAACGGGTTACATGAATCATGTAACC
Organism: Vicia villosa; assembly: GCF_029867415.1. NCBI lineage: Eukaryota > Viridiplantae > Streptophyta > Magnoliopsida > Fabales > Fabaceae > Vicia > Vicia villosa. The sequence continues at coordinate 94,373,987 of NC_081183.1, read as the reverse complement.
GGTTACATGACCCAAAAACTGCGTTTTTCACCCTTTTTCACACATGTAACCGGTTACATCAACCATGTAACCGGTTACATCGCTGACAGACCCAAAAATTCTGCATTTTAAGAGTTCTAGATCAGACCCAAACCCCTCTAACTGATTCCCAGCATAATAATTTAATCCCAAACGAATTTACAACATGCAATAGTGATCTAATGTACATATTACATACATAAAACACAATCTCATCATTAAATCAAACATGCATCAAGTTAGCTCACACTAAAACCCTTGACATGAAAATTCTTCCCCAAATTCTACCCAAGGTTTCTAATCTAATGGAACTCACCTTGATCAAGATTTATGAGATGAAGAGATGATTCTGAATTTGATGAAGATTATGATGAAGATAAGTTCTGACTTGAATGGTGAAAGGGATGATGATGATGTTCTTGATCATAGTTCTTCCTCCAAACTTTGCTAAAGCCTCACACATGCAAAATTCTTAATGAAAGATTTTTGAGCTCCTTCATTCTTTCTTTCCTTTCACATTTCTCTCTATTTCTCCTCCAAATTCTGGTTTTGTTATCAAAAGGAAAAGAAAGTGTAACCAAACAAATCCTTATTTCTCATTTAATGGGTGAATTGACCATTGTATCCTCCAACTATGCGATAATCCCCAATTTGCTATTTGGTTTAATTCTAACCAATATATTTGGATTCCAACAATCCACTTAATCTCCCTCTCTTAAGAATTCTTAAGATAGAATTAGGTCTCACTTCACTTGTTTTAATGTTTAGAGAATTAGGGATGTTACAAATTGTATGATGTGAAATATTTTTGGAGAGTTTGTTGGATTCATTGATTTATTTAAGGAAGGTTTGTAGGCATATCTGAACATGTAATCAATTTTGGTTCTTCACTAGTCTCATAACAAACTTAATATTATTATTTTTAAATTACAAGTAAATATTGTAAATACTATTAATCAATTATTTTCATAGGTTACAAATAAAAATTATTGAAATAAAAATGCAGATAAAATAAGAAATGCGTGACCCCTTTAATACAAATTTGTTAGTTACTCAATTAATTTCTTAAGACATTCGCCTACGCATTTTCAATGAGTTTATTATAGAGTCTAGTGATATAGATAATATTATTAACGAGCTTTTCGTGCAAGCTTAGAGTACTTAAAATATTACTAAATAAGAAGAATATTTAACACAATCTAGGTCAAATTAGTTTATAAATCCAAAACATTTTGAAAGATCGCACATTTCTTCATTTCTCTATGTGGACTGCAAAAGGTTTTGGATTTATGAACCGCAATAACCTAGGAAGAGACTTTGTGTATTTTTTATCGCCGCAACAATATTTAAATTAGGAAACAAAATTTCTTCTTTGGTGAGAAATATTTAAGGAAAGTTTGTTCGATACGCTGAAATAACTAAGGAAGGTTTTTAGTAATATATGAAACATTTCAGGCATGTTTGTAGGCTAATTTGAATATCTAAGCAATTTTGGTACTTTGCCAATCTCATATAAATTCTTTTGTTCCTATTTTTAAATTAGAAGTAAGTTTTTTCAATACCACAAAACTTTTATTTTGATAGTTTGATAATGATAAAATATAATTTGGAATGGAAATGTAGATATAAGGAATAGATGATGCCTTTAATTATATAAATATAAATTACCGTAAAAATTTATAATGATATTCGCCAGTACATTTTAAATGAGTTTGTTATACAGTTCAATGATATAGATGTATTTATTAACGATTTTTTCGTCCAAGCTTATCTCTAAAAATATATTTTAAAATTGACTTGATTAGAGTACATAGAATATTAATAAATTAGATAAATATTTGTGCATTAAAAAACTAGTAAAATAATCAATTTGTGAATAAAATTACAAATAATGATTCAATTTTATCTATTGCAATATATCCATAACAACCTAGGTCAAAGGAGTTTATAAATCCAAAACCTTTTGAAATTTCCCCATATTTCTCCATTGGTCTAAGCGGACTGCCAAACGTCTTGGATTTATGAACCATGATAACCCACCAAAAAAGATTAATTGTTACTTTTTCCCACCAAATCTATATTTATACAAGGAAACAAATTTAATTTTATGATGTGAAATATTTTTGGAGAGTTTGTTGGATTCATTGATTTATTTAAGGAAGGTTTGTAGGCATATCTGAACATGTAATCAATTTTGGTTCTTCACTAGTCTCATAACAAACTTAATATTATTATTTTTAAATTACAAGTAAATTTTGTAAATACTATTAATCAATTATTTTCATAGGTTACAAATAAAAAAAATTGAAATAAAAATGCAAATAAAATAAGAAATGCGTGACCCCTTTAATACAAAATTGTTAGATACTCAATTAATTTCTTAAGACATCCGCCTACGCTTTTTCAATGAGTTTATTATAGAGTCTAGTGATATAGATAATATTATTAACGAGCTTTTCGTGCAAGCTTAGAGTACTTAAAATATTACTAAATAAGAAGAAGATTCACGTATGAATTAACTATATTAAATTTAAAATTTTGAACAAATTTACAAATTGTGATCCAATTTTATCTTTTGCAAAATATTTAACACAATCTAGGTCAAATTAGTTTATAAATCCAAAACATTTTGAAAGTTCGCACATTTCTTCATTTCTCTATGTGGACTGCAAAAGGTTTTGGATTTATGAACCACAATAACCTAGGAAGAGACTTTGTGTATTTTTTATCGCCGCAACAATATTTAAATTAGGAAACAAAATTTCTTCTTTGGTGAGAAATATTTAAGGAAAGTTTGTTCGATACGCTGAAATAACTAAGGAAGGTTTTTAGTAATATATGAAACATTTCAGGCATGTTTGTAGGCTAATTTGAATATCTAAGCAATTTTGGTACTTCGCCAATCTCATATAAATTCTTTTGTTCCTATTTTTAAATTAGAAGTAAGTTTTTTCAATACCACAAAACTTTTATTTTGATAGTTTGATAATGATAAAATATAATTTGGAATGGAAATGTAGATATAAGGAATAGATGATGCCTTTAATTATATAAATATAAATTACCGTAAAAATTTATAATGATATTCGCCAGTACATTTTAAATGAGTTCGTTATACAGTTCAATGATATAGATGTATTTATTAACGATTTTTTCGTCCAAGCTTATCTCTAAAAATATATTTTAAAATTGACTTGATTAGAGTACATAGAATATTAATAAATTAGATAAATATTTGTGCATTAAAAAACTAGTAAAATAATCAATTTGTGAATAAAATTACAAATAATGATTCAATTTTATCTATTGCAATATATCCATAACAACCTAGGTCAAAGGAGTTTATAAATCCAAAACCTTTTGAAATTTCCCCATATTTCTCCATTGGTCTAAGCGGACTGCCAAACGTCTTGGATTTATGAACCATGATAACCCACCAAAAAAGATTAATTGTTACTTTTTCCCACCAAATCTATATTTATACAAGGAAACAAATTTAATTTTATGATGTGAAATATTTTTGGAGAGTTTGTTGGATTCATTGATTTATTTAAGGAAGGTTTGTAGGCATATCTGAACATGTAATCAATTTTGGTTCTTCACTAGTCTCATAACAAACTTAATATTATTATTTTTAAATTACAAGTAAATTTTGTAAATACTATTAATCAATTATTTTCATAGGTTACAAATAAAAAAAATTGAAATAAAAATGCAAATAAAATAAGAAATGCGTGACCCCTTTAATACAAAATTGTTAGATACTCAATTAATTTCTTAAGACATCCGCCTACGCTTTTTCAATGAGTTTATTATAGAGTCTAGTGATATAGATAATATTATTAACGAGCTTTTCGTGCAAGCTTAGAGTACTTAAAATATTACTAAATAAGAAGAAGATTCACGTATGAATTAACTATATTAAATTTAAAATTTTGAACAAATTTACAAATTGTGATCCAATTTTATCTTTTGCAAAATATTTAACACAATCTAGGTCAAATTAGTTTATAAATCCAAAACATTTTGAAAGTTCGCACATTTCTTCATTTCTCTATGTGGACTGCAAAAGGTTTTGGATTTATGAACCACAATAACCTAGGAAGAGACTTTGTGTATTTTTTATCGCCGCAACAATATTTAAATTAGGAAACAAAATTTCTTCTTTGGTGAGAAATATTTAAGGAAAGTTTGTTCGATACGCTGAAATAACTAAGGAAGGTTTTTAGTAATATATGAAACATTTCAGGCATGTTTGTAGGCTAATTTGAATATCTAAGCAATTTTGGTACTTCGCCAATCTCATATAAATTCTTTTGTTCCTATTTTTAAATTAGAAGTAAGTTTTTTCAATACCACAAAACTTTTATTTTGATAGTTTGATAATGATAAAATATAATTTGGAATGGAAATGTAGATATAAGGAATAGATGATGCCTTTAATTATATAAATATAAATTACCGTAAAAATTTATAATGATATTCGCCAGTACATTTTAAATGAGTTCGTTATACAGTTCAATGATATAGATGTATTTATTAACGATTTTTTCGTCCAAGCTTATCTCTAAAAATATATTTTAAAATTGACTTGATTAGAGTACATAGAATATTAATAAATTAGATAAATATTTGTGCATTAAAAAACTAGTAAAATAATCAATTTGTGAATAAAATTACAAATAATGATTCAATTTTATCTATTGCAATATATCCATAACAACCTAGGTCAAAGGAGTTTATAAATCCAAAACCTTTTGAAATTTCCCCATATTTCTCCATTGGTCTAAGCGGACTGCCAAACGTCTTGGATTTATGAACCATGATAACCCACCAAAAAAGATTAATTGTTACTTTTTCCCACCAAATCTATATTTATACAAGGAAACAAATTTAATTTTATGATGTGAAATATTTTTGGAGAGTTTGTTGGATTCATTGATTTATTTAAGGAAGGTTTGTAGGCATATCTGAACATGTAATCAATTTTGGTTCTTCACTAGTCTCATAACAAACTTAATATTATTATTTTTAAATTACAAGTAAATTTTGTAAATACTATTAATCAATTATTTTCATAGGTTACAAATAAAAAAAATTGAAATAAAAATGCAAATAAAATAAGAAATGCGTGACCCCTTTAATACAAAATTGTTAGTTACTCAATTAATTTCTTAAGACATCCGCCTACGCTTTTTCAATGAGTTTATTATAGAGTCTAGTGATATAGATAATATTATTAACGAGCTTTTCGTGCAAGCTTAGAGTACTTAAAATATTACTAAATAAGAAGAAGATTCACGTATGAATTAACTATATTAAATTTAAAATTTTGAACAAATTTACAAATTGTGATCCAATTTTATCTTTTGCAAAATATTTAACACAATCTAGGTCAAATTAGTTTATAAATCCAAAACATTTTGAAAGTTCGCACATTTCTTCATTTCTCTATGTGGACTGCAAAAGGTTTTGGATTTATGAACCACAATAACCTAGGAAGAGACTTTGTGTATTTTTTATCGCCGCAACAATATTTAAATTAGGAAACAAAATTTCTTCTTTGGTGAGAAATATTTAAGGAAAGTTTGTTGGATACGCTGTGTAACACCCATATATAATTACATGCATCAAATCATATAACTATACATGAATCCAAGTATTTGGTACTGAAATACCAATAAGTTCCTAGTCAACACATTATACATATTAATGCCCTAATACAAAAGTTCTACACAATGGCATAATACATACAAGATGTTCAAAATAAAAATACTAAGAACTAGATCAAACAATGATCTCAAAAGAACTCCACAACGGAAACTTCGCCATACCAAAAGAACATAAGGAATAAGGGATCAAATTGCTTTCTCCTTACCCTTCGCGGAACCTGTAGTACCTGAAATCAATATATAATGGGGTGAGATATAAAATCTCAGTGAGTTCCCTATCCTATGGATCCTCTCGGCTTTACAAGGTTCTAACCTATAAGTCTCAAGTCATAAGGAACTAGACCTTGAGTTCTCACACTAACATTATATGGAATCATACTTAGAGTTCAACAACTCAACACAAGATTATTAATCGGAAACCAATACCAAGGCATCCCCATATTCCCGTCCCCTTCTACGTCTAGGAGGTGGCACGAGTCATGAATCCTTTGGAAAAATCTTGACATACGACATGGATTCGGACTCATGAGCCTTTCCCCATGAATCGTCACTTCACATGGCCCGTACACCATCACAAGTCTCTACCCGTAGGTTCCATTCGTACACAAAAGCGGGAATCAAACCTGCCAAGATTATTGTGCCTCTCTGCACGGTGAATGCCTGTTAGCATTCAAAGGAAAAATAAAGAATAAAGAAAATACAACGGTTCCGATTAATACATCAACAATGGTGATCGCTTCCGCAAACCACTAGGCCTGTTAGCCTTTCCTCATAAGATTCCAACACGTATGTCCATATAATGTCTCATCCTAGGTTTTCTTTGTTAAGCTACATAACCTAACAATTCCTAGTTTCCTCACTTAACCTTTATTCACATAATAATGGAGTTATTCAACCCTCTTGATATACACACATATGACAAGGTATTACCAATCCACCTGCAATAGAACTCGATCAACAATTATAGAGTACACAAGCATCATACCAAAAGCATAACGTCCTCATGGTGTCAAACGAAAACCAACCCCAAGTAATCAAGTAAATTCCCGACTCTCGATTAAATAATTCTCCTTTGTACCCAAAATCTACACTACTAGAAGTACACACTCCTAGCCTACTACTGCTTCGAACGGCGGTTAAAACAGAGTTACGGTTCAAAAGTTACGATCGAAACAACTTACCTCAATAAACTAAAATTTGCTAAGAAAGGCTTCAGTTCGCGCCGCGCAACAACTGGGTCGCGCCGCGAACCCTCTGGCAGTAGCAAACCCTCATAATATCAACAGTGTTCGCGCCGCGAACCCCTGTACGCGCCGCGTACTGAGGACAGAAACAAAACCCCTAAAAACCTGCATAGCTCGCGCCGCGTAGCCCCGTTCGCGCCGCGAAGCGCGCGGAAATCAGAAATTCCAGATCTGTTTTCTTGCTTTTCCCATGGTTTAATCCAACCATCTCCATACTTAAACCTGTTCCAGAATCATACTAAAGCATAGAAACAACTTATACATGGTACACTTGGAATATACAACACTAAATCATGAACATTCATGGTTTGATTCAAAACCTAGGTTTTTCTATAGAAAACCCCAAATGCAAAACTTATGATTTTCATCCATAAATCAAAACTATAAGTTTCTAACTAGAACCCACCTCGATTATGAGTCGTTGATGTCGAAGATGAGTTGATTCGGCGGAGAAATGATGAAGATCCAAGCTTTCCTCTACACAAGCTTTTCTTCCTCTTCTCTTCCTTCTCTCTACTTTATCTCTCTAAATCTTGTGTTGTTGCAATTGTGAGGAAAGAAATAGAAAGGAAAGAATATAAGCAACATAACCTTAAGTTAGCACTTATAACTTAAGTGTCCAAAAGTATCTCTAATGTACCAATTAATGAAACCTCAGTGTCAGCTAATAACATTAGAGCATTTATTAAATACGGGGTATTACACGCTGAAATAACTAAGGAAGGTTTTTAGTAATATATGAAACATTTCAGGCATGTTTTTAGGCTAATTTGAATATCTAAGCAATTTTGGTTCTTCGCCAATCTCATATAAATTCTTTTGTTCCTATTTTTAAATTAGAAGTAACTTTTTTCAATACCACAAAACTTTTATTTTGATAATTTGATAATGATAAAATATAATTTGGAATGGAAATGTAGATATAAGGAATAAATGATGCCTTTAATTATATAAATATAAATTACCGTAAAAATTAATAATGATATTTGCCAGTACATTTTAAATGAGTTCGTTATACAGTTCAATGATATAGATGTATTTATTAACGATTTTTTCGTCCAAGCTTATCTCTAAAAATATATTTTAAAATTGACTTGATTAGAGTACATAGAATATTAATAAATTAGATAAATATTTGTGCATTAAAAAACTAGTAAAATAATAAATTTGTGAATAAAATTACAAATAATGATTCAATTTTATCTATTTCAATATATCCATAACAACCTAGGTCAAAGGAGTGTATAAATCCAAAACCTTTTGAAATTTCCCCATATTTCTCCATTGGTCTAAGCGGACTGCCAAACGTCTTGGATTTATGAACCATGATAACCCACCAAAAAAGATTAATTGTTACTTTTTCCCACCAAATCTATATTTATACAAGGAAACAAATTTAATTTTATGATGTGAAATATTTTTGGAGAGTTTGTTGGATTCATTGATTTATTTAAGGAAGGTTTGTAGGCATATCTGAACATGTAATCAATTTTTGTTCTTCACTAGTCTCATAACAAACTTAATATTATTATTTTTAAATTACAAGTAAATTTTGTAAATACTATTAATCAATTATTTTCATAGGTTACAAATAAAAAAAATTGAAATAAAAATGCAGATAAAATAAGAAATGCGTGACCCCTTTAATACAAAATTGTTAGTTACTCAATTAATTTCTTAAGACATCCGCCTACGCTTTTTCAATGAGTTTATTATAGAGTCTAGTGATATAGATAATATTATTAACGAGCTTTTCGTGCAAGCTTAGAGTACTTAAAATATTACTAAATAAGAAGAAGATTCACGTATGAATTAACTATCTTAAATTTAAAATTTTGAACAAATTTACAAATTGTGATCCAATTTTATCTTGTGCAAAATATTTAACACAATCTAGGTCAAATTAGTTTATAAATCCAAAACATTATGAAAGTTCGCACATTTCTTCATTTCTCTATGTGGACTGCAAAAGGTTTTGGATTTATGAACCACAATAACCTAGAAAGAGACTTTGTATATTTTTTATCGCCGCAACAATATTTAAATTAGGAAACAAAATTTCTTCTTTGGTGAGAAATATTTAAGGAAAGTTTGTTCGATACGCTGAAATAACTAAGGAAGGTTATTAGTAATATATGAAACATTTAAGGCATGTTTGTAGGCTAATTTGAATATCTAAGCAATTTTGGTTCTTCGCCAATCTCATATAAATTCTTTTGTTCCTATTTTTAAATAAGAAGTAACTTTTTTCAATACCACAAAACTTTTATTTTGATAATTTGATAATGATAAAATATAATTTGGAATGGAAATGTAGATATAAGGAATAAATGATGCCTTTAATTATATAAATATAAATTACCGTAAAAATTAATAATGATATTTGCCAGTACATTTTAAATGAGTTCGTTATACAGTTCAATGATATAGATGTATTTATTAACGATTTTTTCGTCCAAGCTTATCTCTAAAAATATATTTTAAAATTGACTTGATTAGAGTACATAGAATATTAATAAATTAGATAAATATTTGTGCATTAAAAAACTAGTAAAATAATCAATTTGTGAATAAAATTACAAATAATGATTCAATTTTATCTATTGCAATATATCCATAACAACCTAGGTCAAAGGAGTTTATAAATCCAAAACCTTTTGAAATTTCCCCATATTTCTCCATCGGTCTAAGCGGACTGCCAAACGTCTTGTATTTATGAACCATGATAACCCACCCAAAAAGACTAATTGTTACTTTTTCCCACCAAATCTATATTTATACAAGGAAACAAATTTAATTTTATGATGTGAAATATTTTTGGAGAGTTTGTTGGATTCATTGATTTATTTACGGAAGGTTTGTAGGCATATCTGAACAAGTAATCAATTTTGGTTCTTCACTAGTCTCATAACAAACTTAATATTATTATTTTTAAATTACAAGTAAATTTTGTAAATACTATTAATCAATTATTTTCATAGGTTACAAATAAAAAAAATTGAAATAAAAATGCAGATAAAATAAGAAATGCGTGACCCCTTTAATACAAAATTGTTAGTTACTCAATTAATTTCTTAAGACATCCGCCTACGCTTTTTCAATGAGTTTATTATAGAGTCTAGTGATATAGATAATATTATTAACGAGCTTTTCGTGCAAGCTTAGAGTACTTAAAATATTACTAAATAAGAAGAAGATTCACGTATGAATTAACTATATTAAATTTAAAATTTTGAACAAATTTACAAATTGTGATCCAATTTTATCTTGTGCAAAATATTTAACACAATCTAGGTCAAATTAGTTTATAAATCCAAAACATTATGAAAGTTCGCACATTTCTTCATTTCTCTATGTGGACTGCAAAAGGTTTTGGATTTATGAACCACAATAACCTAGGAAGAGACTTTGTATATTTTTTATCGCCGCAACAATATTTAAATTAGGAAACAAAATTTCTTCTTTGGTGAGAAATATTTAAGGAAAGTTTGTTCGATACGCTGAAATAACTAAGGAAGGTTTTTAGTAATATATGAAACATTTCAGGCATGTTTGTAGGCTAATTTGAATATCTAAGCAATTTTGGTTCTTCGCCAATCTCATATAAATTCTTTTGTTCCTATTTTTAAATTAGAAGTAACTTTTTTCAATACCACAAAACTTTTATTTTGATAATTTGATAATGATAAAATATAATTTGGAATGGAAATGTAGATATAAGGAATAAATGATGCCTTTAATTATATAAATATAAATTACCGTAAAAATTAATAATGATATTTGCCAGTACATTTTAAATGAGTTCGTTATACAGTTCAATGATATAGATGTATTTATTAACGATTTTTTCGTCCAAGCTTATCTCTAAAAATATATTTTAAAATTGACTTGATTAGAGTACATAGAATATTAATAAATTAGATAAATATTTGTGCATTAAAAAACTAGTAAAATAATCAATTTGTGAATAAAATTACAAATAATGATTCAATTTTATCTATTGCAATATATCCATAACAACCTAGGTCAAAGGAGTTTATAAATCCAAAACCTTTTGAAATTTCCCCATATTTCTCCATTGGTCTAAGCGGACTGCCAAACGTCTTGGATTTATGAACCATGATAACCCACCCAAAAAGATTAATTGTTACTTTTTCCCACCAAATCTATATTTATACAAGGAAACAAATTTAATTTTATGATGTGAAATATTTTTGGAGAGTTTGTTGGATTCATTGATTTATTTACGGAAGGTTTGTAGGCATATCTGAACAAGTAATCAATTTTGGTTCTTCACTAGTCTCATAACAAACTTAATATTATTATTTTTAAATTACAAGTAAATTTTGTAAATACTATTAATCAATTATTTTCATAGGTTACAAATAAAAAAAATTGAAATAAAAATGCAGATAAAATAAGAAATGCGTGACGCCTTTAATACAAAATTGCTAGTTACTCAATTAATTTCTTAAGACATTCGCCTACGCTTTTTCAATGAGTTTATTATAGAGTCTAGTGATATAGATAATATTATGAACGAGCTTTTCGTGCAAGCTTAGAGTACTTCAAATATTACTAAATAAGAAGAAGATTCACGTATGAATTAACTATATTAAATTTAAAATTTTGAACAAACTTACAAATTGTGATTCAATTTTATCTTTTGCAAAATATTTAACACAATCTAGGTCAAATTAGTTTATAAATCCAAAACATTTTGAAAGTTCGCACATTTCTTCATTTCTCAATGTGGACTGCAAAGGGTTTTGGATTTATGAACCACAATAACCTAGGAAGAGACTTTGTGTATTTTTTATCGCCGCAACAATATTTAAATTAGGAAACAAAATTTCTTCTTTGGTGAGAAATATTTAAGGAAAGTTTGTTGGATACGCTGAAATAACTAAGGAAGGTTTTCAGTAATATATGAAACATTTCAGGCATGTTTGTAGGCTAATTTGAATATCTAAGCAATTTTGGTTCTTCGCCAATCTCATATAAATTCTTTTGTTCCTATTTTTAAATTAGAAGTAACTTTTTTCAATACCACAAAACTTTTATTTTGATAATTTGATAATGATAAAATATAATTTGGAATGGAAATGTAGATATAAGGAATAAATGATGCCTTTAATTATATAAATATAAATTACCGTAAAAATTTATAATGATATTCGCCAGTACATTTTAAATGAGTTCGTTATACAGTTCAATGATATAGATGTATTTATTAACGATTTTTTCGTCCAAGCTTATCTCTAAAAATATATTTTAAAATTGACTTGATTAGAGTACATAGAATATTAATAAATTAGATAAATATTTGTGCATTAAAAAACTAGTAAAATAATCAATTTGTGAATAAAATTACAAATAATGATTCAATTTTATCTATTGCAATATATCCATAACAACCTAGGTCATAGGAGTTTATAAATCCAAAATCTTTTGAAATTTCCCCATATTTCTCCATTGGTCTAAGAGGACTGCCAAACGTCTTGGATTTATGAACCATGATAACCCACCCAAAAAGATTAATTGTTACTTTTTCCCACCAAATCTATATTTATACAAGGAAACAAATTTAATTTTATGATGTGAAATATTTTTGGAGAGTTTGTTGGATTCATTGATTTATTTAAGGAAGGTTTGTAGGCATATCTGAACATGTAATCAATTTTGGTTCTTCATTAGTCTCATAACAAACTTAATATTATTATTTTTAAATTACAAGTAAATTTTGTAAATACTATTAATCAATTATTTTCATAGGTTACAAATAAAAAAAATTGAAATAAAAATGCAGATAAAATAAGAAATGCGTGACCCCTTTAATACAAAATTGTTAGTTACTCAATTAATTTCTTAAGACATCCGCCTACGCTTTTTCAATGAGTTTATTATAGAGTCTAGTGATATAGATAATATTATTAACGAGCTTTTCGTGCAAGCTTAGAGTACTTAAAATATTATTAAATAAGAAGAAGATTCACGTATGAATTAACTATATTAAATTTAAAATTTTGAACAAATTTACAAATTGTGATCCAATTTTATCTTTTGCAAAATATTTAACACAATCTAGGTGAAATTAGTTTATAAATCCAAAATATTTTGAAAGTTCGCACATTTCTTCATTTCTCTATGTGGACTGCAAAAGGTTTTGGATTTATGAACCACAATAACCTAGGAAGAGACTTTGTGTATTTTTTATCGCCGCAACAATATTTAAATTAGGAAACAAAATTTCTTCTTTGGTGAGAAATATTTAAGGAAAGTTTGTTCGATACGCTGAAATAACTAAGGAAGGTTTTTAGTAATATATGAAACATTTCAGGCATGTTTGTAGGCTAATTTGAATATCTAAGCAATTTTGGTTCTTCGTCAATCTCATATAAATTCTTTTGTTCCTATTTTTAAATTAGAAGTAACTTTTTTCAATACCACAATACTTTTATTTTGATAATTTGATAATGATAAAATATAATTTGGAATGGAAATGTAGATATAAGGAATAAATGATGCCTTTAATTATATAAATATAAATTACCGTAAAAATTTATAATGATATTCGCCAGTACATTTTAAATGAGTTCGTTATACAGTTCAATGATATAGATGTATTCATTAACGATTTTTTCGTCCAAGCTTATCTCTAAAAATATATTTTAAAATTGACTTGATTAGAGTACATATAATATTAATAAATTAGATAAATATTTGTGCATTAAAAAACTAGTAAAGTAATCAATTTGTGAATAAAATTACAAATAATGATTCAATTTTATCTATTGCAATATATCCATAACAACCTAGGTCAAAGGAGTTTATAAATCCAAAACCTTTTGAAATTTCCCCATATTTCTCCATTGGTCTAAGCGGACTGCCAAACGTCTTGGATTTATGAACCATGATAACCCACCCAAAAAGATTAATTGTTACTTTTTCCCACCAAATCTATATTTATACAAGGAAACAAATTTAATTTTATGATGTGAAATATTTTTGGAGAGTTTGTTGGATTCATTGATTTATTTACGGAAGGTTTGTAGGCATATCTGAACAGGTAATCAATTTTGGTTCTTCACTAGTCTCATAACAAACTTAATATTATTATTTTTAAATTACAAGTAAATTTTGTAAATACTATTAATCAATTATTTTCATAGGTTACAAATAAAAAAAATTGAAATAAAAATGCAGATAAAATAAGAAATGCGTGACGCCTTTAATACAAAATTGTTAGTTACTCAATTAATTTCTTAAGACATCCGCCTACGCTTTTTCAATGAGTTTATTATAGAGTCTAGTGATATAGATAATATTATTAACGAGCTTCTCGTGCAAGCTTAGAGTACTTCAAATATTACTAAATAAGAAGAAGATTCACGTATGGATTAACTATATTAAATTTAAAATTTTGAACAAATTTACAAATTGTGATCCAATTTTATCTTTTGCAAAATATTTAACACAATCTAGGTGAAATTAGTTTATAAATCCAAAACATTTTGAAAGTTCGCACATTTCTTCATTTCTCTATGTGGACTGCAAAAGGTTTTGGATTTATGAACCACAATAACCTAGGAAGAGACTTTGTGTATTTTTTATCGCCGCAACAATATTTAAATTAGGAAACAAAATTTCTTCTTTGGTGAGAAATATTTAAGGAAAGTTTGTTCGATACGCTGAAATAACTAAGGAAGGTTTTTAGTAATATATGAAACATTTCAGGCATGTTTGTAGGCTAATTTGAATATCTAAGCAATTTTGGTTCTTCGCCAATCTCATATAAATTCTTTTGTTCCTATTTTTAAATTAGAAGTAACTTTTTTCAATACCACAATACTTTTATTTTGATAATTTGATAATGATAAAATATAATTTGGAATGGAAATGTAGATATAAGGAATAAATGATGCCTTTAATTATATAAATATAAATTACCGTAAAAATTTATAATGATATTCGCCAGTACATTTTAAATGAGTTCGTTATACAGTTCAATGATATAGATGTATTCATTAACGATTTTTTCGTCCAAGCTTATCTCTAAAAATATATTTTAAAATTGACTTGATTAGAGTACATATAATATTAATAAATTAGATAAATATTTGTGCATTAAAAAACTAGTAAAGTAATCAATTTGTGAATAAAATTACAAATAATGATTCAATTTTATCTATTGCAATATATCCATAACAACCTAGGTCAAAGGAGTTTATAAATCCAAAACCTTTTGAAATTTCCCCATATTTCTCCATTGGTCTAAGCGGACTGCCAAACGTCTTGGATTTATGAACCATGATAACCCACCCAAAAAGATTAATTGTTACTTTTTCCCACCAAATCTATATTTATACAAGGAAACAAATTTAATTTTATGATGTGAAATATTTTTGGAGAGTTTGTTGGATTCATTGATTTATTTACGGAAGGTTTGTAGGCATATCTGAACAGGTAATCAATTTTGGTTCTTCACTGGTCTCATAACAAACTTAATATTATTATTTTTAAATTACAAGTAAATTTTGTAAATACTATTAATCAATTATTTTCATAGGTTACAAATAAAAAAAATTGAAATAAAAATGCAGATAAAATAAGAAATGCGTGACGCCTTTAATACAAAATTGTTAGTTACTCAATTAATTTCTTAAGACATTCGCCTAAGCTTTTTCAATGAGTTTATTATAGAGTCTAGTGATATAGATAATATTATTAACGAGCTTTTCGTGCAAGCTTAGAGTACTTCAAATATTACTAAATAAGAAGAAGATTCACGTATGGATTAACTATATTAAATTTAAAATTTTGAACAAATTTACAAATTGTGATCCAATTTTATCTTTTGCAAAATATTTAACACTGTAGCAACCTGCCCTAAAACTTAAAGATTAGAGTCGCCACCTATTCTACCAAGGCGAATAGGAAACCTCGCGCAGTTAAGAGATCAGGTAAGATACTATATTCAGGTCGAGGGAAGGTGTTAGGCACCCTCAACCCTTTCCTATGGTTTGCATTATAGGGTTAGTATTTACGGCTAACATAAAGAAAGGTAACAGACAGTTAATATTTATCATATAAGGAAATAAAATCGGGACAAAATGAGATTTATGGGGGAGGGGACTCGCCTTGTTACCAAGTGCCTACGTACCCGCTTATGGAGGATCATAGTCAACGTAGTTCGGGGAAGAGTTGTACGCCCTTAGGATTAGAATTTGATTTTATATGGTTTGAAGACTTTTGAATGGCCTATCGTGGTTTTTAGAAGTTGTGCCTTAAAAGCATTTTGAGTTGCCTGATTGAAAAGGATTGAAATCCGTAGTTTGGTACTGGTAGTTTGAAAAGGTTTGGGAAGTGTTTTAGGATTTGGGCGTACAACCCTTATTTTAGTATGTACTATTAACCGCAATGATCAATGGATTCGATCACCATAGTTAAAAGATTAGTAGTTGTATCTTTACCAATTTTAATTGATGGATTCAATTATTACTGATAACGAATAAAAGTATTTTTTTAGGAATTTTAGTAATTTGATTTGTATCATTATCCCTCGTAATCAATTGATTCGATTAAAAACAATAATGATTAAAGATGAGGAAAATAGGCTAATCATCGCAACCAATAAAAATGGTTGAAACCTTTTAGCCAAATAAAACTATTTATCTTAATTAAATAAGTATTTTGAAATAAAATCGATTATTGCCCACTGCGATTAATTGATTTAATCGGGACGAACAATAAATTGGAATTTTAATATTTATCACATATATTAATCTATTTATAAAAAATAATTACTATTATATAAATACATATTTAAAAGAATTTAAATAAAACATATAAATTAATTAAAATTAATTTAGTTTATTAGGGTTTTAATTCAATGTGGTTGGTTTGAGGGTACATGGCATAGGCATTAGATCTGGGTGCGTTGGATCTAGGTGGTTGGTGATTAGAGTGGTCCAGATCTGAGGGTATATGGTGGGCTACAGAAGTGCAGGTGCATGGGATCATCTGAGAAATTTCAGAAAAAATATATGCAAAGGGCCAGGGATCGAACCCTGGACCCTTGGGACAAACGCACGCGCGCTCACTGTCTCAATAAACAAAAAAATCTGTTTTTTATTTGCGTTAATAAAATAATATATGAAAAGAAGACCCTGGGCTAATACGCGCGCGAAAATTTAAATCAACCAGTGGCGTAATGCCACGCAATCGTCTTCCCCAACAGAACCGGCAAAAAACTGCAAATATTCGCTATGGTTTTGCTACGATTACGTTCGTAGCCTTTTTATCTGGAAAATAGCGAATAGAGCATAAATGTGCATAAATGTTTCGGGACCATATAAGTCTCTTCGTCTAATGATCACGAGTTCAGGTATACTCCTAATTCCTCCTAATTTTACTCCTATCCAAAAGCCCCAATTCTAAACTCAAAACCCTAGTTCGGCCAACAATGGTAATTCACGTTTTAATCCATTAAACTTTGATTGATCAACCCATAAAAGATCACAACAACAAAACAAAACACAATATGCAATCAAAACATGATGATATCACATGAATCATGACAATCGAGCCCAAGTTTGGAGACACTTACCGTGGCTTTAATGGAGGTTATCTGGGGGTATTGATGCAGCGCGATGATCCCAACACCTTCAGAATCTTCCAAGGAACGTTTTGCACTCTTTAATTCTTCTTGAAACCTTCTAACTCTCCAAAACCGATTGCAAGTTCTTAGTGAAATTTTTGCTTCTTGAATATGCTCCTCCACCAAAATTTTCGTCCCCTACTCCATTGCTTTATGTTATATATTTATAGAGGCACAAATTAGGTCAAGAGAATAGTCCAAAGGCCTCTTGAATCCAATCATGCAAAATTTGAGAAATTTGATTTGGAACTTGAATGAAATCTTTCTATATTGGACCAAAATTTGATTTAATCTTTCCACTTTTTGCTAGCACGAAATTGTATTGAAAATATGCTATAAATGTTGATTGGGATTGATTAATTTAAGACTTAGAATCCAATATTTGATTTTCCTTTGAATTATGCAACTTTAAATCACTTTTTTAAATGAAATAAAATTGTATAAAATCAAATAAAAATGCTATAATTCATGGCAAGTGATTTTGATAACATAAGTATCTTGTTGACCAAGATTAGGTCTTAAAAAGATAGGCCCATTTGCAAAAAATTCCAATTTGAATCTCTTTTATTTCACATTTTGCCTCCAAAATCACTCAACTTTATTAAGGCATATCTCACTCAATATTTAAGCTATGAATGATTTCTATGACTTTTTGGAAACCTAAAGATGTCCTCTATAATCCATTTTGGAACATATTTTTCATTTGGAGATTTTATCTTGATCATATGCCCTTTGAGAAAAAACTCCTTTTGATTGATGTTTGAAAAGGACCTGTAATCTTTTGTATCATATCTCCAAAATGAAGCATTTCTAGCCTTGGTTTGTGAGGGACAAAGTTGTAGGGAATCCAATTTCCTTCCAAATACGCTTTGAGTGAGAAATTTTTGATGTTCCATGTGAAAGTTATGTCCAGTCAAAGTTGAGTTGACTTTCTCCTAAAGAAACCCTAATTTGAACCTTTTTGTATTTGTTCATTTCTGAGTTTCTATTGATGGATCATGATCAACCTTTGATCAAATGATGAATATATTCTCCCATACTTGATATTAGCCAAAAATCAAAGGTTTAGACTATGCTTTGATCATGGTTGACTTTCAGGTCAAACTAGTTGACTGTGAATCTTTGAGTTGTTTGAGCAGGTAACCTCTAGAGTTGGGTCTTGACTTTTGTCATGGAGCTATCTTGGATCATCATGGGCCATGGAGAGCTTGGTTAGGGATCTTGTCTTGTTGATTTCCTCAAGAGAACCTCAAACCCTAATTTTAGGAGGCTCTTGACTAAGGGAGTGTAGTTTGGATAGACTCTTAAACCTTGAATCAGTGCAGATGAAATGAAGAGGGCAAATTTTGGGGTATGACAGCTGCCCCTGCTCAATCTTTTTAAACCTGAGGAGGGTGTAGATTTGTATGCCTGTTGGAGTATGAAGGTGGAAGAAGATTGAACACTAGAATACCCAGAAATTTGCGCTTGCTGGTGCTGGAAGCAGCGATGGGCTTAAAGATACCACCCATTTTCCTGGCAAGATACTTGTCTAAAGCATATGCTTTTCATACCTGGATCATTTGATTGTATCTTAGGAGAGATGAAGTAATGTCTTACATAAGACTACCTAAAGAGGTTCCTGAATAGGGTATATCAAAGGATGATGCGAAGAAGCTTAGGCTTTGAACAAAGCTTAGGAAGGATGTCTTGGAGAAGACTAACTAATGAGTTCTTTAAAAGAACAAGGTATGTCTTAGAAAATATTGGATAAATATTTTAAGAAGGCTGCCTAGAAAGGCATGATATGTCTTAAACAAGACTAAACTAGAAAGGCTCCTAAAAAAGATATGAAACGTCTTAAACAAGATTCACCTGGAGAGGTTTTTTTAGAAAGGTTATGGGATGTCTTAAAAAAGATTACCTAGAAAGGCTATGATGCATATTACAGAAGACTATCTATAAAGGTTCTTAAAAGGGACATGATAGGTTTTAACAAGACTACCTAGAAAGGTTCCTAGAAAGGGTTTGAAATGTCTTAAACAAGACTACCTAGAGAGGATTCTATAAAGGATATGAGACGTCTCAAACAGGACTACCTAGACAGGTTACGATACGTCTTAAACAAGATTGCCTAGAAAGGTTATGATACGTCTTAAAAAAGATTGCCTAGAAAGGTTATGATACGTCTTAAACAAGATTGCCTAGAAAGGTTATGATACGTCTTAAACAAGATTGCCTAGAAAGGTTATGATACTTCTTAAACAAGATTGCCTAGAAAGGTTATGATACGTCTTAAACAAGATTGCCTATAAAGGTTATGATACGTCTTAAACAAGATTGCCTAGAAAGGTTATGATACATCTTAAACAAGATTTCCTAGAAAGGATATGATACGTCTTAAACAAGACTATTTAGAGAGGTTAGGATACGTCTTACACAAGACTAACCTAGAAAGGTTCCTGGGAATGATACAATATGCCTTAAACAAGACTATAAGGTTATCTTAGATATGTCTCAGACAAGACTGGCTTAGAAAGGCTCCTGGAGAGGATGAGGAGGGATTGGATACATGTTTTAAAAAGATTACCTAGAAAGGTATGATATGTCTTGAACAAGATTCACCTAGAAAGGCTCTCCGAAAGAATATGAAATGCCTTAAACAAGACTAACCTAGACAGGTTCCTAGAAGGGATATGGTATGTCTTGAACAAGACTACCTAGAAAAGTTGATAATTGTTTTGGACAAGACTACCTAGAAAGGTAATAAATTATTTGATTGCTTCTGGATTGCCCTTGAAGAAAGACTTGGAATGAGGTATTAGAATTGTATCTGCGTGCGTTAAGATTGAATCGTTGATACGATCGCATTTGTGCTGTAATTGGATGATAACATCCTTTTGATTATGAAGTGACCTGAGAAGGCAGCGTTAGTTTTATGCAATGTTATGATGCATGTGTCATGTAATGAGATTCTCAAAATAAATGAGAATTATGTATGTATGACGATCCCATATTGTAGGTTGTAAGTAATACAGGCGTAAGAAGGCCAATTACGCAACCATGCTCCTTGTATGATACTAGAGCGATCTCTCCAACATCCGAAGTTTTAAGAGACGTGTCCCTTAAACTGAAGGAAATATCTTTAGAGAGAACTCGAATTTTACCATGTCATACCACGAACCTGATAGGCACTGCCCTAGTATTTGAATTCTTGAAAGATATGCCCCTAGTCAATAGGATCCTTGATGCTAAGTATTGATTTGAATGTGAAGCAGATGCTTTTCAGAGTGCGTCATGCATTTCGGTCGCATTCGACGGACAGTGATCTGCTGAGTACTCAGAATGAGATGATGTTTTCTATAAGATTACCTGAAGAGGTCCTTGGAAAGAATGGGAGATTGTCTTAAACAAGACTGTGCTTTAAACAAAGCTCAAAGGGACATGTCTGTGTAGAGGGTCAAAAAGATTCCTATAGAGGATAAAGACTATTTTAAGGAATGTGGCATTTTAAACAAAACTTAGGAAAAGACATCTTGAAGAAGATTACCCTAGAAAGGATGGTAGACCGTCCTAGAGAAGACTCTGTACTTTAAACAAAGTTTGACTAGGTTCTTGGAAGCATAAGAGAAGTTTGAATATGTCTTAAGAAAACTAACTGAAAAGATCGACGGGTATCTTAAATAAGATTACTTAGAAATGGATATGTCTCAGAGAAGACTATCTGAAAAGATTCCTGAAAATGAAGAGAGATACCTGGAAAGGCTCGTAGAAAGGATGGGGAGATGTGTCTTAAAAAGACTATCTGAAAAAGGCTCCTAGAAAGGGTAAGGAATATTTGAACATGTCTTAAAGAAGACTACATGGACAGATTGAGAGATGTCCTATAAAGGTTCCTGGAAAGGATGTGAGAGTGGTATTGACACCATCTGTTACTGAGTGACCTTTGTAGCGAACCCCTAGGTAATGGATTTGCCCCATGGGCTATTCAGCGTCTTTGAGAGATTCCATGGATCTTGATTAGATTGCCCCATGTAAATGGGATAATGACGGGTTATGCCCTGTGTACACCTTAGCCATCTCAGTCATGCGTAAGAGATATTTCTTTTTTTGATATGCTTTTAAAGCTATTTTTCCTGTCGGTAGGATTTTTAGCCACTAGCCATGCCCCATGCAACTTCTCCCTGATGTTAAAACATTTGAATCTATATAGACAAGTGTGCTTTATAATGAAATTCATAAGATGCGAATGCATACGTCTATCTTGAAAGCTTAAAAACATTTTTTTGAGTAAAACAAAGTTTTTTTTGTAAGAAAGTGATATCAACTCAAGAGTTATAGTAGACCTTAAGGAGTCGGGATACCTTTTGGTAACGGTATGCTTTCGAACTAACCATGCTTCAGTTAGGACTTTTAAGGGTTGTAACGTAGCCTGGTTCATGGTTTTAAGAAACAAAGGATAATGGCTCAAAGTTTATTTGCACCCATCCCAATCTTCGTGATGTTCTCCAGTCCTACGCTCAATTAACTATGCATTTAAGCTCCGAAAGACTTTGGGGAATTATAATACTGATATTTATGATGGTTCAAAAACCAAAAGTTTATTTGCAAAGGCAGTCATCCTTTTTTGTAATATTTTCCATTTGTCGAGGATATATAGTGATCTCTTTTTAACTTTATTATCCCCGACTTTTGCTTGAACTGTTTATTTTAAAACTACAGTCAGTGGGATGCCCCAATTTTGCCTAAGTTTCCTTAATAGGTTTTGACTTAGCAGGCCTTGCATTGCTTTCTCTTTTTCTTTGCGGATATTGACTGCCGGACTTAATGATGACGGGGAACCATCGGTGATTATGTTCAAAGGAACAATTTGGAATAATTAAGTTAACTGAGCAGCTACCCTACCCCAGGTTATGTACTAAGGGTTTTATTTTATATGAAGGAAAACTCCTACTTCTTTAGGCTCAAAGGGGTTGACGAGGGATTAACATCCTTATATCTCCATTATTTAGGAATCTAAACAATGCCTGTACATCGTCAACATGGTCTGTTCGAAAGCGTAATGTATGAAATTGTGGTATCGTTTTCGTCATTCTCCCTCTAAAGGTGTACGACTTTAACGAGAGTTGAATATCACATAGAAGAAAACCAAGTAAAAACACAGTTTTATGTATAGTGAGAACACTAGGAATAAAACAAGACAAACGTAAGAAATGCATTAATGATTATTGTAAAGTACATAGCATATGTCGTAAGACCAATGTTTAAACAAATGGAAAGAAATTGCGAATGAAAACGAAACTAATGATCTAAGAAATCCTTCTTCTAGCCACCTATGGCATTAGACTGGCGAGGATCTTCGAACTCAATGAGCCCTTCTTCAACCAAATCTTGGATCTTGTGCTTCAACGGCCCACATTCCTCTGTATCATAACCAGGACTATCTGAATGATAAATGCACCTAGCATGATGCTTGTACCCAGGAGCGGGGTTAGCTGGAGCTGGGTATGGAGGCAGCAGAGTTACCAAGTTCTGACTGAGCAGACGTTGCAAAGCTTGAGACAGTGGCATGTACAACGGGATGAATGATTGTTTTGGCTTGGCCTTCCAGGGGCGTTGGCTACCCTGTTGCTTTTACAAATTCTTCTGTTGTAGTGTTGGTGTCTGATTAACTAGGATTTCCCCCACAGTGTTGGGTTCCTTTTTCCCATCATATGACTTCTTTGTGTGATAGGAACCTGAGGGTGCCCCTTGTATCTTCCCGTTTTTTATCCCATTTTCAATTCTCTCACCAATGACTACCAAGTCCGAGAACCCTGAAGATATGCTTCCGACCATTTTGTCGTAGTACGGTCCTTGCAAAGTGCTCATAAATATGTCCACTAGTTCTTTTTCCATCAAGGGAGGTTGGAGTCGAGATCCCATTTCCCTCCACCTTTGGGCATACTCCTTGAATGATTCATCCTTATTCTGTGACATATTCTGTAATTGCATCCGGTTGGGTGCCATGTCCAAGTTGTACTTGTATTGCTTTAAGAAGGTGATAGCCAGATCATTCCAGCTTCGGATATAGGATTTCTCCAATTGCATGTATCAGTCAATAGACGCTCCGCTTAAGCTATCTTGGAAGAAATGTATCATCAGCTTTTGATCGTGGGCATAGGCAACCATTTTTCGCACATACATGCGCAAGTGGTTCCTTGGACATGTGAGTCCTTTGTATTTCTCGAAGTCGGGAATCTTGAATTTGTGTGGGATAGTCAAGTCTGAGACCAAGCTCATTTCGAAGGCATCCACTTCGAAAACATCATGTCCTTCTACCACCTTTAGTCTCTCCTCTAACGCCTTGATCTGTTCATTGTCCTTGGAGTCTTCCCCAGAGTTAGGAATAGACTCTTGTCTCTGAGGTGCTTGGTCTGTGTTGTCCACCTCTTGTACTCCGTATTGTAGATCCAGGTAATCGTCATCCTTAGGGACATTGTTAGCAAGAATGCGAACTGTGCGGGTTGTCCCTTTGGTTTGTGAAGTGGGGACAAATACTTCTTGAGAGGTCTCTCATTTCTCTTAGAATTGGATAGCTCTCCTGACAGATCGAACCTGAGGTCTCTCCTTAGCCGGGCCAAAGCCTGAAACAAATCCTAGCAGCGGGTTTTCCTCGTTGGGGATCTCATCATGAACCAGGGTATCCCAGACTGGACCTCTTTTACCTTTTCTTGTTTATCTAGGAGGGCCTTCATTAATCCTAGCATTTGAGCCATACCTCCTTTAACCTCTTCCATACTAACCCTTAGTTGATCCACTTCCTCACGAAGGGCGGCTTGATTCTGTTCTAGCTGATCCATTGATTTCTTTTGCTGAAATCTTGTTTGATAAGACGATCGGGATGTTAGGTTATCCTTCCCAATGATCCCTTGCTCTGGAGATAAAAGAGAAATCTTCTCTCAGTGCCATGGAAATGATGTGCATGCCATGAATGATATGCTTTATTCGTATTTATGTCTTATCCACATCTATCGATTAAATATAATAAATCTTTTTTCTCTCTTATTTTTTTTTGAATAAGACATGATGCAAGAATGCACATGATGCATGATGAATGGAAAGAGATAAAAAATAACAAACAAATAATAAACAACATATATATAGCACATAATAACACGGGCCCTATGTTCATAGGTTCGACGTAGCGGCTTTAGGGAGCCTACCCATTCCATTGGTATGTCCTAGACACGGGTCTCATGGGGTTGTTCGTAGCCTCCGAGACTTTTTGTCTCTTCGGATTTTAGAACAACTCATTTTATCCAATGAGGTTCGAATTTTTGGGGTAGGTTCTCGGAGAGATCAGCTGACTATCCAGTCCTGCCCTCAACAAAGTCAAGCCTCGTTTTGGACATTTCCGAATATTCAACCCACTTCAAGTGGAGTTACCAATGAGACTCGTAGGCTATTCAAGTCCCCCCTGATCTCAAGGATAACTCCCACACTTAGGTTTTAACAGCAATATAATAACCCAACAATGCATATAATATAACATTTATGCAATTAAATACAAATATATAAACATAAACAATTAAATAATTTTAGGCAAAAATAAATAAAAACAAAACACAAACCATAAAAAATGGCAAGTCAGCCAAACCCTAAAAAGTTTGCCAAAAACCTAAATAGTTTGCCAAAACCTAAACCCTGCCAAAAATTATAGGAGCATAGTATTCACCATTTAGTGTTTTCCCCAGCATAGTCGCCAGCTGTAGCAACCTGCCCTAAAACTTAAAGATTAGAGTCGCCACCTATTCTACCAAGGCGAATAGGAAACCTCGCGCAGTTAAGAGATCAGGTTAAGATACTATATTCACGTCAAGGGAAGGTGTTAGGCACCCTCAACCCTTTCCTATGGTTTGCATTATAGGGTTAATATTTATGGTTAACATTAAGAAAGGTAACAGACAGTTAATAGGGTAAATGGAAAAAATTATCAAAGTTAAAGGTTTATGCCCTTAACTCAATATCTCACTCAATATTTAAGCTATGAATGAGTTTATGCCCTTTGCCTCCAAAATCACTCAACTTTAACAAGGCATATCTCACTCAATATTTAAGCTATGAATGAGTTCTAGGACTTTTTGGAAACCTAAAGATGTCCTCTATAATCCACTTTGGAACATATTTTTCATTTGGAGATTTTATCTTGATCATATGCCCTTTGAGATAAAACTCCTTTTGATTGATGTTTGAAAATGACCTGTAATCTTTTGTATCATATCTCCCAAATGAAGCATTTCTAGCCTTGGCATGAGAGAGACAAAGTTGTAGGGAATCCATTTTCCTTCTAAATAGGCTTTGTGTGATAAATTTTTGATGTTCCATGTGAAAGTTATGTCTAATCAAAGTTGAGTTGACTTTCTCCTATACTTGATATTAGTCAAAAATTAGAGGTTTTGACTATGCTTTGATCATGGTTGACTTTCAGGTCAAACTAGTTGACTGTGAATCTTTGAGTTGTTTGAGCAGGTAACCTCTGGAGTTGGGTCTTGAATTTTGTCATGGAGCTATCTTGGATCATCATGGGCCATGGAGAGCTTGGTTAGGGATCTTGTCTTGTTGATTTCCTCAAGAGAACCTCAAACCCTAATTTTAGGAGGCTCTTGACTAGGGGAGTGTAGTTTGGATAGACCCTTAAACCTTGAATCATTGTAGATGAAATGAAGAGGGCAAATTTTGGGGTATGAAAAACATAATCTAGGTCAAATTAGTTTATAAATCCAAAATATTTTGAAAGTTCGCACATTTCTTCATTTCTCTATGTGGACTGCAAAAGGTTTTGGATTTATGAACCACAATAACCTAGGAAGAGACTTTTTGTATTTTTTACCGCCGCAACAATATTTAAATTAGGAAACAAAATTTCTTCTTTGGTGAGAAATATTTAAGGAAAGTTTGTTCGATACGCTGAAATAACTAAGGAAGGTTTTTAGTAATATATGAAACATTTCAGGCATGTTTGTAGGCTAATTTGAATATTTAAGCAATTTTGGTTCTTCCCCAATCTCATATAATTTTTTTTGTTCCTATTTTTAAATTAGAAGTAACTTTTTTCAATCCACAAAACTTTTATTTTGATAGTTTGATAATGATAAAATATAATTTGGAACGGAAATGTAGATATAAGGAATAGATGATGCCTTTAATTATATAAATATAAATTACCGTAAAAATTTATAATGATATTCGCCAGTACATTTCTTTTAAACTTTTATTTCGATTGTACCTCGCAATTCAAATGAAAATTAGTACGGATATAGGAAATGAAGCATAAAAATGATAAAGAAATATTAACAAATATTAATCAATATTAACTAAGGAAAAACTAAAAAATAAACATATTAAAAATTTTAAAAGAAAAATAAACAACATATTTATATATTTTTGTGTTTTTTGTTATCAAACAATTAGAACATAAATGCAAACAAAAATTGAAGGGGATAGCTACAACTAAAACAAAGTAATGTAGCAAAACAGAGTAAATCAGTTGGGCTCAAAATAAATAGGCCCAAGACAAATAAACTATTAGCAGGGCGTGTGCTTCTGAAAATAGGAGTGCAGATAGAAAAAAGAATTTGATGGGCCTTA
Source organism: Vicia villosa (assembly GCF_029867415.1). Classification (NCBI taxonomy): domain Eukaryota; kingdom Viridiplantae; phylum Streptophyta; class Magnoliopsida; order Fabales; family Fabaceae; genus Vicia; species Vicia villosa. The sequence goes on along the minus strand of NC_081183.1, from coordinate 94,346,784 downwards.
TGGTTTAAACAAAAGATCCAAAAGAGAAAAGAAAAAAAACAAACCTAAATGAACTAAAGGGGATCTGCCTCCTTCCTTAGTTCTCAATCTCTGTCTCTCCAATTGGGATTCGATGGAGGCTTTGAAAGTTGTCGATGATAAAAGATGGTGGAGAGGTGCCTTTTTATAGACTGGAAATTAGGTCAAAACAATTCTAAAAAGGAAAATATCCAACCCAAAGGCCCATGGACTGTCTTGGTCCCCAAGATTAAGAACCTGGACGTACTTGTGTCCAGGTGCGTCCAGATGTAAAAAAAGATTTAATAAATAGTCAAAAAAACATAGAAATGCACCAAGCGGGAATTGAACCCGTGACCTTTAGTTTGAACAGCCTTTCATTCTTACCAATCGTGCTATGTTATTTATTTGAAATAAAAAGCAAATTGAAAGTATATGAAGCATCGACCAGCATTTTCTATTTATTAAAATATAAGCAATTTAAGAGTAAACTACTATATTTTTAAAATAGACTTTAAATCGAATATTTATGAAATTCTGGATGTCAACGTAAATGAATCCAAAATTTAATAAAAATCCAATTTTAAAAATAATTTCGAAAATTTTTGTCACTAAAAAGTGTGGGCAAATTTTGGGGTATGACAGCTGCCCCTGTTCAATCTTCTTAAACCTGAAAGAGGTAGATTGGCACGTCTTCCAATCGTGATCTGAAGGTAGAAGAGGATTGAACACTAGAATACCAAGAAATTTGCCCTTGCAGGTGCAGGGACTTTTAACGTGGATGGGCTTACGGGTGCCATCGGGATGTTGACAGGAATATTGTCAAAAGCAAACGCTTTTCAGACTGAATTATATGCATTGATTGTGTCTTAAGGAGAAATTCATCAAAATGAAGTAATGTCTTATAGAAGACTACCTGAAGAGGTTCCTGGATAGGGTAGATTACTGACTGATGTAAAGGAGAGCTAGGTTTTAAACAAAGCTCGGGAAGAAGTGTCTTGTAGAAGATTGACTGAGAAGCTCCTTGAAAGGACAATAGATGTCTTAGAAAAGATTGGATAAAAGAAGATTACCTAAAAAGGTGGAGATAGGTCTTAGAGAAGACTATCGAGAAGGACTATGTTACGTCTTGAACAAGACTAACCTAGAATGGTTGGTAAACGTCTTAGAAAAGACTACCTAGAAAGGTTGATAAACGTCTTAGAAAAGACTACCTAGAAAGGTTGATAAACGCCTTAGAAAAGACTACCTAGAAAGGTTGATAAACGTCTTAGAAAAGACTACCTAGAAAGGTTGATAAACGTCTTAGAAAAGACTACCTAGAAAGATTGATAAACGTCTTTGAAAAGACTACCTAGAAAGGTTGATAAATGTCTTAGAAAAGACTACCTAGAAAGGTTGATAAACGTCTTAGAAAAGACTACCTAGAAAGGTTGATAAATGTCTTACAAAAGACTACCTAGAAAGGTTGATAAACGTCTTAGAAAAGACTACCTAGAAAGGTTGATAAACGTCTTAGAAAAGACTACCTAGAAAGGTTCCTATAAAGGATGAGAAATTCTTTGAATTGTCTTTGGAGAAAGACCTGGAATGAAGCATCAGAATCGTATTTATGTCTTGAATGAGCGTTAAGATTGAATTGTTGATACAATCGTCTTTGCACTATATCTGGATGATAATATTCTTTTGATTGTGGAATGACCTGAAAAGGCAAAAATTAGTTTTATGCACTGTCATGATGCATGTATTGTGTAATGAGGTTCTCGAAATAAACGAGAATGTTGTATGTTATGTACGAGGTTCTCGAAATAAACGAGAATGTTGTATGTTATGAATGAGGTTCTCAAAATAAACGAGAATGTTGTATGTTATGTGTGTATTGAATGATGCATGGATGACTATATAGTCGAAGCATATTGGTAACTTTGTATAGCAATTGCTGATTGTGAAAATAAATCTCTGTATGCAGCTGAAGATGATGACAAGGTGATTGTGTTGAGAATTCTTGTCTTCCGTTCGAGGATATCCAGCTGGGGATTTTTATTACCGCTTGGGGATGAAAGTAGCTTGAGTGATTTGATCCTGATGTGCCCTTATTGGGGATAAGAGAGAAGAAAAATCTTCGGATGTACTATCTGATCGAGCTCAACTGTGAGTGTCCACTTTAATGGAGATAGCGAGTCTGAATAAACTCTGTTGGGGAAGAGGATTGTGTCGGAGAACCGGAAGCGTCGGAGATGTAAACTTCGTTGGGGAGTCAAGCTTTTGTTGGGAAGAGAATATTTGAAGATAACTCCTCGAGGATTACTCTGTGGGGATGTTTTGTGAAAACAACTCTGTGGGGAAGATTCCCGGGAATTTCAAATTTTCCATTGCCCCATGTCTCTGAGTACTTGTTGTTGGAAAACACTTTTTAACCATATATGGTCCTTCGCTTGTGGGAGGCTACCTGCCCCTGGTTTCAGTAACCCGGTATGCTTGATACTTGAGATTACGGGAACTAGAACTTCGCATGAGAGACTGATATTGACACCATGTGATACTAGTAGCTAAACAACTCTTCTTGAAATTTGTGACTAATGCAACATGCCCCCAGTGGTGGCCTAGCCTTTCTGGTGGTTCAACGTCTTTGAGAGGTTCTATGAACTGTGACCAAATTGCCTCTTGTAGATGGAGTGATAATATGCTCCTTGTATATACAAGCTTTTTAGCTGACTGAGTCAGGCGTAGGGAACATTTCTGCTTTTGATGCGCCTTTGAAGCGACTTTGTCTGTCGGGAGGAATTTCTGAGTTTTGTGCTACCACAAGCAACCTTCCCCAGTATCATGAGTTTAGGAATGATGCCCCTGATTGATCAACACTTCTGAGAAAGTCTTCGAGTCTTGACTTGATTGTCCTAGATATATGAATTCTTACTCAAAAGGGTATTCAACATTTTTTTTTCGTGCCTCTGAGGGTGATCAGTATTTGAGATATTCTCGCTCGAACTCAACGGAGTTCTGAAGACAACTTGTCCCTTGAGAGGATTAAATTTTTCATCCGCAGCTCATGATGGAAGCTTTCCTGGTGTCAAGTACTTGTTCATATGCAAAGAATGTTTAGTATGAGAAATATAATTCTAATGCAAAGTGCAACGTTTGTCTTGAAGTTTTAAATAAGAATTTTTTTTTTGAAAGGATGTCAAAACATCGATTTTTGTGAAAGATGGTGTGATACCAACTCAAATGTTTTAGCAAAACTCCTAGGATTCGGTTTACCATATCCTCGTTTACAGTATGCTTTCGAATTAACCCTGCTTCAATTAGGACATTTGAGGGTTGTAACGTGGCCAGGTTCATGGTTTTAGAAAAAAAAAAGGATTTTTAGGCTCAAAATTTATTGGTGCCCACCCCCTTCGTGATGTTCTCCAACCTAAGTCCAGTTAAATTGACACGAGCATTCATCCTTCAAGAGGAGCTTGAGATGTACGATTGAGGAGTTGATGAGGTGTTTTGACATGGCAGTCACTTACCTTTTATTCTTGGTGTCTGATCACACGATCTTGAATTTATAGACACATGAATTTGCCCCTTTTGTTGAGGATCTTTTTTGTTTCCCTAACTTTTTCCTGGACAAATTCTTTTGAATTATGAGTTTGAAGTCCAGCGGGATGCCCTAACTTTTGCCTTAGTCAATTGTTTTCAAGTTATTGACTTAGCGGGCTTTCTTTTCTCTTCTTTTTTTTATTCGTTATTTTTTTTGAGCAAGTCGTATGATCCTGAGATGTCTTTGATTTGTTGGAAAGATTGTGACTGCCTCGTTTCTTGTTCGACGAGGGATAGTCGTTGTTGTATCGTCGTATTTGACCTCTTATTGCGCGAGAGATGACCATTGCGGTCTCGACTTTTCCTCAACCTTTTGAAGGATAACCATTGTTGTATCCTTATATGCGTGCTCCTGATGAATTTTGAATGCTCAACCAGGTTAACTGAACACTACCCTGCCCCTAGGTTAAATATGAGGGTTTTTCATATAGAAAAGAAACTTCCACTTCAAGGCTCAAAGGGGTTGACAAGGGATTAACTTCCTTATATCTCTAGTGTTTAGGGATTTGAAACAATGCATGTACATCATCAACAGGGTTTTACTCGAAAGCACAGCATTAGAGATTATGAGTATTATGTGTTTGTCATTCTCCCTTCGGAGTTATCATGCTTTATCACCAAGAGTTTGGTACCACAAGCAAAGAAAAACATGTTAGAGCAAGAGCGAATGAATTTTTTCAAGACAGACATATACAGTGCATTATTGTTATAGTTCAAACACAAACAAGTATTGCATATAAACAGTATTGAACAAAACAAGAAAGATTACGCATGAAAATGCGTGAGAAATAACGAATTGCCAACATTGAGGAGATTTTCTCCGTATGGACTTATTGCTTCAGGAGATCCATTGAGTCGAAGGAGAACTTCAAATCTGGTTTTCAGGTATGAATGATGATAGCCTTTGCATCAATCAAGTGTTAGTGGTTGAACTTGTAGTACACTTTAGATTACTTCTAGGAAGAAGATTTCAATGAAGTCACACAAGAGTTGTAAGAATCCAGCTTTAGGGATTTTAGGAAGGAGATGAGAAAATCGTTGTCTAGTTCACAACATTAAAACTGAATTTGGTTGCAGCATTGTCTTAAGACCTTTGACTTTCGTCTTCGAATTTCCTTCTGTAAGAATCAAGCTCACCATATCTAGTGGGTCATAGCCTCTGATTCGGGACACTCGTACTTTTGAATTTGGAGACCTATGGCTAGAGGAAAATTAATCCTCTTGCCCCTTTGATAGAAATTTTATTCTTGATGATGGAACCTGGAATTGCGCGCCCTAAATACTTGAGATCCTTGAAAAAGGTTAGTTAGGTGATGTGGACGAGTAAGTCCTACAAAGAGTTCAAGTTGTTAGCATACACACAAATCCTGCAAAGAATTCAAGCTGTTAGCATACCCTGAAATCCTGCATGGAAACCAAACGGTTAGGGTATAAACAACTCCTGCGAGGAAACCAAACGGTTTGGGTATATATAAATCCTATGAGGAAATCGAATCGTTAGGGTGTAAACAAATCATGCAAGGATATCAAGTTGTTAGGGTATAAGAAAATCCTACAAGGAAACCAAATGGTTAGATAATGAATACAAACAAGTCACACAAGTATCCTTAGGTTTAAAGGATAGCATGAAGTTCATAGGTAAGTACCCTCCCCACTAAGTTTAGTTGGTTCAACCTGTCCTAAAACAGTAACCGGGTTCTATGGTGCTCATATCCCTGATCTTTCTCGCCGGCATTATCTCAACATGGCACTCGAACGGCCAGCCAAAAACATCCCTAAAGTCCAATCTCAATGAGTGTAGCATCGAGTATCAACCATCTTCAGTCAGGAATCCAAAGCCAGCCATCTCGCTAATTCCTATAGGCCAAAGTCAAGTTCAACTAGGGTTCTAAGGGCGAATTAGTGCTTAATGACACCACGCGGTAGCCAAATGTCTTCTCGATCATGTTCAAGGGCCATCAGGACAAACCAATGTGTCACACTAACGGTGGCCACCAGATCAACCATATCGATACAAGTCGTACAGTCTCCTTGGTCTATTGCCACACACCTAAGGTACACTAGATCCGGGTGTAGGATCTTTAACATAAGAATATTCCCAAGCAATACCCATAAAAATAAAGAAATCAAAACAAACAAACAAGTATTAAAGTGAACTAAGCTCTAAGGTAACCCCTCTTTTAAAAAATCCCCAGCAGAGTCGCCAGTTCTGTAACTCGGTGGGAGAAGTGACTTTTTTATTCGCAAGCAATGTTGCGGTGAGCATGAGTCGCCACCGACTTTTATTTTATCCAATTAGGAAAGGCATAAAAGAACAGGAAAGACCTTCTTTAAAAAGAGATTGAGTTCGGGGGGTAGGTTATGAAAAGGGAAGGTGTAAGCACCCTTTTCATCCGTAGTTATCTACGGGCTCTTAGTTGCTTAGCTCACTTTGCTTGTTTGAAATGTTTGAAAAAAAGGTGTCGTGTGTGTTTAGAAAAACAGATTGATTTTGAGAATGTCTAAAAAGACAATGTTAGAAAACGAGGTGTGAAAAGTATTTGATTTGAATGGATTGTGAGCAAGCACTTAAGAGTTCCTACCCTAAGTTCATAAGGTCTTTCCCATACTTTAAAGTTTTCCTTGGGCGATAGTACTATCCATACCATTTGAGGGTAGGTAGTCCTATACATTGGATGTGCGGGTCATCAAAGGATCATCGGATGGTCATAGAAGGCAACATGTAAGGACGTCTTAGCATTCGAAGGGACGGTCATCATTTTATCGTAGGCAGCTCGAAGGGACTATGATGACATTAATCGGAGGCAACCTTGCTAAGACACCCCTACGCTCGAGGGACTTGACCATTTAAATCGAGAAAGGCAACCAAGAGGGGAAACCCTAAACGTGTGTGTCTGCACAAGTAAAAAGAAGTGTGTTAATTTCAGATATTTTAATCTTTGAAGTTAGTGATCTAACGGTTGATTTTATCTTATCATACAATCCTATTAAGACATACATCTAAGCAGTTATAAGAGTGCGGAAAGTAAAAAGCGGAAAATAAAGGCCTACGCTATTACATGGCTTCGGGATGGGGGATTACATATCTAAAAATGGGGGATGCGGAAAAGTAAAATCCTAATTTAGACTATTACAACCCATGTACAGTTACAATAATTTAAAATTGCGAAAATGAAAGTTATAGAAGGTCAAGTATGAATTTGTATGTATCCGCAAGAATGGTTCAATAGCTTGATTGTACCTCGCAATACAAATGAAAATTAGTACAGATATAGGAAATGAAGCATAAAAATGATAAAGAAATATTAACAAATATTAATCAATATTAACTAAGGAAAAACTAAAAATAAACATATTAAAAATTTTAAAAGAAAAATAAACAACATATTTATATATTTTTGTGTTTTTTGTTATCAAACAATTAGAACATAAATGCAAACAAAAATTGAAGGGGATAACTACAACTAAAACAAAGTAATGTAGCAAAACAGAGTAAATCAGTTGGGCTCAAAATAAATAGGCCCAAGACAAATAAACTATTAGCAGGGCGTGTGCTTCTGAAAATAGGAGTGCAGACAGAAAAAAGAATTTGATGGGCCTTATGGTTTAAACAAAAGATCCAAAAGAGAAAAGAAAAAAACAAACCTAAATGAACTAAAGGGGATCCGCCTCCTCCCTTGGTTCTCAATCTCTGTCTCTCAAATTGGGATTCGATGGAGGCTTTCAAGGTTGTCGATGATAGAAGATGGTGGAGAGGTGCCTTTTTATAGACTGGAAATTAAGTCAAAACAATCCTAAAAAGGAAAAGATCCAACCCAAAGGCCCATGGACTGTCTTGGTCCCCAAGATTAAGAACCTGGACGTACTTGTGTCCAGGTGCGTCCAGATGTAAAAAAAGATTTAAAAAATAGTCAAAAAACATAGAAATGCACCAAGCGGGAATTGAACCCGTGACCTTTTTTTTTGAACAGCCTTTCATTCTTACCAATCGTGCTATGTTATTTATTTGAAATAAAAAGCCAATTGAAAGTATATGAAGCATCGGCCAGCATTTTCTATTTATCAAAATATAAGCAATTTAAGAGTAAACTACTATATTTTTAAAATAGACTTTAAATCGAATATTTATGAAATTCTGGATGTCAACGTAAATGAATCAAAAATTTAATAAAAATCCAATTTAAAAAATAATTTCGAAAATATTTGTCACTAAAAAGTGTGGGCAAATATTGGGGTATGACAACTTACTCCCAGCAACTGATATAATTAATCAAATCCATTATCACATCTTCTCCCCCTTTTTGTCATAACATCAAAAAGCATAAAAGATTCAGATGAAAGAACAAACAAATATGAGAAGAAGGAAGATTTCATTAATTTGAAATGAAGTAGAAGACACAAAAGATGCATAAGAAACAGATGCAAACAACAAAGAGACAACTAAGACCAATGACTACGACTAGCCTAGTTTAGACACTATGGTGGCTAGAAGGCTTTAAATCTCAGAATTGCTCGCAGACTGCTTCTGCATGAATGAGCGGAACTCATTATTGGTATCTTCTTGCTTGTCCAAGCGAGAAGCTAGGTCAGCTTGATTCTTCTGAATCGCCTCTAAGGTCTTCACCAGAAGAGAGGGTTCTCCAGAAGAGGCTTCACCACTTCTGTTCATAGGGACAGCATTCTCCACAACATCCATAGTGATATCATCATTATGATTTTCCTCAGCAGGAATATCTTCAGCAGGATGAATCTCAGTATCTGCATCTTCCATTTCAACATCTGAGTCTGACTCAGAAACAACTTCAGCATATTCTGGATCAGGAATCCCAGAATCTCCATTCTCCAAGGCTTGAAGAATAGCAGCCAGATTGCTTGGAGGAGTTGGACCAGCAACTTCGGCAGGATAGACAACTTCTGGAATGACCAAATCTGGTACCTCCTCAGAAGGATTCATTCTTAGCCAGTTGAATAACCATAGAAATTCTCCAGTCAACACAGAATAATGAGGTTTGTAGACAACAATTTCTCTGCAAAGGTTCTCATGTGTTAGAAATCCACGAGGACGTGGAGCAAGTTCTTCACAGATCTCCTGAAGTTCCTTAAAATCGGCATCAGATTTTCTTTTGAAGATCCTCTAGAGTTTTCTCATGGCAACATCATTTATTCCACCAAAATGTGCTGTTTTCAGAGCCTCAAAACCTCTTCTGACATTCAGTTTTACAATTTCAAAAATTACACCAATACTACGTAGTCGGTGAGATTTTATTTTGGTTATGGCAGAGACTGGTTTTGAAACGGAATAAGGCTGAGGTTCTCGAGCAAGAAGGGTTACAAAAACAACTTCTGATACAGGAGAAGTTATTTGGACAGTGTCAACAGAAGAACGGTTTGCATGTGGAGGGGGTTGAGAAACGGAGATGTTTGTTTGTGGGGGAAAGAGAGTTTGAAGGGGTAGGATATCAAGAACGGGAGTTTCAAGGGAAAGGTTAGAAGCAGGGTTGGATTTTGGTGTGGGAGGAGGAGTAAGAACTTGTGTATGAAGGGGTGATTCTGATGGAGCTTTTTCGGGATGATTTTCTGGTACAGGTGTTGGAGCAGTAGCTATTGGTGCAATTTCTGAACGCAAAACAGATACAGAAGCAGGTTCAGAAAAAGAAATACCTTTTGACAAGTTCTGAAGAGCAGCAAATTCAGCTTCAAGACGTTTCTGCTTCTTGCTCTTCCTCTCTTCCACAACCTTTGCTTTTCCAACAGCAATCTCTTTCCTTCTAGCACTCGCATAGCCTTCTTCTTCCTTATCTACAACTTGTGCTTGAGATGCTGCTTCTTGGATCTGTTCGACTTGCTGATTCACAGCTTCTTGGTTTCCCACATCTTCTTCTTCACTTTCTTCTATAATTAGTCTTCTTCTTTTCTTTTTCTTTTCTCCTTCTTTTCTGACAACAACTTTCTTTGTCTTCTTCTTCTTTCCTTTCTCCACTTCTTCTTCTGCTGCTTGCTCAGGAACAACATCCGCTTCAACAACAACTTCCTTCTCAGTAGCATTCTCAACAACTACTGTAGCAGCTTCTTCTTGGACTTCCTTCTCCTTGTTAAAAAAAGAACGATCAAGCTTTCGTTTTGTTCTTCTTTCTTTGTTGACAACAGCTGCTTGAGCAAGTTCTGAAGCTTCTTCTGAAACTGCAGTGCTAGAAGTGGGAGCTCTTTTCCCATTGACTTTCTCAAGAGCAGCTTTATCTTCATTTTCCTTGGAAGAGTTAAGATACTAAGACTTAACTCCTGGCAACTCTTTTTTGAAGAAGGTTTCAAATTCAGCAAGAATAGGATCTCTTCTGCTTCTTGTTCCAGGAAGAGGTTGAGGGGTTTGACTGATAGCCTGAATAACCTTCATCTTTCTCAAAGTGAAAGCATTCAAGCAGCTTCCTGTATCAACAACAAGATCTTTGATGATCCCTTGAGCTTCCAAGTCGTCAACAATCTTGGAATGAAATAGAAGATTTGTAATAATTCTTCCAAAAGGAATAATATTACTCCTTTTCGTTCTGAAGGCATTCCTGGAATCCTTCACAGCTTTCCACATATGGTTGAAGATTATGTAGATGATATCAACTTTCTTCTGAGTGGCAATATAATACAGAATGTATTGCTGCTCTTTGTTGGCGAAATCTGCATAATGGGTTGATTTCCTATGGTAGAAACAACCTAGAAGAATTTTGGTCCAGATTTGATAAAGATCCTTCATCTCTTTGACACGCTTAGTTTTCTTCACATTTGTATAAAAAGTAGAGAGAACGACATTCCAATTTGCTCTTTTATCAGCTTCAAAGACACCTTCAGCATTTCTTAAGTCAAACATCATTCTCAGGATGTCTTCAGTAACAACCACAAACTTCCCATGAACAAAAGACGGAATTGATTAAGGGACTACCACAACATGCACCCAAAATTCCTTTACTAGTTCCGGGTAAACAGGTCCACAAAGCTCAACAAAAAACGAAGTCCATCCTTGAAAGATCATATATTCTTTAAGGTGAAACTCATGTTCTTCAAGATTATCAAAGTCTACCATGAGTTCACAGATAACTTCTAACTCATCTTTGGGTATAAAACATGAGACAACAGGAACGAGTGGTTGTTCTTCTTCTTGAAGATGTAGAGGAGCAGTAGAACCAACATTTTGAGATGTTGAAGCAGCCATTTGAGTAACCCTGAGATTTCTTGAACAATTTTTGGGTTTGTGTTTAGGGTAAGAGAAGAGAGCAAAGAGATTGCAAAAATGCATGCAAGAATAGCGACATGAAATGAGAGCGAAAAGGAAGACTAATAGATTTGAAATGAATTTATAGAGGCGGATTTGAAAAGAATATGCAATGAATTTATGAGAATGAACAGTTACAGAATCAAAAGAAATCAATTACATTTAACGAGGAATGACGTTAGGTAAGAGAATGTGATTTTCGAAAAGATGCACAGTTACCTAGGGCGGCGTCCCATCAGATGCATGCCTTTACCTATAGAGTGAACACGCGTTCACCATCAGAGAGCACTTGATGACAGCTGTTTTGCATTGATTTAGCTTCTGATGAAAGTAAACTTTTCATCTTCAGATTCTGATCACTGATTCTGATTTCCATTCTTTAGAAACGATCTGGTTCTTATAGGATCATCCTTCTTTCCAAGAATGACATCTTTTGAGTGAGCAGACGAGAGTCTAGAAGATATTATGACTGTTGGTTCTTCAGAAATTTTCAGATTCTCTAAAGATGCAGCAACTTGATCTTCTGATTATTTGCTTCTAAGATTCTCAGATTCTGATGCTTTGCTTCTTGGTTCTACAACTTCTGATATATCAATATCTAAATCTGCAAAATTCTCAAACTGCTTTGGCTTTTCAAGACCAAGCTTATCATCAAACCTGATATTAATTGATTCTTCTACAACCAATGTTTCAGTATTATATACTTTGTAGCCTTTAGAGCGTTCAAAATATCCAAGAAGGAAACACTTTTGTGCCTTAGAATCAAACTTACCAAGATGATCTTTAGTATTCAGAATAAAACAAACACATCCAAAAGGATGAAAATATGAAATGTTGGGCTTTCTATTCTTCCAAAATTTATAAGGAGTCTTATTTAGAATAGGTCTTATAGATATTCTATTCTGAATATAACATGCAGTGTTTATTGCTTCTGCCCAGAGATGCTTAGCCATATTGGTTTCATTGATCATGGTTCTGGCCATTTCTTGTAGAGTCCTATTCTTTCGTTCTACAACTCCATTTTGTTGTGGAGTTATAGGACAAGAGAAATCATGGGCAATACCATTTTCTTTGAAGAACTCCTCAAAGAATCTGTTCTCAATTTCACTACCATGATCACTTCTGACCTTTATGATTTTGCACTCCTTCTCAGATTGAATCTGAGTGCAGAATTGAAAGAACACTGTATGAGACTCATGCTTGTGTTTTAAGAACTTTACCCATGTCCAGCGGCTATAATCATCAACGATGACTAATCCATATTTCTTCCCTCTGACAGATGCTGTTTTGACTGGGCCAAACAGATCAATGTGCAGAAGTTCTAACGGCCTTGAGGAAGAAACAACATTATTAGACTTGAATGCAGGTTTGGAGAACTTGCCCTTCTGACATGCTTCACAAAGAGCATCTGATTTGTATTTCAGATTAGGGAGTCCTCTGATGAGATTTAGTTTGTTAATCTGAGAAATCTTTCTCAAACTAGCATGTCCTAATCTTCTGTGCCAGACCCATTGCTCTTCAGAAACAGACATAAGACAGGTTACCTTCTGATTCTTAAGATCTTGAAGATCAGTCTTATAAATGTTATTCTTTCTCTTGCCTATAAATAGGATTGAGCCATCCTTCTGACTTACAGCCTTGCAAGACTTTTGATTAAAGATTATGTCATAACCATTGTCACTTAATTGACTTATGGACAATAAGTTATGAGCTAATCCATCTACCAGAAGAACATTAGTTATAGAAGGATAGTTACCAGACTTTATGGTTCTAGAGCCAATTATCTTGCCCTTCTGGCCTCCTCTAAACTTAACTTCTCCAGCAGATTTAAGCAGCAGGTCTTGGAACATAGACCTTATTCCCGTCATAGAAGCAAGTTGACTTCTGTCAATACTTCTATATAAGAACTTCCTGAAGCTTAAGTCATATTCTTTCAGAATATGGTTCAGAATAGGAATGGACTTTTCTGAAACAGAAGGAGATCCAACATTTTTGGATAATTTTAAAACTTTTTCCTTCAGTTCAGAATTTTCCACTTCTAGCTTCTTAGTTTCAAATTCAAACAGCTTTTTCAGCTTTTTGTATTTAATACTAAGCTGAGCTTTGAGTTCCAGATGTTCTGTTTGGCTGGAAACTAACTATTCTCTAGTCAGTTCAGAAAATACCTCTTCAGAATCTGATTCTGATGTAGATTCTGATCTGTCATCCACTGTGGCCATCAGTGCAATGTTTGCCTGCTCGCCTTCAGAGTCTGATTCTTGTAGTGACCTGGCTCATTGCATTCATAGCACATGACTTTCTTCTTGTTATATCTTCTGCTTCCAGAAGATTCTCCTTTCTCAGGCTTCTTAAAACTTTTGAAGTTCTTGAACTTCCTATGCTTGCTCTTCTAGAGTCAGTTTACCCTTATGGAGATCATGGACAGTTCATCTTCTTCTTCTGATTCTGATTCTTCATAATCTTCTTATTCAGCCTGAAAAGCGTTAGTGCATTTTTTATAATTATCTTTTAATGCAATAGACTTACCTCTCTTATGAGGTTCATTAGCGTCAAGCTCAATTTCATGATTCCTTAAAGCGCTGATCAGCTCTTCCAAAGAGACTTCATTCAGATTCTTTGCTATCTTGAATGCAGTCACCATTGGGCCCCATCTTCTGGGCAAGCTTCTGATGATCTTCTTGACATGATCAGCTTTGGTGTATCCCTTGTCAAGGAATCTCAATCCAGCAGTTAGCATTTGAAATCTTGAGAATATTTTCTCAATGTTTTCATCATCCTCCATCTTGAAGGCTTCATATTTCTGGATCAAGGCAAGAGCTTTGGTCTCCTTGACTTGGGCATTTCCCTCATGAGTCATTTTCAGAGATTCATATTTGTCATAGGCAGTTTCCCTGTTAGATATCATGAGAGATAACATTCAGCAAAATAGTCCTACACTTGTGATGATTCTTGAATTCTTTCTTTTGTTCATCACTCCTTTCTTATCTTGTTAGCTTGACTCCTCTAGCTTTCACAGGATGAACATAACCTTCTACCAGAAGATCCCATAAGTCACCATCTAGACCAAGAAAGTAACTTTCAAGTTTATCCTTCCAATATTCAAAGTTTTCACCATCAAATATTGGTGGTCTACCGCCATAGCCATTGTTACCATTGTATTGCTCAGCATATGCAGATGTTGATGTAGGGGTAGGTGTTGGATCTTCACCAGCCATCTAGACTTTGTGTTTTTCTCTTCCTGAATCTTTTCTAACACGGTTAAGTGCTTGCACCTAGAACCGGCGCTCTGATGCCAATTGAAGGATAGAAAAACACTTAGAAAGGGGGGTTTGAATAAGTGTAGCTTAAAAACTCTTAAGATAAAAATACTTGCACAAAGATTTTTATCCTGGTTCATTGTTAACTAAACTACTCCAGTCCACCCTTGAAAAGGTGATTTACCTCAACTAAGGATTTAATCCACTAATCACACAAGATTACAATGGTTTTCCACTTAGATAACCTCTAAGTCTTCTAGAGTATTCTGATCACAACCTGATCACTCTAGGAACACAATGCTTAGATAACCTCTAAGACTTTCTAAAGAATCTGATCACAACCTGATCTCCTCTAGTTCTTTACAAATGAATGTAAACAAATTCTAAGAGTATTACAATGCTTCTTAAAAAGCTATAATCACAATAGTGATATTTCTCTTAAAGTTTAAGCTTAATCTCACTAAGATATTACAACAGCAATGTAGTGAGTTTGATAAAGTTTGAGAGCTTCTGATTTGAACAGCGTTTCTGTATGTTTGCGCAGAGTGTAGTTCAAAGTTCGTTACCTTGCTTCTCATCAGAACTTCTTTATATAGGCGTTTGAGAAGATGACCGTTGGGAGCATTTAATGCTTTGCGTATTCCGTACAGCATTGCATTTAATGTTTCACTCTTTTGTCAACTACCTCGAGCCTTGCTTTTGCTGTTACTACTGACGTGGCCTTTAATAGCTTCTAACGTTCCTTTTGTTAGTCAGCGTAGCCTGCCATCTTGTACTTGATTCTGATTTGATCTTTAGTAGATACAACGTTTGAATCTTCAGAGTCAATATAGCTTGGTGCAGAGCATCTTCTTGTCTTCTGACCTTGAAGTGCTTCTGAGCGTGATACCATGAGAACTTTAGTGCTTCTGCTTCTGAACTCATGTTCTTCTGATGCTTCAAATCACCATGTTCTGATTATGCTTGACCATCTTCTGATGTCTTGCGAGAGCATGTTCTTATGTTGTATTCTGAACTTCTTGAGTCAAAGGTTCTGAGAGCTAATTTGTGCATACTCTTAAGCAAAATTCATATACATTGTTATCATCAAAACTAAGAATATTCATCAGAACAAATCTTGTTCTAACAATAATGCCCTTCAAATACCAGAAGAATGTTTTGAAAACAGAAAGAAGATTTTGTAAATACAGTTTTTGAAAACAAACTATGAAAAGAAAAAAGGTGTTGGGACTTACACTCTATTAGAGGCCCACACTATGCCAAACAAGCACATAGACAGCGCTTTTTTTGACCTTCAGCAGCGCTTTAAAGCGCTGCCTAAGCCGGCGCTGCTATAACTAATGGAAGCGCTTTGGATTAATTCAAAAGCGCTGCTATATGTCCCTTTTAGGCAGCTTTTTGACTTTAAAAGCGCTGCTATATGTCAACTTTAGACAGCGCTTTTGTATTAGACAGCGCTTTTGTCAGTACCCCTTTAGTAACGCTTTTGCATTAGACAGCGCTTTTGGTCATCTTTTAGGCATCACTTTAGACAGCGCTTTCTTAAAAGCGTTGTCTATTCCCACCTTTAGGCAGCACTTTTCTCCACTTCAGGGAACGCTTTTCTCTTTAAGTGTTGTCTATTCCCACCTTTCTGCTTTAGGATCAATCCTTATTATCCACGTGTTCCTCCCGTGAATGAATATTTTTACAACATCTTAAGGCAGAACCACCTAGTTCTCAACTATGAAGCACATAAATTGATCCTAAAGCAGTCACAACAGAAACAGTTATATTTAGAGGAATATATATCAGGTGATAATATGAGTGTGAGAAGAGCTAATCTTGATCAGCCATGACAAGAACAATTATGGTCCAAATAAAATATATGTGGAAAAAGACGGGTAATTCGTAACTGTCACATACATAAGCTACAAATTTTCAATTTCTTGAAATGTCACATCAGCCAACATGAAATGAAAGAGTTGAGAGAAATAAAATTGGTATAAGACAAAAGCAACAAATAGAGCTAGATAGCAAGAAAAATAGTGTTTATATAACTCAAATAGAACAAGGCAGGGAAGATAAAAACAAAAACAAAAAAAGATAAAAAAACACTTACATGACTGGCAAGCATGTATAACATCAAATAATATGCAGCACCTGCCCATGTAGTTTCAACAAAAACACACTAAATATTTTTTTGAAAAAATATTCTAAATTAAATTAAAAAGCTAAACTTCTATATTGAATTTTAAGCTTGAAAAATATGTTGGTCAAACTGAAACATTGTTAGTGGAACCAGCTAGTTACAGTTTTTCATTTATATGAAAGTACAGACATGGCCCCTCTTCCATCTCCTGCCTACAAAATGCCTTTAATTTCAATTAGAAAAGTTTAGTCCAGCACTTTTATTATAAATACATTGGTCTTCCATTTCCTTTTTTTAATAAGCATTTGGCCTTACATTTCTATTTATGCCCACTCTTTCTACTTTTGCATGTGGGTTCTGCTACCTCCAAAATAGCCATGTATTTAGTTCAATAACTAATTATATTTTCTTTAAATTCCAAAAAGATATATATTACCTAAATAAATTTCTTTTGAAGCACCAAAAGAGAATATATTAAAATATTAGTACACGAGGTAATCATATTCAAACAAATAATATGATATGTGATATATACAAAGCAGGACAGTTCAAAACTAACATAAACTCGATGAAATAAATCCACAAGGAGAAAACAATTGCAAAATATCAAATAAGAAAAAACCACCTTACACCCTTTTCCATTATGCTCTAACAAGGAGAAAACAACAAAGATGTGGCAAATAATAATGATAAGTCTCATAAAGCAAGCAAATGTACCTCTAACTTCTGGTGGCCTCTAGATAAAACTTATTATCAATCAAAAGAGAAGGGTCAAGTTGGAGGTTTCATTGAGACCAGTTGTCTACGTAATTGTTTCTTATGGTAATAATGATGTCTAAATATTGATTAAGAACAATTTTCTAGCTAGATGATCTAATAAAAAACTCAATAATATTGGCCATTATCAATGACAAGTTATTTTCTTATTAACCACTAATGGAAACAACTCACAAAATGCTTGGGCACGTTGTTAATTATGGCACAAGTATGCTGTGTGGACCTTAAGTTATGGAAGAGGAACAAGTTAGAGCAATGGCTACAAGTCATAGCATTCAAAATTGCCCCATATAGATTTATATATTCTGACTTCTAATGGATGCAACAGCAGAAAGTTTCATAATTTGTTGTGCCCATATAGAAAGTTAACTTCCCTCTATTTCTCCAAAAAGCATAGAATAAATAAAGTGAAAAGTGGAAACAAGTACTGCATGTTGAAATAATGCCATGCCCCGTGCCCATTCCCTCTAACAATGCAAAACTCACGAGTTTCAACATTGCTGCAATTTTGAGACAGGATTTAAACAAACCACTACTAAAGCTGAAAGAGATATGCCCCTCCCTCCTAATGCTCTAGTGTATGTGGTGAAACTCATTTAACACCACTACAGATAAAGGGTGTTTAGTGTCCCACACAGAACACAATTTCACAAATGAAATTATAATCAAATTATTCTCGATGTGAACATGTAAATGTCTCGTGTCTTAAATTCATATGATGAAATTGAAACTATTTGAATTACATGTCAGCCATTGTCAAGAGTTTCACATCACATGAGATATAGTATGATCATATGTTTTTGTAGAGTCAATCTTTAACTTACAAATTGGTTTTTCAAATGGTGAATGAAAATCAAAGCAGATTTTAAGAAGTGTCATCTATTGTCTAACTAAAATTATAATATCAATTATTGAATAAGAATTGATAGGTAATAAACAATTTTCAATAAAAAAAAAAAAGGAAAACTAAAATGCACCCCAAAGCAATGAACTTATAACATGAGAAGTGTAATTGAACAAACAAGAAGCAAAGAGTATACAAACAAATTCTCACATTAAGTGTACAATGTTTACTAAAACTAAACAAGTTTCTTTGTTAACAAATTCACAGTAGCAAAGAATCTCACTTTAGCAACACAAGATCATGAAACATGACTAACTTTGAAAATTTTGACTAAACCCAAATCACAATCCATATCTATATGCACTGAACAATATAGTGTTATGAATGAAGAAATACAAGAAACTCACATGTGTAAAATAGAATCTCTAGTGGTGTGAGCTAGCTAGTTGCTACTAAGATCTTTGCAAATCCTAGCAAACTCAGTAGATCGCATCCTAACAATGGCATGATATTCAGCCTCAGGAATTCCAAGGTGTTCTCTATCAATGTCCAAGGTGTTCTCTATCAATGTCCAAGGTGTTTTCAATTACAGACTCCACGCATATGAAAATTATACTAATCACATGAACCTTATATGAATCGATAGAGGAAATGAAATGGAAATCATGGATGAAGAGTACGAATCCAGATCTGAGAATGATGGGAGAAAAACATGACTTACCTGGTTGGGATCCATGTGTGAAAAGGAGAGCTTCAGAAGAAGAAAGAACGGAGCTTGTGAGGAATCAAAGACGAGGAGCATACCCATAGAAATCCAATTAAAACTCACGCAGCAATGTGCATCACAGCTACCACACTGACCGCAATCGCAACCAACCGTGATCGCAAATTAAAACCATGCAAGCAACAATAAATTAACACTTTGCAAAGTCAACGAAATAATTGACACCATTCAATTCATTCCAAAGAAAATGAACAAAAAGAAGGTCCAGCATTGCAATAACCAACCTATTCACATAATTCTTGAATGCAGAAAGTAACTACATCATAATGTTCTATCTATCGCTGCTGTTGGTTTTAGAGGTAGAAGTGATAGTTTAGAATGTAGTTGGATAGTGTAAACATTTCTGATTGATAGTTGAAAGATAGTAGCAAGTAGTGTGTGAGCTAGTATCGGAGCATGGCAACACATAAGTAATCAATTTATTGTAGGAGGAGAGTAATAGTAGAATGAAGCCTCCAATGTTATTGATATTGGACCTTAAAGGCTTAAAGGCTTGAAGATAATTACACATATGTTTGCCTATTTATAGGAGTTTAAGGATGTTTCTAGAATAGAACTATCTAGGCTCTTGTGGTCTTTTCTACATTACATTTACATAGAACTTTCTAGACTATAAGTAAATCTAAGAATCATTGGAACACTCTAGAAACATGTAGCAACTTTAGACAGTTCTAGTTTTCTCTAAACATTGTCATGTATTTATGCTAGAATATTCTAGAAATGTGCATCAATTTCAACACTCCTCCTTGATGCATATTTATGTAACTCCAAGTGTAGTCCATAATTATTCAAATGTGAATTTGAGAAACTATCTCCTCCTCCATTGATACTCTTGTGTAATATATTCTATTTTGAAAAGCATTACCTCCATCGTGATTCCACTTTGTCACACTACTTGTCTCAATGAATGTTAGTAAACTCTTTCTCAACACTGTTGAAGGCTTTTTGATGAGAATCATTTTCACTCCTTAGTTGTGTTTCTGATCTTCCTTGTTTGTCTTGTTAAAGACTTCTAGCAAAGACCACTTTTTTTGTCTAGTTGCATGTGAATCTCCTTGTCATCACTCTTGCTTCTTAGTTACTTATGAGTCTCCTTGTCTTTCTTGTAGAAGAATTTTGACAGGGACTCATTCTTGCTCTAGTAGTTGCATTTGTCTTCCTAGGCTTGTACTCAAGTTGAGCCTCAGAGGCCACAGGTCTCAATTTTTTATCGCCTGGACTTGTGCTCTATCAAAACTCGAGCCTTATTTGCCATAGGTTTACGACATTAGTTAAACTTGAAATTAAGAGGGTCAAACTGTTAGGCTACTTGAACTCCTCTCTTTCATTTTTAGTTTTGGGTTTTAACTCAAACAGAGTCGGGCCGTGTAGCTACCTGTACTCCTTTGTGTTTGAGTCGGAGACCTCATTTTCTAGTTTTAATAAAATTGTTGGTGACAAGAAGAAATAGTTTGCTACGCCCCGTGAATGACCGAACGTAGCTCTGATACCACTGTTGGTTTTAGAGGTAGAAGTGATAGTTTAGAATGTAGTTGGATAGTGTAAACATTTCTGATTGATAGTTGAAAGATAGTAGCAAGTAGTGTGTGAGCTAGTATCGGAGCATGGCAACACATAAGTAATCAATTTATTGTAGGAGGAGAGTAATAGTAGAATGAAGCCTCCAATGTTATTGATATTGGACCTTAAAGGCTTAAAGGCTTGAAGATAATTACACATATGTTTGCCTATTTATAGGAGCTTAAGGATGTTTCTAGAATAGAACTATCTAGGCTCTTGTGGTCTTTTCTACATTACATTTACATAGAACTTTCTAGACTATAAGTAAATCTAAGAATCATTGGAACACTCTAGAAACATGTAGCAACTTTAGACTATTCTAGTTTTCTCTAAACATTGTCATGTATTTATGCTAGAATATTCTAGAAATGTGCATCAATTTCAACACTCCTCCTTGATGCATATTTATGTAACTCCAAGTGTAGTCCATAATTATTCAAATGTGAATTTGAGAAACTATCTCCTCCTCCATTGATACTCTTGTGTAATATATTCTATTTTGAAAAGCATTACCTCCATCGTGATTCCACTTTGTCACACTACTTGTCTCAATGAATGTTAGTAAACTCTTTCTCAACACTGTTGAAGGCTTTTTGATGAGAATCATTTTCACTCCTTAGTTGTGTTTCTGATCTTCCTTGTTTGTCTTGTTAAAGACTTCTAGCAAAGACCACTTTTTTTGTCTAGTTGCATGTGAATCTCCTTGTCATCACTTTTGCTTCTTAGTTACTTATGAGTCTCCTTGTCTTTCTTGTAGAAGAATTTTGACAGGGACTCATTCTTGCTCTAGTAGTTGCATTTGTCTTCCTAGGCTTGTACTCAAGTTGAGCCTCAGAGGCCACAGGTCTCAATTTTTTATCGCCTGGACTTGTGCTCTATCAAAACTCGAGCCTTATTTGCCATAGGTTTACGACATTAGTTAAACTTGAAATTAAGAGGGTCAAACTGTTAGGCTACTTGAACTCCTCTCTTTCATTTTTAGTTTTGGGTTTTAACTCAAACAGAGTCGGGCCGTGTAGCTACCTGTACTCCTTTGTGTTTGAGTCGGAGACCTCATTTTCTAGTTTTAATAAAATTGTTGGTGACAAGAAGAAATAGTTTGCTACGCCCCGTGAATGACCGAACGTAGCTCTGATACCACTGTTGGTTTTAGAGGTAGAAGTGATAGTTTAGAATGTAGTTGGATAGTGTAAACATTTCTGATTGATAGTTGAAAGATAGTAGCAAGTAGTGTGTGAGCTAGTATCGGAGCATGGCAACACATAAGTAATCAATTTATTGTAGGAGGAGAGTAATAGTAGAATGAAGCCTCCAATGTTATTGATATTGGACCTTAAAGGCTTAAAGGCTTGAAGATAATTACACATATGTTTGCCTATTTATAGGAGCTTAAGGATGTTTCTAGAATAGAACTATCTAGGCTCTTGTGGTCTTTTCTACATTACATTTACATAGAACTTTCTAGACTATAAGTAAATCTAAGAATCATTGGAACACTCTAGAAACATGTAGCAACTTTAGACTATTCTAGTTTTCTCTAAACATTGTCATGTATTTATGCTAGAATATTCTAGAAATGTGCATCAATTTCAACAGCTGCAAATGGATAACCTTCGAACACCGTCGACAACGCCGTTAACATGACCAGCAACAAACCCATAGAAATCAGTTATAAATTTACCAACCGAAACAAGATGATCAAAAACATGATTAGGGATAGGGTTAAGAAGCATCTCAACTTTGATCCTCTTGTCATGGTAATCAACGACGTCGTTTTTGAGAATTTCGAGAATCTTATCGGCGACGAATCTAACTGTATCGAGCGGCTGACCAGGGAGGGGCTACTGGATGAGGGTGAGGAGATTGTCATAGGCGGCGCGGGTTCTCTTGGACTTTGGTAGGTAGACTCCGTCTCAATGACTGGGAAGATGCTTTCGTCTTCGACGCGGATGGCTGGGAATACGACAGTGTCATTTTCGACGCGGTACATGTCGAAGGGGATGGGTTTTGGGATTATAGAAGGAGGGGAGAGGGGGAGAGGTTTTTGGGGGATGTACGTGTATTGCTTGAATCGCGATTCTGCCATTTTTGACTCAAAGGGATGAAAGAACCCTAATATGTTCGAGAGAGGGAAAATTGTATACAATTCAATGAAAGTTTTCTCCTTTGGTAAGGTTTTGGGTTTGAAAAGATCTAATTTAAGGTTTTGCCTCTGGGAGAACGGTTAGATTTGCGATTGAAAATGTGTTAGATTTCCTTTCACTTCTGTTCCTTATTGTTTTTGAGTTATGGATCTTCTTTTTTGTTCTGCAGTATTAATGTAGACACGAGAGAAAGAAACAATGAGAAACCCTAAACCAGGTCTTACTTTTTTGTGTAATTAATTTATCCATTTCTTTTAACTCACAATTAATTAAAATAATTTAAATTAAAACAAAAACTAACCTATAAGGACAGGGGGTTCGATCCCTGTGGTGAACCTTTTTAATTTTAAACAAAAGAAAATATCATGACCCTAGGCCAATGGCAGCGCTTTTAAAGAACATCTTTAGCAGCGCTTTTTAGAAGCGCTTTCTAATATATGGCCTCTAGCAGCGCTTTTATAAAACGCTCTTGTACGTATAACATTTAGCAGCACTTTTTCTCAATTTAGTAAATAGTTTTAATTTTTTTTTACTTACAGCAGCGCTTCAGAATTAAAGCGCTGTCTTTGTTGTGCTGCCTAAAACCAGCGCCTTTTTTTAGGATTTATAGCAGCGTTTTGGGAAAAAAGCGCTGTCTATGGTGTGCTGCCTAAAACCAATTTTGGCGTAGTGCCACTAAATGATTTACTGTTTATAGACAAACAAATGAATAAGAAATGAAATGATGCAAAGTTCAGTTATTTGGGAACCTTGATCGTCTGTTTAATTCGTAGTTTGAAAACAGTTGAAATTTTGACAAAAGTCAACTTAATTTGAGTAAAGACAAAGTCTACACCTTATTAAGACCTAAATTATTAGGGTTTTATCACTAAAATATTTATGAGAAATTAGGTTTTTGAATTTTCAAGGAAAACATGTATTAAAACATAAAAAATGCTAAAAAAACACACCATTTTTAACCTAATAAAATGCATGACATAAATAATATTTTTTGTAATTTTTTTGTTTATTCATAAAATATATATGTTAATTAACAAGTGTGTGAAAAATGAAGTGAAAATGATTTAATTTGATAGGTGAATTAATTGGTTAAAGTTGTAAATAAAATAAGTGAGAAAACTCATAAAAAATAAGGATCTGTCTCCAACAAGGCTTGAACTCACGCCCACATGGTCATCACTCCAAAACAGTGCCAACTGAGCTACACGCTTAGTGTGACAAAAGGGGAGCTTCAGTTGGTTATATGTGAAACACGTGCGTTAAAAAATGAAAAATAAAAACAAAAGGTCTGAGGGGGGGATCGAACCCCAGACCTTGTGGCAAGAGAGAGTGGAAGTGCATGTAACCAAGTGAGCTGAACGTTTTAGTCGTTCAAAACATGCCTTCAGTTAATTATATTTTCAACTTTCTCCTAAGAATTCAAAAATGGCGCCACCCACCATCTTCATCTTCAACCTCAAGCTTTCCATTTTTTGAATTTCTGAACTTGCTCGTTTCTAAACCAAACGTGATGTCGTAAACATGAATTTTGTTCTAAATTTCCTCACGAATCTAGATATGTATCTAATATCTACTTATATTAACTACAACTATCTAATTTCTCAGAAAACACGAAGAACATATGAACCCTAAATTTAAAATTAACTGATGAGCAAGATGAATAAATGAATGATGATAGAGGGTTTTCAATCCTCTGATGATGCTGAACAAACTAGTATCGAGATATATAAGAAAGAGTACTTGAATAAGTGGGTTAGAGTTTGAAAAAATACCTCTGAAAATGGAGGTCGTGAGAATGATGGAGAACACCTGGGCTTGTGTGAATGATCCTAAAAGCTTCCTTGGGACTCAGTGATGCTAACTGAATACTTATTGCACCTTGAATGCTTCAGTATTGTTCTACCCGACCCCTTCTATTTGAGCTTCAAGTAAACATAGATCTTTGTGATTCTGTGGTTACAGATGTGCTCCAGGCATGTGAATAGCTTCACTACACCTCTAGGAACATGTTGATGCGCTTAGATTTGCTTGACACCTTCTGAATTGCTCTATGGACCTCCAACTGCACGAGCTTCAAAAAGAAAGAAACAATGGTGTTCTCCTACTTACAGAAGTGATCCAGAGGTTTGGATCAACTCCAATGTACCTCCTCAAGATGTTAGAATGCTTACTTTCCAAAGAAGAGCTCTGGTTTGAAGAAATCGTTTCTTCTTGCCAAAGAACTTTGAAAAAACATAAGCATGAAAGAGAGAAGGAGAAAGCAAGGAATTGAGTTGCTTTGGTGTGTTTTGATACTGAGATATGCACTTGTATTTATAGGAAAAATGTTCAAATCAATTGGAGATAGTAAGCTTGCTTAATGAGGGAGTTTTGGTTTCTTAGCCATGAAGAAATTCAAAGAATCTCCAAGATGCAATGATGTGTTCTTGTTAGAACAAGATTTGTTCTGATCAATTATCTTAGTTTTGATGATAACAATAATATGAATTTTGCTTAAGATAATATGGTACTCTAATCCAATGCAATTTCCTTTTCAGGGAATATATAAAGAGTACGCATAATTCAGCGCTCAGAAGCTTTGTCTCAAAGGGTTCAGCATGCAACATCAGAACATGGTCTGGCAAGACATCAGAAGATGGTCGAAGCAGAATCAGAACATGGGTCTATGGAAGCATCAGAAGAACATGAGATCAGAAGCACTGAAGTTCTGATGGTATCACGCTCAGAAGCACTTCAAGGTCAGAAGATCAGAAGATGCTTTGCACCAAGCTGTTTGACTCTGATGATATTCAAACGTTGTATTCACAAACATCAGATCAGAAGGAAGTACAAGTGGCAAGCTACGCTGACTGACAAAAGGAACGTTAAAAGCTATTATAGGCAACGTCAGTAGACACAGCGTGAACAAGGCTCGAGGTAGTTGACAAAAGCGTATAACATTAAATGCGATGCTGTACGGAACACGCAAAGCATTAAATGCACTCAACGGTCATCTTCTCCAACGCCTATAAATATGAAGTTCTGATGAGAAGCAAGGTTAACGATTCTGCACAAAACAACTCATATTAACTTGCTGAAACTCTGTTCTACTCAAAGCTCAGAATCTTCATCTTCATCAAAGCTCACTACATTGCTGTTGTAATATATTAGTGAGATTAAGCTTAAACGTTAAGAGAAATATCACAGTTTGTGATTATAGCTTTTAAGAAGCAATTGTAATACTCTTAGAATTGATTACATTAAGTTGTAAGGAACTAGAGTGATCGTGTGGATCAGAATACTCTAGGAAGTCTTAGAGGTTATCTAAGCAGGTTGTAACTAGAGTGATCGTGTGGATCAGAATACTCTAGAAAGTCTTAGAGGGTATCTAAGCAGTTGTTCCTGGAGTGATCAGTGTGTGATCAGAAGACTCTGGAAGACTTAGTTGCTGACTAAGTGGAGAACCATTGTAATCCGTGCGATTAGTGGATTAAATCCTCAGTTGAGGTAAATCATCTCTGCGGGGGTGGACTGGAGTAGTTTAGTTAACAACGAACCAGGATAAAAATAACTGTGCAATTTATTTTTATCTGTCAAGTTTTAAAGCTACACTTATTCAAACCCCCCCCCCCCTTTCTAAGTGTTTTTCTATCCTTCAATTGGCATCAGAGCGCCGGTTCTAAGGTGCAAGCACTTAACCGTGTTTAGAAAAGATTCAGGAAGAGAAAAACGCTTCAGTAAAAGATGGCTGATGAAACTGCAAAGTCTACATCTACATCTGGCTCTGCTGAGCAACACAACGGTAACAATGGTTATACTAGACCGCCGGTATTTGATGGTGAAAACTTTGAATACTGGAAAGATAAACTGGAAAGTTACTTTCTTGGTCTAGATGGTGATCTATGGGATCTTCTGATGGATGGTTACAAACATCCAGTAAATGCCAGTGGCGTAAAGCTGACAAGGCAAGAAATGAACGATGATCAGAAGAAGCTTTTCAGGAATCATCATAAATGCAGAACTGTTTTGCTGAATGCTATCTCTCATGCTGAGTATGAGAAGATATCTAACAGGGAAACGGCCTATGACATATATGAGTCTTTGAAAATGACTCATGAAGGAAATGCTCAAGTCAAGGAGACTAAAGCTCTCGCTTTAATCCAGAAGTATGAAGCCTTCAAGATGGAGGATGATGAAGACATTGAAAAGATATTTTCAAGATTTCAAACTCTTACTGCTGGATTGAGAGTTCTTGACAAGGGATACACCAAGGCTGATCACGTAAAGAAGATCATCAGAAGCTTACCCAGAAGATGGGGTCCTATGGTGACTGCATTCAAGATTGCAAAGAATCTGAATGAAGTTTCTCTGGAAGAGCTTATCAGTGCCTTGAGAAGCCATGAAATAGAGCTGGACGCAAATGAGCCTCAAAAGAAAGGTAAGTCTATTGCATTAAAATCCAATATCAAGAAATGCACTAACGCTTTTCAGGCTAGAGAAGAAGATCCTGAAGAATCAGAATCTGAAGAAGAAGATGAACTGTCCTTGATCTCCAGAAGGCTAAATCAACTCTGGAAGAACAAGCAAAGGAAGTTCAGAGGCGTCAGAAGTTCAAAGAAATTTGAACGTGGAGAATCTTCTGATGACAGAAGATTTGACAAGAAGAAGGTCATGTGCTATGAATGCAATGAGCCTGGACACTTCAAGAATGAATGTCCAAAACTTCAGAAGGAAAATCCCAAGAAGAAGTTTCATAAGAAGAAAGGTCTTATGGCAACCTGGGATGAGTCAGAAAATGATTCAGACTCTGAAGATGAGCAGGCTAACTGTGCGCTGATGGCGACAGAAGATGACGGATCAGAATCTACATCAGAATCAGATTCTGAAGAGGTATTTTCTGAACTTACTAGAGATGAGTTAGTTTCCGGTCTAACTGAACTTCTGGAATTCAAGTCTCAGATTAGTCTCAAATACAAAGAGCTGAAAAAGCTATTTGAATTTGAAACAAAGAAGCTTGAGTTGGAGAATTCTGAATTAAAAGAAAAACTTTTAAAATTATCCAATAATGTTGGATCTCCTTCTGATTCAGAAAAATCCACTCCTAGTCTAAACCATATTCTGAAAGAATATGATTTAAGTTTCAGGAAGTTCTTATCTAGAAGTATTGGCAGAAGTCAGCTAGCTTCTATGATATATGCTGTGTCTGGAAACAAAAGAGTCGGCATTGGTTTTGAGGGTGAAACCCCATACAAACTTGAACCTGTTGATGAAATGAAATTCACATACAAGCCATTGTATGATCAGTTCAAGTATGGCCACTCCCATGATATTAGGCACACTTCACATGCTCAAAGTTTTCACATAACACACACAAAAAAGCATGTGACACAACCTAGGAAATATCATGAAACTCACATTAAAAATTATCATGTTGTTCCTCCTATTGCTTACAATGTTAAACCCAAGTTCAATCAGAACTTGAGAAAATCTAACAAGAAAGGACCCAAGAAGATGTGGGTACCAAAGAAAAAGACTATTTCTTTTGCAGATTCTCTTGGCTGCAAAAAGGACAAAGCACAACATGTCGTGGTACCTGGACTCTGGATGCTCACGACACATGACAGGAAGAAGGTCTATGTTCCAAAACCTGGTGCTTAAGTCTGGAGGAGAAGTCAAGTTTGGAGGAGATCAGAAGGGCAAGATAATTGGCTCTGGAACTATAAAGTCTGGTAACTCTCCTTCCATTTCTAATGTACTTCTTGTAGAAGGATTAACACATAACCTCTTATCTATCAGTCAATTGAGTGACAATGGTTATGATATAATCTTTAATCAAAAGTCTTGCAAGGCTGTAAATCAGAAGGATGGCTCAATCCTATTTACAGGCAAGAGGAAGAACAACATTTATAAGACAGATCTGCAAGATCTTATGAGTCAGAAGGTGACTTGTCTTATGTCTGTTTCTGAAGAGCAGTGGGTCTGGCACAGAAGATTAGGTCATGCTAGTTTGAGAAAGATTTCTCAGATTAACAAACTGGATCTTGTCAGAGGACTCCCTAATCTGAAATTCAAATCAGATGCTCTTTGTGAAGCATGTCAGAAGGGCAAGTTCTCCAAACCTGCATTCAAGTCCAAGAATGTTGTTTCTACCTCAAGGCCATTAGAACTCTTGCACATTGATCTGTTTGGCCCAGTCAAAACAGCATCTGTCAGAGGGAAGAAATATGGATTAGTCATCATAGATGATTATAGCCGCTGGACGTGGGTAAAATTCTTGAAACACAAGGATGAGTCTCATTCAGTGTTCTTTGATTTCTGCATTCAGATTCAATCTGAAAAAGAGTGTAAAATCATAAAGGTCAGAAGTGATCATGGTGGTGAATTTGAGAACAGATCCTTTGAAGAATTCTTCAAAGAAAATGGTATTGCCCATGATTTCTCTTGTCCTAGAACTCCACAGCAAAATGGAGTTGTAGAACGAAAGAATAGGACTCTGCAAGAAATGGCCAGAACCATGATCAATGAAACCAATATGGCTAAGCATTTCTGGGCAGAAGCAATAAACACTGCATGCTATATTCAGAATAGAATCTCTATCAGACCTATTCTAAATAAGACTCCTTATGAATTGTGGAAGAATAAAAAGCCCAACATTTCATATTTCCATCCTTTTGGATGTGTATGCTTTATTCTGAACACTAAAGATCATCTTGGTAAGTTTGATTCCAAAGCACAAAAATGTTTCCTTCTTGGATATTCTGAACGCTCAAAAGGCTACAGAGTATACAATACTGAAACATTGATTGTAGAAGAATCAATCAATATCAGGTTTGATGATAAGCTTGGTTCTGAAAAACCAAAGCAGTTTGATAATTTTGCAGATTGTGATATTGATATATCAGAAGTTGTTGAGCCAAGAAGCAACGCATCAGAAGCAGAGCTTCTCAGAAGCAAAGAATCTGAAGATCAAGTATCAGCTTCTCTGGAGAATCTAAGCATTTCTGAAGAACCATCTGTCAGAAGATCATCCAGACTCATCTCTGGTCATTCAGAAGATGTCATTCTTGGAAAGAAGGATGATCCAATCAGAACAAGAGCATTCCTTAAGAACAATGCAGACTGTCAATTAGGTCTTGTATCTTTGATCGAGCCAACTTCTGTTGATCATGCTCTAGAAGATCCAGACTGGATAATTGCTATGCAAGAAGAACTGAATCAGTTTACAAGGAATGATGTTTGGGATCTTGTTCCTAGACCAGATGGATTCAATATAATCGGTACAAAATGGGTCTTCAGAAACAAGCTCAGTGAGAAAGGTGAAGTGGTAAGGAACAAAGCCAGACTGGTGGCTCAGGGTTATAGTCAGCAAGAAGGGATTGACTATACAGAAACCTTTGCACCAGTGGCCAGGTTAGAATCTATTCGTCTATTAATTTCATTTGCCACTCAACATAACATCACTCTGTATCAGATGGATGTTAAGAGTGCCTTCTTAAATGGTTATATAGATGAAGAAGTTTATGTCCATCAACCTCCTGGTTTTGAAGACTCTATGTCTCCTAATCATGTTTTTAAACTAAAGAAATCGTTGTATGGATTGAAACAAGCTCCCAGAGCTTGGTATGAACGCTTAAGTTCTTTCCTTCTGGATAATGGTTTCACTAGAGGAAAAGTGGACACTACTCTCTTTTGTAAAACCTTTAAAAGGGATATTTTAATTTGTCAAATATATGTAGATGATATTATTTTTGGAACATCTAATGCTACACTTGGAAAGGAGTTTGCTGAGTCTATGCAGGCTGAGTTTGAAATGAGCATGATGGGAGAACTCAAGTATTTCCTTGGAATACAAATAAATCAAACATCAGAAGGAACGTATGTTCACCAAACCAAGTATGTGAAGGAACTTCTGAAGAAGTTTAATCTTCTAGACTGCAAAGAAGCCAAAACTCCTATGCATCCAACATGCATCCTAGGTAAGGATGAGGTAAGTAAGAAGGTAGATCAGAAGTTATACAGAGGTATGATTGGATCTCTTCTATATTTGACTGCTTCTAGACCTGACATTCTGTTCAGTGTTTGTTTGTGTGCTAGATTCCAATCAGATCCTAGAGAATCTCATTTAACTGCTGTTAGGAGAATGCTAAGGTATCTGAAAGGTACTACTAATGTTGGCTTAGTTTACAGAAAATCTAAAGAATACAACTTAGTAGGATTCTGCGATGCTGACTATGCTGGAGACAGAATTGAAAGAAAGAGTACTTCAGGAAGTTGCCAATTTCTTGGAAGTCATTTGATCTCCTGGTATAGCAAGAAGCAAGCAACTATTGCTCTATCAACAACAGAAGCAGAATATGTCGCTGCTGCTGGTTGCAGTACACAGATGCTCTGGATGAAGAGTCAGTTAGAAGATTATCAGATATATGAGAGTAACATTCCTATATTCTGTGATAATACTTCTGCTATATGTTTATCTAAGAATCCTATTCTTCATTCAAAGGCTAAACATATTGAGATTAAACATCATTTCATAAGGGACTATGTTCAGAAGGGTGTTATATCTTTAAACTTTGTTGATACAGACCATCAATGGGCTGATATCTTTACAAAACCCCTGGCTGAAGATAGGTTTAAGTTCATTCTGAAGAACATCAGTATGGATTTATGCCCAGAATGAGAAGATGAGAAGTTCTTACGTATGAGTATCTTCTGAAATGAATGTGGATTTTTTTTTAATCAGAAGTTCTGATTGAAATCTTTTAGAAATTATGATTCGGTTATTACTAACGTTTCATTGTCTAAGTTGATTCAGAACCTCTTTTAAAGCAAAACAGCTGTAACGTTTTATCTCGGGATGGTAAACCTGTCGTTACTGTTCATGGATAAGCGCGCGTGCAGTTGAAGGGACGCCGACCATAGGTAACTGTGCTAGTCACCTCATTTGTCTTTATTATCTCTCCTCATGTCACGTAACATTAAATGCTATCCATCATCTGTTTCATTTTATTTTCTTTTAAATACTCTTCAAACGCTTCTCTTTCCCTCTTATATTTTCTCTATTACACTCTGTCTTTGTTTTCCTTCTCTATTTTTTTTGCATTCATATCAAACCCTAGCTGTTCATTATCTGCAAATCCATCATGAACTCTTCATCAAGTTCAGGAAACCATGAAATTCGAAGCAAAGTTATCTGGAAACTATTCTAGACGTGTGTTTCAACCCCCTGGTGAAAGCCCTCCATCATCTCCATCTTCTTCCTCATCTTTTTACCTTCAAGACTCAACTTCCTCCTCATCTAACCTTTCCTCTCCCTCAACCCATTCCAAAGAAATCTCTTCATTTTCACCTGCTGAGAATGTTGTCTCTGATAAAGATTGTGGAAGATCTGCATCAGAACCAAGTCTCCCTGACCCCTCGCCTGGAAGCCCAAGAAGCAGTCAATGACAGGGTTCAAGACATGCTAGCACAGATTTTGTCTTAGCTAGGGTCTTAGTCTTTGGTCTTACTAGTCTTCCTTCCTTGTTGCATCTGCTTGTTAAACATCTTCTCATGTAATATCTTTTGATTATCAATGAAAAGTCTCTTTGTTTTTTTTACATTCCAGTGATTTTATTTGTCGTTTTATTCATCTGAATCTTTTGAAATATTCTTTTTGATGTTATGACAAAAAGGGGGAGAAGATAAAGGATAAATGATTTGATTAATCTATCAGTTGCTGGGTAAAGCTCCCACACATTTTCTAACAAGAACTGCAAGTTCTATATGGTTTAAGTGTTTTGCAGGTATAAAGAAGTGAAGAGAATCTTCAAAGCAAACACAAGAAGCAAAACCATAAGAAGTGTTATTCTGTAAAAAGAATAAACTCATGGAAACTGAAGCAAGCTGAGTGCTGTCAAGCTTCAGAAATCAGAAGCAAGAAAGAAGAATGAATCAGAAGCACTGATAATAGAATTTGATCCATATTTGTCTATTTGCTCTGACAAAATTCTATTCGCTCTGATACATTATTTTAGCCCATATGGCTCTGATACATATCATGTGTTCTAATATACATTTTATGTTCTGACTCGTTCATGCTGACTTTTGTCGTTTAGTTTTTGTTCTGTAACATTTCAGGATGTAGAGATGCTCTGATGATGCTCTGGTACATTCAACAATGTTCTGATACAAATCTAGCATGAAGTGATGTTGGTAGAAATTCAAAGCTCTGAAGCTATCCGAGGGAAGCAGAAATCAGAAGCTGTGAATGCTCTAAAAGATCCAGAAAACTCAAGTTCTGAAGCTGTCCTAAATGGAAGCAGAAATCAGAAGCTGTGAATGTTCTGAAGATCAAAGAAATTCAAGTTCTGAAGCTGTCCTAAATGGAAGCAGAAATCAGAAGCTGTGAATGTTCTGAAGATCAAAGAAATTCAAGTTCTGAAGCTGTCCTAGATGGAAGCAGGAATCAGAAGCTGTGAGTGTTCTAGGGATCTAAAGAAATTCTAGTTCTGAAGCTGTCCAATGGAAGCAGAAGTCAGAAGCTATGAATTCTCTAAAGACAGAAGCTTATGTGATCGTCTCTACCGAAATAATCAGGGAAGTCTTTTATTAAAGTTCTTCGAGTATTTATTTCAGGGGGAGATTATTTATCTCAGGGGGAGATTGTTAATCTCAGGGGGAGACATATTCATATGCTTATGCTATAGCTGTGTAATTTGTCTTTTGCCATATGCTCTTTCTGATCGCAAATTCATATCATTTATATATGTTTTTGTCATCATCAAAAAGGGGGAGATTGTTAGAACAAGATTTGTTCTGATCAATTATCTTAGTTTTGATGATAACAATAATATGAATTTTGCTTAAGATAATATGGTACTCTAATCCAATGCAATTTCCTTTTCAGGGAATATATAAAGAGTACGCATAATTCAGCGCTCAGAAGCTTTGTCTCAAAGGGTTCAGCATGCAACATCAGAACATGGTCTGGCAAGACATCAGAAGATGGTCGAAGCAGAATCAGAACATGGGTCTATGGAAGCATCAGAAGAACATGAGATCAGAAGCACTGAAGTTCTGATGGTGTCACGCTCAGAAGCACTTCAAGGTCAGAAGATCAGAAGATGCTTTGCACCAAGCTGTTTGAATCTGATGATATTCAAACGTTGTATTCACAAACATCAGATCAGAAGGAAGTACAAGTGGCAAGCTACGCTGACTGACAAAAGGAACGTTAAAAGCTATTATAGGCAACGTCAGTAGACACAGCGTGAACAAGGCTCGAGGTAGTTGACAAAAGCGTATAACATTAAATACGATGCTGTACGGAACACGCAAAGCATTAAATGCACTCAACGGTCATCTTCTCCAACGCCTATAAATATGAAGTTCTGATGAGAAGCAAGGTTAACGATTCTGCACAAAACAACTCAGATTAACTTGCTGAAACTCTGTTCTACTCAAAGCTCAGAATCTTCATCTTCATCAAAGCTCACTACATTGCTGTTGTAATATATTAGTGAGATTAAGCTTAAACGTTAAGAGAAATATCACAGTTTGTGATTATAGCTTTTAAGAAGCAATTGTAATACTCTTAGAATTGATTACATTAAGTTGTAAGGAACTAGAGTGATCGTGTGGATCAGAATACTCTAGGAAGTCTTAGAGGTTATCTAAGCAGGTTTTAACTAGAGTGATCGTGTGGATCAGAATACTCTAGAAAGTCTTAGAGGGTATCTAAGCAGTTGTTCCTGGAGTGATCAGTGTGTGATCAGAAGACTCTGGAAGACTTAGTTGCTGACTAAGTGGAGAACCATTGTAATCCGTGCGATTAGTGGATTAAATCCTCAGTTGAGGTAAATCATCTCTGCGGGGGTGGACTGGAGTAGTTTAGTTAACAACGAACCAGGATAAAAATAACTGTGCAATTTATTTTTATCTGTCAAGTTTTAAAGCTACACTTATTCAAACCCCCCCTTTCTAAGTGTTTTTCTATCCTTCAGTTCTTTGATACCACTCCCTAGCCATCGGTTTTGCTTCATCTTAGGGGACAAATATGATGCAGAAGTGAGCTCCAATTGGTTGGGAAGAGATTCCTTTGGTGATTCATCCATTTGCCATAAATTCCCAAATGTAATCATTACATAATCACATGCCTTTGTTTTTGGGAATATTCTCCAATCCTTATGAAATGATGAAAATGGATGTATGGTATGCTTGCAGATGTATTAGGGGTCATGTAACATCATTTAGTGAAGCCATTTGCACAAAATTGCAAAGTTTCAAATTGTACATGACCTATAATTTTACTCCATGGGGCCAACTTTGAACAAGCATAACTCCTAGCTCAAAATGAATTTGGAGGAGGTTGAACACATTTTGTAAATCTATACACATCTACTTTAATTCATTAGTTTAGGGTTTCTTCAGAATCATTTGGGAAATTTGTGAAAAATGAGCCCAAAGTTAGAAGAAAACTAGGTTAAAAACACTTTGAAAAATTTCTAAGTTTTTAGGACCTAAAACTTAAAGATTCCAAATCTCTCAAATGATTGATTTCTTGAAAAAATTTGCATTGTAAGATGTTGTTTTATTTTAAAAGATCTACAACTTTCATGTTGGGAGTTTTTTGAGTTGTGTAGGTGAAATTTTGAGTTCCCATAATGCCCTCAAAAACCCTAATTCCTGACTTTTTGACCCTTGATGAATTTTATTGAATTTCTTTTTTCAAATGACTTTAATAATCATATATTGATGATATTGATCCTCAAAAGTCATGGTTTGACTAAAAATCCTAAAAATCAAAGGTTATCCTGTACAGTAGACTTTTTCAAATGAAGTGAAATTTTGGACTTTGTGATGAACCAAGTTCTCCTCCTCAAATGAGTGATGTGAATGGATTAAATTGACATAATAGAAGTTCTTGTACCATGTTTTGAGTTTTGGATCCATGTCCTGATTAAAAGTCAACTGTCCAGGTGAATTAGGTTAGAAACCCTAATTGTCGACCAGATGAAATTGATGACTGTGGATCTTGAATTGAAGTGAAGTGCCCAATGGATATTGTCATAGGAACTAATTGAAGATATTTAAACCAATTGATAGATGCCCTGGGGATTTCTAGGGTTTCCCAAATGTGATCCCTGATTATATTCCTTGATGGGCTCAAAACCCTAGATTGGTGAATTAAGCAAACCTGAGCCCAAGTGACTGGGTGTCTAATCAACCATGGATGGACAAATGAATATTTTGAGCCCTATGATTGTGTTAGAGACCATTTCTTTTATTGATTGATCCTTTTCCTGAACTCCTCTGTCCCTGAACATCCTTGATTAAGCACCAGGTAAACAAGTGACTATCTTGAGTATCTGCTTTGATTCTAATGGATAGCCTGGAGATATGACATCTCAGGGGGGGTCAAAATTAGGGTATGACAGTGCTGGAAACCCTGCAGTACCAGCGATTATTGGTCACTGCGTTGAGGGTTAGACTGTAGCTTTGTTGGGGAGGAAGTAGCTTTGCCTGACTTTCC
This sequence comes from Vicia villosa, assembly GCF_029867415.1. Classification (NCBI taxonomy): domain Eukaryota; kingdom Viridiplantae; phylum Streptophyta; class Magnoliopsida; order Fabales; family Fabaceae; genus Vicia; species Vicia villosa. Next base: position 94,310,958 of record NC_081183.1, on the reverse strand, counting down.
CTACATCTCGAACTACTTGGGGATGGTGAGATTGAGGAGATTCCCTCGATTCACCATGTCGGGGATGAGAAATTCAGGTAAGGAGCCTTGGTTAAGGAAGCATAACAGCTCTTAGGATAAATAAACTCCTATGCTTGAGGAATGGAACGAACCCTCAGGAGAAATAAACTCCTATGCTTGGGGAGAGAATAAGTTTCTAGGAGAAATCTGACGCTCAGGGAGAGGCAAGATAACTCAAAAGATTGTGCCCCAAGCTTCATGACCCATGAAGGAATTTTCCCTAAAGGATACTTGGAGAGATTTGTCGAATCTCGACGTAACCGCCCCAGATTGGTAGAACTCGAAAGAGATTCCTCAACGTGATTTCCCTAGATTGGTTGAACTCAAGAGAGATTCCTCGACTTGATTGCCCCAGATTAACCAACGGTGAACGGATGCCTCAGTTGACATACTCTTCACACAACTGGCCCCTCGGAGTAATCAGCCTTTGAACTGAATGGTTCATGGAATCGATCAACCTTTTTTGCAGTTGTTCATTGTTTGATCTTCCTTGATGTCAAGTGTTATTCACAAGTAAAAGACGATTGTTTTGAAGATGATAATCCTAATGCAATTCTTATGCTAGCTTCGAGATCAAAGTTATTGAAACAAAGTTATGACATTCAGTGTTTGAATTATTTGTCATATCGATATCATCATAAATGGTAAGCAAACATCTAGGAGTCAGTTTTACATAAATTGAATGTAGTATGCTTTCGAAATAAACCCTACTTCAATTAGGTCTTTTAAGGGTTGTAACGTGGCCTGGTTCACGGTTTTAGAAAGAAAGGATTTAAGGCTCAAAGTCTAACCTAACCCACCCATTCTTCGTGATGTTCTCCAGTCCTAAGTTCAACTTAGCCTGATACGAGCATTCGTACTTCAAGAGGATTTTGAGATGATTGAGGAACCAATGAGGTCTTCTAGACATGGGAGTCACTTTACCTTTCAATTTGGTGTCTAACCACACGCCTTTGTTCCTTTGATGAGGATATTTATGTTGTAATCCTCGTTTTTCGCTTCTCTTTTTTTTTTGTTTCCCTAACTTTTGCCTGGACAAATTCTTTTGAATTTTATTTTGGAGTCCAGCGGGATGCCCTAATTTTATCCTAAGTCACTTGTTTTCAAGTTGTTGACTTAGCGGGCTCTTTCTTTTTTTTTATTCTTTTTTTTTGAACAAGTTGTGTGATCCTGAATCTTTGATTTGTGGGAGGTGATTGGGACTGCCTCATTCTTTGATTGATGAGGGATTACCATTGTGGTATTAACTTTTCTCAACCTTTTGAAGGATAACCATTGTTGTATCCTTGGATGCACACTCTTGATGAATTTTGATTTCTCGATCAGGTTAATTGAACCTACCCTGCCCCTGGCTTAAATGCGAGGGTTTTTTTGTATAGAAAAGAAACTCCTACTTCAAGGATCAAAGGGGTCAACGAGGGTCTATCTCCCTTATATATCCGGTGTTTAGGATTTGAAACAATGCCTGTACATCCTCAGCGGGGTTTTATTCAAAAGCACAAAATTAGAGATTTTTGCATTTTTGTTTTTTCACCATTATCCTTTTGATGTTTTTTTCTTAATCAAGAGTTTGATATCGATAGACAAGAAGATATGAGTGAACACAAATGGATTGATTCGAAACTAGCATATGCAGTGCAATTTTTATTATCATTAAAAACAAACAAGTTTTACATGGAAGTAAAATTTAACAAATCAAGGAAAATTACAAATGACAATGCAAAAATGAATTGATGATTGCCATTGAGGAGGCTTGAATCCGTCTGGACTTGTTGATGTTGAATAATTTCTGCAGTTCCTTCCAAAAACTTCAGATTACTTCAAAAGAAAACTCCAACGAAGTCACTCAAGAGTTGTAAATTTTTGCCTTAATTAAGGGATTCAAGCAATGCGAGTGATGCAATGCTCAAGATAAGAGTACGTCTTACTTATCCCTCAATTGGGAGCCCCAAGCATAGATGTTGGAGAAGTATTCGCCATCAAACATGGAAAAACCTTGCATGGTCATCAAACTTAGAAAAGCTATATGTTGTAAGGAAAGCTCGAAACACCAACCCTCAGGGATACAACTGAGCACAAGTACTTTGAGAATGAGAGATGCGTCTACAGAACACCCTTGATCACCACCTGAAAAAAGATTCTAACTAAGTTGCACAAGGATATGTGATGCTTTTATTATTATCATGCCAACAAGTTTAAACAAGGAAGTAACTTTCAACAAAGCAAGGAATATTGCAAATGAGACTTCATAAATAAAATGATGATTGCCATTGTTGAGGAGGCTTGACTCTATTTGGGCTTATTGTTCTTTGGTAATGCTTTATGGAATACGGACATTCATTTGGGCAAGAACGCTTCAATTTATCTGAAGACCGTCTGGAGTGAATGATATTGCTTTGGAGTCAATGAGATCTTGGACTTTGCGTTTTAGAATATTACAATCCTCAGTTGAATGTCCAGATGTCCCAGAATGGTACTCACACTTGGCATTTAAGTCATATCCTTGAGGAATCGGTGTTGGAGGGGGCTTAGACTCCCTTAGCTGGACCAAAGAATCATTGAGTAAATGAGAGAGCAGTTGACTGTAGGTCATAGGAATAGGGTCAATCTTTCTCGGGGGTCTTCTCGGCCTTTGTGGACCTTGTTGTTGGTAATTTTGGTGACACTTAAGAACATGAACCTGAGGATAAGCAGGGACTTCCTCTTCTTAAATCTCAAAAACTGCATCTGTTTCACTTTTCTCTTCTTCTGTCAATTCGGAAACATTAGCAATATCCTGGATTTTACCCATCTTTAAGGCGTTTTCAATTCGTTCTCCTACGACAACCAAATTTGAAAATTCGGAGGAGGCACATCCAATCATCATGTTCAGATAAGGATCTTTCAAAGTATTCGTGAACATGTCTACAAGTTCTCGTTCCAAAAGGGGAGGTTGGGCTCTGGAAGCTAATTATCTCCATCTTTGTGCATACTCTTTAAAAGACTCGTCAACCTTCTAAGTTAAACTTTGAAGTTGTATTCTAGTAGGAGCCATGTCACTGTTGTACTTGTAATGCTTGAGAAAAGCCTCTGCTAGTTCATCCCATATGCGGACATGGGTTCGTTCGAGTCGTGTATACAATTCAAGAGATGCCCCACTGAGGCTATCCTGAAAGAAGTGCATCAGAAGCTTATCATTTTCTGCATACGGAGCCATCTTATTGCAAAATGCCTTGATGTGACTCATCAGATAAGCGGTACCCTTGTATTTCTCAAAACTGGGGACTTTGAATTTAGCAGGAATCTTGATATCAGACACTAGGCACAAATCAATAGCATTTAAACCAGAGGAGCTTCGACCTTCTAAAGCATTCAATCTTTCTTCCAGGAGATGGAATTTTCTCTCATTTTCCTCGATCGGGAACTTGAAAGCTTCAAGTTCAGAATCGTTCTCATGATGTGAATCCTCCTTGTTAGGAATTTCCACGGGCACATATTTTGGTCCCCCATTAGCAACAGTAGTCGTAATACCATTAGTCAACTTGGCAACACTTTGTCTGAGCTCCTCTTGCCCATGAATAATAGCATGGAGAGTCTCCAAGATTTGGTTCATCCTTTCCCCCATAGTGTCCAAGTCCTTACGAAGTTCAGCCTGATTTTGTTCAAGATGGTCCATGATTCTCCTCTGATTAATCCTCATATGATACAGATGTAGGGAAGTCAGTTTCGTCGATGAAGCATAAATCTGTTGAAAGGAACCCCAATTAGCTTCTGATATGGAACCAAGACATGCAATATGATATGTATGCAATGTTTCATTTCCGAGGAATCCTAAAGTCTTTTCGCACACTTTTTCTTTATTTTATCTCTTCTTTTTTTTTTGAATCAAAGCTTCATTTTGTATACAGTATTTTTTTATTTCTTTTTTTCCTCTTTTTTTCTTTTTGGAAAAAGACTTTAGGATTCCTCACAAATAAAGTGGATAAAGCAATGATGTTATGCGATGCAACAGCATGGGGTCAAAGTCCATATAATCTTAGTAACCACTGCGCAATCCTCTAAATAACTGATATAGGTCAAATGTCATGAGATCAAATTTCTGATATAGGTATCTCAGAACCATGGGAACAATAGTCACTAACATAACTGAATAGTCACCATCAAACCTGAGTCACCAACGGTGCCTGTCATGTATATCCCTCCCCACTCACAGGTGAATCTAGGTCAAGGTAAGTCAATATGGCAACCACCGTTATCAATTCTCCTGAGATACCACCATTGTTGCATCTACATGTCAACGATGATACCCCATTTGAACCTCGACTGGGCGTGGGTCTCATGATCGCACTAGACAAGACCTGACATCTCATCGGCGTCATGACTATCCACTCTATCCTAGGTATCCTATGTGTCAACTCTGGCATGGGTATTGGGCCTTTTACCTCATAGAAACATCCCACCTAACCTGCAAAGAGAGAAAATATGTGGTCCCCACGGGGACCCATAATATAATCCAGATGCATGCGGAAAGTAAACATGATATGCAAGCAAAAAATAAACATGATATGCAAGCATATATACAAGATGTAAACATATAAACAAACAAAGAAACACCTAATAAAAGAAAACAAATAAAGGCTAGGATCGACTCGCTAAGTACGGACCCGCAATAGGTCTGACATCCCCAGCAGAGTCATCAGCTGTCGCACGCTCCCGAAAAAAAGAACAGAGTCGCCACCAATATATTTATCCCATAAGGGAAAGGGATATCAGAAAACCTAACAAAGAAAGGAATAGGGTCTTGCGACCAGAGAATCAAGGCACGGGAGTCGGTTACGCGAGGGGAAGGTATTAGCACCCCTCACGCCCATCGTACTCGATGGTATCCACCTATGTTTGTTTCTATCTAAAGGGTGTGTACTATGTCTATGTCTATATATGTGAATGAATTCAAAATGTAGGGAAAAGAAAGAATTATACTCGCACGGGCCCTACCCCGCTGCCTACGTATCTTTTTCAGGAATCAGAGTTACCGTAGCTCGGCTCACATGTTTCTGTTTGTTTTTGTGTTTTTTAGTTGGGCAGAGTTAATGTTCGCTCTCTTGCACAAGGGATCGACCTACGATGCGTTCGAGCGGAAATAACATTTCCCTTAGAAAGAAGAAAGAGAGTTTGATTTGTGTCTTTTAGGGTAATTCCATGATGAAAAAACCCACTACAAGGTTTTGCATCACTTCCTTACTTTGTTTTAAGTCTGACCATTTATTAAGTGTTTTATGTGTTTTTGATTGGTGTTTTTTAAAGGGGAATTTATTTGTGACTTAGATCATACAAAAAGAGTTTTTGAATATTTAGAGAACGCACATCAACGCCCACACCTCAATCGTTTCTCTAAATGGCGGTTAAGAAATACACCGAGGACTAAACCTCAATCATTTCTTCTCCAGTAAGTAGAAAAGAAATACACCGGGGCCTACGCCCCAATCATTTCTTTCCTATTATGAAAAATAGTAGCAGTATGATCCTCATCGGTATTTATTAGATTTGTTTAAGATTGAAAAGAAAAAAGAATGAAAAAGGGGAACTAATCTATTTTCTAATCTAATTGTTATTTATGTACAAGTCTAATGTAATGGTGACTAAATTCTAAAAGGAACAATAAAATGGTATTAACAAAGTAGGCCAAAAAATGGCCAAAAACAAGTAACAAAATCACACAACAATTATACAAAAATAGCATGGAAATGATACAAAAGAACAAAAGAAGCAAATCATAAATTAACCTAAAAATACTACTATTTTTTATGACTTTTTATGTGTCAAAATTTATCAATTAAAAGGACAAAAATCATTCCTAAAAATGTGAACTAAAAAACTAACAAGTAAACTTTCATATTGATTTTATTGTGTCTTTTATCAAAAATGTAGTAAAACACAAAACTAAATAAAATCTAAAACCAATCAATTTTACATCTGAGTCAGGGGTGTGAAATCAGAATGGTGGTGTAATTCAGTAAACTGGCACAGGGCCTAGCAGCAAAGGCCCAAAGTTATTTTTTTTGTTTTAACTCAGCAGCCAAAAAGTTGCGCTGGGTTCAAGGAGTGTATGGAATAGTAATTAGTGTGGTAAGGCCCATGGTTACGTTGGTTCAATCATTGGTCCATCAGAAAATTATTATTGAATGTTATGCTAACCTAAACCTTGTGACAAATCAATACATCAATTTAATTCCAATTAAGAAAAAGTTTAAAAGGACCTACGTCAACTGTTCATATTAATTCCAAATTAATCCTCAACTAAACTCAATTAAAAGAATAATGTTAATCAAGAGGAATAGATAGGGATTAGGGTTTTATTACTTGGCAACGCATCAGCTTCTCTGAACAGGTCCTTCTTCTTTACACTCATGAACGAACTCAGCAGCGCCGTATCGACCTCTCTCTCCGATCATCATCGTCGCCGTGAGCAAAATAGGACAGTGATTCCTTCCTCATCTCACCTCTTGCTTCGGCTCTCTAATTTCTCTCGTTTTGTGTCTCATATCTCCGATTCAAGTATTCGATGCGGCGGCCGGAAGAGTCAACCTTCTCCGACGAAGATTCGTTCTACGTTGCCGTGAAATCAAGGACGACACCAAAGCTTCGTCTCTGTGACCACCTTCTGTTATATTTTTTTGATTAGTTGTGGAATTCCTCTGAACTCGACGACGAAGAACAATAACAGAATCGCTTCAAGAACTCAGGTGATCTTGTCTTTCCTCCTCTGAATTCATCTGCATCTTTCTGAAATCAAGTGCATTGCGATGATTTCAAATTCCTCATTGTAGTACTGCGTGCGATGTTTGAAGCTTGAAGTGCAAAGACATTGAAGATGATGAATGAATATGCAGATTCAGTGTTGATGATGGATGAATGAAATGATTGTAGGACCCTGTGAATTGAAGATTGAAGAATGTTTGGAGGTTTGATGAGAGTGTGAATTCAGAGATTCGAGAGGTTCTCCATTGGTGGATCATGAGAGAGAATTGAAGGTTTAGGTTGTGGAGAAGATTGATAGAGGGTGGATGAAGATGGATGAAGAGTTGGTGAAGAGGGGAAGAAGATAGTGATTGAAGATGGTGAAGTTTTCAGAGCTTTGAAGAATGAAGAAGCTAAGGTTATATAGAGGTTCAAGGAGAAGATTCTGTTCAGGTTAGTTCCAATTCTCTTCTTCAGCTTTTTCTGTTATAATCTATTTTGTTGGTTTGGATGTGAAAAACTGAATGGTGATTATGATATAGGTTGTTAGTTATTCTGTTATGGCTGTTAGGTTAGTTGAAAGCTATTATGACAGTTAATGTGCAAGGCTATAGTTTGGGGGGTTGGTTATAGTGGTTATAAAAGTCTGTTAGAGTTGGTTGAAAATGGTTCGTAACTGTTTTCAGTTTCAGTTTCAGTTAGTTATAGGTTTTTGGCTAGGGAAGTTAAGACAATTAGGGTGAATAACTCTGGTAGTTAAAGGTTCACTGAAATGAGGTTTTTTCCTTTTTGTAGTTACTGTGCAGGTTTGATTTGAATGGTAAAGGGTATGATATGTGCAGGTGTGGTTTAATTGAAGGGGATGGGAAGTTGGTTACTGTGATAGCTGAATTTTAGCTTGCTGCATTTTTTTGTTTAGTATTGGTTGTTTTGAAATATGTTGGATCCATTTTTCTGATTTGGATGGTTTGAATGAATGTGCAGGTTCAGCATATGGCTTGATGATGTTGGCATTTTGGTGAAAATGGAGGTTCTTTTGCAATAATAAAGCAATATGGTCATGGGTGAAGGAAACTTGAAGCAATGGAGTCGGGAATAGGTTTAGGGATTTCCGTGCGTAATATTCTTTGATGTTGTAATGATTGTGTATGAATTTTAATGGAATGTCTCCTTTGGTATGATAACTTTCTTTTGTAATTCAAGCAATTCAAACCAATTTTGAATCGTAGTTTCCCTCTTTTCTTTTGGATTTGAATTTGAATTCAATAACATGTAGCTTTTCCTATACCTATGTGAATGAATTCCTGAATATTGATGTAGTAATGGTCAAATTCCAATGAAGAAGCCGATGTGAATTGGTTAACAAAAGTCAACCTTCACTTTTGTAATGTTTCTTCTACACTCTTTATTAAGAAATTCAAGCAAACCATAGTTGAACCAAGATGAGTTATGTCCCAAGAAAGCAACACACAAAACTTAACGCGATAATCATCGCCACATGTTGAGATATTGATTCAAAAGCCTTGTTCCATGAGTAGCAAAAGAGGACTAAGCGTGAAATGCGTGATCAAGTCATTAATAGCTCAAGTGTTGAGAAGCGGCCCATGATGATTATAAGACCAAACTCAATCATAGGGAAATAAACTCCAGTTTTATAACTTCAACTGAAAAAGACCTTAGAAACCTCAGCTCCAACTTGGTTGATATAAACACCTTGAAGATAAGAAGTCTCAAAGTACCAATGAAACCCTAACCCTTCAGGATCCTTGATCTCGTGCCAAGTTTATTGATTAATGATGCATGATATGTTAGATGACTTAATGGAGAGTATGTACATGGATGCAGAAGCTTAAGTCAGGTAAAAGTAAAGGGGTAGGACAAATTTGGGGTATGACAGGTTCGTAATTGTAGATGATTACTCTAGATTCACTTGGGTTCTATTCCTAAAGCACAAAGATGACTCTTTCGAAGCCTTCAAAAACTTTTGCACAAAAGTACAAAATGAAAAAAGTTCTAAAATCATACCCGTAATAAGTAATCACGGAGGAGAATTTGAAAACTCTCTTTTTAAACAATTCTTTGAAGAAAATGGAATTTCTCACAATTTTTCTTGTCCTAGGACACCTCAACAAAATGGTGTGGTTGAAAGAAAAAATAGAAGTCTTCAAGAAATGGCTAGAACTATGATAAATGAATGGGTTAAATAAGTTTTTGGTCCCTCTAAATATTGCAGATTTTATTATTAGTCCCTCATTGCCTTTAGGCAACGGTTATCACAAAAAAATCGTTGTCAAAACCAACTAAAACTGTTGCCTAAAGGCAGGAAGGGACTAAAAACGAAACTACAATATTTATAGGGACCAAAAACTTATTTAACCCTAAATGAATAAAATGTAGAGAAATATTTTTGAGCTGAGGCAGTTAATACGTCTTGTTACATTATAAACAGAGTTACCATTAGAAAATTTTTAAATAAAACTCACTATGAGTTATGGAAAAACAGAACTCTTAATATCTCATATTTTCGTGTTTTTGGATGTTATTGCTTCATCTTAAATAACAAAGATAATCTAGGAAAGTTTGATTCTAAATCTGACAAAGGAATATTTATTGGTTACTCTCAAACTTCAAAAGGATATAGAATTTACAATCTCAAAAATCAATGTATGGAAGAAAGCATGCATGTTATATTCAATGAAACTAATGAACCTTCAACCATTGAAGGTCTTGATGATGAATTAGATGAGCAGGAGGAAATCCGCAACAAAGAAATTCACGTAGACACCATGGAAGAATCACCTCCATCTCCTCCAAAAGGATGGAAAAATGTACCATATCATCCTCATGATGTAATTATTGGTGAAACCACTGATCAAGTACGTACAAGACAATTCTTCAAAGACAAAAACAACAACCTAGCAATGATGTCTCAAATTGAACCTAATCATATAAATGATGCAATACAAGATGATTTATCGATTCAAACCATGACTGAAGAACTTTCACAATTTGAAAAGAATCAGATATCTTATAGGTACAACTAACATTGGTCTTCGGTACAAAAGAAGTTCAGAATTTGACTTAAAAGCATATTGTGATGCTGAGTATGCTGGAGACAAAGTAGAAAGAAAAAGTACTAGTAGTGCATGTCAAATCCTAGGAGATGCTCTTAAAACATGGTCATGTAAAAAACAAAGTACTATTGCACTCTCCACAACTGAAGCAGAATATGTGTCAGCAGCTAATTGTTGCTCACAGATCATTTGGATAAAAAATCAATTGGAGGACTACTATCTAAACTACTCCAAGGTACCAATTTATTGTGACAATACTAGTGCTATAAATATATCAAAAAATCCTATACAATATTCTAGGTCTAAGCACATTGAAATAAAACATCATTTCATCAGAGACCATATTCAAAAGGAAGAAGTAGAGTTAATTTTTGTACAAACTCAAAATCAACTAGCTAATATCTTTACAAAACCATTGATAGAAGATAGATTCAATTTTTTAAAACAAAAGTTAAAAATCATTGCGTGTCCCATCGAATCCTCAAAATAAAAAGTAAATCTTCAAAAAAAATTTAAGGCCTCATTTTATTAAAAAAAGGGGGGGACAAAAGAAAAGTAAATTTTTGTCTGGTTGTTAAAAGTGACACATGGGTACAAATATCCTATTCTTCACATGAAATGATTCACTATTTGCACCATATTTATGTCTAATCATTTTAGAAAAAGGGGAAAAAGGGATATCCTTGCATTTATTGAAAGAAATCTTTTTTCCATTTTTGTACTTCTCCAAGCATGCTGTATCACCTACGTCACGATTTCCCACTCATCTATGCACAGTTTTCTAAAAGCAAATAGTGTGCATGCATCATTACTTGTACTCTTCATCTTCCCCCACGCCTAAAGCTTCTCCTTTTTATCATCCATTCATATTCTTCTCTTCAAACCATTCGTTCAAACTTCTTCACCTTCAACCTCTCTTCTTAGCAACGACAATGTCATCTTCTGACGTCAACCCCAATCACCCAAAAACCATGTCTCCGTCTGAAACTAACCAAGATATCCTTAATGAGAAACCACTCTCCTTCATCCTTCCAGAAAATCCCAAAACACAAATAAAATCTGCTAAGGCATCTGGAACTCGCAAGTCTTCTCGTCTTCAAAAAACAAAGCTTGTGAAATCTACCATTGAAATATCAGATGACTCTGATGAAGAAACTTTCCTAGATGATGCTGAATTAGAATCCACTCAGGATGTCATCTTCTCCACCAAGCGCGCTCTCGACCTTTTCAACTCAAAATGGAGGAATAGAAGTGTAATATACGGCAAACCCATGGAATTTGAAAGCTTCATTTCCCGTGGTTACAACATTGAAGAGCTCATACTCGTTCAAGGTTGGCAAAATATGTTAACCCTAGAAATCGAAACCTACCCGAAACTAGTTCGTAGCTTCTATGCAACAGTCCATCCGAACACAAACGATTTGACTCTCAAATCCACCATGAAAGGTATAACCATAACCCTAACTCCATCTCTAATCTGTGAAATCCTTAACATCCCTGACTCTGGCATCCATCTCTTTGCAGAAGAATGGGTTGGATTGTACAACACCATTATGGATAGTGTATATCGTTAACTACTTATTGATACCACAAAACCCTTAGTGTCTTCAAATCCAAACCATGTCCCCCGTATCTTACACAAAATGTCCATTCACAATATCATTCCTAGAGCAGGAAGCTTAGAAAAACTGTCCAAATATGACATTTTGGTGATATTTCATCTTCTAAATCGTCATCCCCTTCACTTAGGTTATCTCATCCTAAACTTTATAAAACACACATGCAGAAAGGGTAGAACTGCTCCCTATGGAAGGTTTTTGGCACTTGTGTTTAAACATTTTTAAGTTCCTACTGATGATGTCATATCCTTCATGGGTGTCGGGTCTATTCATGGGTGTAGACTCTCCAAAATTAACCTTCCTGTGCTTCAAGTCCATGTGCTTCAATAACGAAAGCGTTTGGTCAAAACTGCTGATATTAAGAAAAAGATTAAAACCTTCACCACAAAAGACCCAACTGAAACAGAAATTGGTGATTTTGTTATGTCCAAACCAACTCATACTGAGACCCCTAAAACTAATTCTCCACAAACTGAAAAAATTGCCTCCCCCATCAAGGAACTCGTCTCACCACTTCCATCGTTTACCATTCCTCCTGATCAATCTCTGCCCTCTGAAGACGTCTTGTTTACCTGACCTGCTAAACCTATGGCTGACCATATCTTTGTCCAACCATCTGAAAATCTAGCTTCCCCAATCTCACAAACTCCTATTTTTGATCACTCTCCTGTGCATTCTCCTGAACTGGACCTCAACTTTGCATCCAACATCACTCCTCCTGATTTGAATGATAACCTTGATACCTTACTCTTTCAGCATCAAGTTATCAATTAATCTCAGCGCTTAACATTTTCTGGTGGCTTTGATCCAATTGCTGAAACTCTTTGTTCAATCATTCCACCCGTCCCTCAAAGCATCTATTCAACCATTCCTACTACTGTACATAACAATGAGTCTGATTTCACTGAGAATCAGTTTGCTCCCACTTCCTTTCCGATACTCAACAATCCACCTATAGAAAGTACCCTCAATGACTTTTTCAGCCATGCTCCAATTTATGACACTTATGACTCTCCACCTCAGTTCACACAACCAGAAACAACTACTCAAGAACACTTTGGCTCTCTTAACCTATCATGGTTTAATACCACCTCTGCTGATCCTGCTCCAAACTCTTTCAAAGCTTTCAAAGAGGATCATATGGCTAACTCAAGTTCATCTCAGGATGACTTGTCTGCTCTTCAAAGAGCAGTGGTTAGTATTGGCAGAAAAAATCAGGCCTTCTTTGAATGGCACTCCAAGGTGTTTCTTCCAAAAGCATTCCCACTCATCCCACCTCCAAAAATTCCAGACTTTGAATTCCCATTTAATCAAGCTCCACATCACGGCCCTACTGATAAAATATAATTGCTAGCTTCCTGTACCCTCTTCTTTTTGTGGCTGTCCAAAGGGGGAGTATCTATATTTTGTGTTGCTATATGTATGTTTTTATTTTGAATCTGTTTATGCTTCATGTTAGGTTATGCCTTTAAATATCAAACATCTAAAAAATTAGTGGCAGCAATTGGTTAGCTCTACTTATTTTTAAGATGTATGCTTTTGGCTTGGATCCACTTTAAAAATGTCAGACCTTGTATGGATCTCTTCATCTATTTTGAAACTAAATGATATCATCTTATGAATTATTATTTGGGTAAAATGCATGTTTCAGATTTCGCTAAAAATATGTATACTATTTTTCTGTCAAAAGAAATATCTGCTCTAGACTGTTTCAAACATTTACAAAACATGTGTTACATTTTTTTAACCAGACTACTCTATTCTTCAACTTTTCCAAAAATAGACAACATACATTTAAGGGGAGCTAAAATCTAAAAACATAAGATCCTAAAAGCAAAATAAGTTAATATATTCGCAGGGGGGGCTTAAACTAAAACAAAATCTAGAGTAAGTTGGTCATCCTCAAAACGGGGGAGAATGTTGAAACACTTATGAGTTTTGAGGACAACATGCCATCTTTCTAACTACTCTTACTAGTGTACATTGCAGGTCCTCTTACTGTTTAAACTCATATATTTTGTTTTAGCTTTAACATGATCTTATCAATACATTGGAAAAAGAATTTGGTTCAAATGACAGCATATTCCATCCAATCAAAATAAACCAACGTGCATCTAATCAAAAGAAAATGATCATCTACTCAAAGGAATATCTTCTGATTCCTCAAAGTACACATCCAGCTAAGACAGACTGCTCTTGTACTTTAAGGACTATCTGCTGATCTCCTCAAAGTACACATCCGGCTAATAAAGATATTTTATTATCTTGCAAGAATAAACGGTCATATTCTTCCAAGCTTCTATGTAACTAGCGACTCTTGCAAAGAACAAGACAACTTTCTACATCAAAGCTTAATCTCATTTCGAATCAAAGTCAAAAAGCTTATCTTATTCATAAGGAGAAGAAGAATTCTTATCACTGCCAAATAGCGAATCATATTCAAATCATCCATTCAAATACCTTTGTATATCCTCAAGAGATATAAAATCTTGATTGTAACAAGAAAGAAAGAAAGTTCTAAAGTGATACTTTAGTGTGTGTATGTTATACCCCAAAATTTGCCCGCATCTTTTTCAGAAAGAAGACAACAGATTTCTGTCTAAAAATTGGGAGTTTCATATAATCTTGGATTTTATTTCATAAATATCCTGATTTTATGAATACTCGGTTTTTAGAATATTTCTTATACGGTATTTTGGTTCGCTGTTGAATTTATTCTTACACAAACGTCAAGTACTGTTTATCACTTCACACACGCTGTTTACTTGAGATTTATTTGCAGATAAATAGTACTGACGCAATTGGTACGGAATTAAATTTTGCAGGCGCAGAGTCCGGGGGTTCAGACTGTGCTGGTAACAAGTAAATTATTATTAGTTTTTGTTTCCCACTAATTTTTGTACTATATTATTATTTTCAAAATCTCTTCTATTATTTTCAAAATCTCTTCCTTTCTTTTCAAATCTCTTTCTTTCAAATCAAATCCTAACTTTATTCCATACATCTCTCTTTTTCAAACCCTACCATACACTTTCTTTCAAATCCTACTACCACTCAAATTTTCGTTTTTTGTACGGTATCACTTTATTCCCCAGCGTCTCTATCCTTCTTTTCACTCTATAAATACCCCTCATATTTTTCCATAAATTCTCACATCAAATTTCACTCATTTCTCAAACTTCTACCTCATAATTATTTTCTCTTCTTCCCTGGCAAAAATGGCAAAGTGGATGGATACGTGTTTTCTTATGGTCATCACTGTTTTGGTGGTGATCATGTCCTTTTTCTGTCTGCATAGTCCTGAAAAATGTGGACCTGGGTTGCTTACACTCCCGTTCATCTATATGTTGTTATTTATAGCATGGGTTTTTAATCGTCATTTTTAAATTTTGTCGTATCTTTCGCTTTCGAATAATGTACCGTTCATTATATTTGTCGTACTCTTCATTATATTATGTAATATTTGTACTGTTAGTGTTAAATGTCGTACTATCTGTCGTACTGTCGTTTAATTATTAAGATAATATTATGTGTGTTTTCTGCTAGTTAAATATTTATTTTTCTGTGCATTAAATATTTTTCAAGGTTATTTTCCGTAATTTCATTCGCGTACAGTATATTCTATTTATTTATTATGTTTGTGTTTTTCTAACAGCTCAGGTAAATAAATTTTCACCATTAACACAAAAAAAACTAACTTTAGCTGTTGAATTTTCACTTTAACTGTTACGTTAATGCCCGGACAGCCAGTTAACAGTCAAACCCGCTGACAGCGCGATTCTCCGTGTTTTGTACCATCAATCAAGTCAATCTTTCCCATTTCAAAAATTCCAAGATTTTTGTTCTAGAAGTCTTCTGATAATCACATGATCAGCAGAGACTCAACACTGCACAAAAATCAGGTACGCTTAATTGTCTTCTACACAAACAGTCCCTAACTAGGGTTTTTGTTTTTTTAGGAGAACAAGTGTTTTGAGACCTCAAATGGATTTCATGGACCTCCATATGTCTCAAAGTACCACCAGACAAATTTTCAAACTTCAATTCACTCAGACGCACAGTCCGCAGCTCAAACAGTCAACAGACGACCAATTTGACCGAAAAGTCAACAGACAGTCAAAAATGAATTTTTTGTCAACATCCATATTTTGTCAAAAGATTCATCATTTGATCAATGGTTGATCATAATTCATCAAGAAAAGATCAGAAATCAACAAAACCCTAAGTTTCAAAATTAGGGTTTTCGCCTAAAAAGTCAACTGAACTTTGACCGGCCATAACTCTCTCCTCGTTCATTCAAAAAATTCCAACCAAAACTTGTTTTGAAGAAAATTCAATTATCTTTCAAATGCAATTGATCCCATGGTCATTGGATTTACCATTTGGAAAATATGAGCCAGGACATTACAGGTCATTTTTAAAGTCAACAAAAAGTGGTTTTTTGTCAAAAGCCATAACATCAAGATAACTTCTCCAAATGCAAAAAAGTTTTCAAAGTAGCTTGTAGAGGACATCTTGAGGTTTCTAAAAAGTACAAGAACTCCTTCATATGATCAAAATTGAGGGATATATGCCTTGTTGAAGTTAGCTATTTTTTGGGAAAATGCATGAAACTAGCATTGATCAAAATGATTTTTTTTCCAAAAGAGGCCAAGTTTTCATGATCCAAATATGTTCCCAATAATTTTAAAGGGCTTAGACGACCAACATTGGGCCCATAACATTTTTATTTCTTTTTTAATTTAATTTTATTACCTTTAAAATTAAATTAAAAAGAAATGGTGCAAGATCATTATCCAAAGCTTTTGTCTCTTGCTTGAGTCACCAAGGTAGCTTAACTTCTGCAACATAGAGATGGTACAGCAGGCCTAGAGCAAGAGGGTGAAGAAAATTCAAAGCCATGGCCAAAGAATTCAAATATTTTTATATTAAAAAATTCAAAGGTTCAAAGATCATCAATGCAAGATAGCTTAGCTTTGCAGCACATTCATTGCTTATAAATGAAGTAGAACACTTCAATAAGAGAACACACGAATTCAGAATCAAATCCATGCTTGTAACACACTTGTATCATACTTGAAATTTTGCAAGAAATTTGAAATTCGAATTGTAAGTTTCAGCTCAATTCAATCCAAATTAAATACTTAAACACGATCCCTGAACATCATTGAAACTTTCCAAATCAATTTCAAGCCTTGAAGCTCACTGAATCGAGCTCAAAAGCTCACGGTTTGTCCAAACTGAAATTTACAAAAATACTATTATTCATGCATATTCAATAAGATGTAATCCCATATTTGTGTTTAGTTTTGTGCCTTGATCGTTTCTGGAGCTTTAATTTAATTTTTATGAAGGTTTGAACCATATACCATTTTAGTGTTCTTGGAGCTCGAAATGGGATCCTTCGGTTTAGGCAAAATTAGAATCAACCAGAGGCATATTCAAGTTCAGTGGATCTGGACGAGTCAAATGGACATGTTGCGAAATATTTTTGTATAGGTTTGCCCCTATTCGTTATTTTGCAGGGATGAAGGTGGTGTATTACAACGCTTTTGGTAAAAAAACGCTGTTAAAAGTAGAGGCGAGAGGAAGAAGACGACGAGGTGTCATCTCCTGATTGGCTGATTCAAATTGGTTCGCGCGCATTTTGATTTTCGTTTGCAGATGGATCACGTGTGGCATGAAACACGCGTTAGCATGTACCCTTGCACCATCAGTCCTCGGATCTCATTAAAGTTTCATCCAACGTGCCAGAAGCTACAACACATCATGGACTCTCAAAGCTTTGCCACACAGAATCATAATTTAATATATTTTCTATTTTATTTAATTCTCTTTGTGAAATTATTTAAAAATATTTTTAAAAATCAGAAAAATACAAAAAAAAAAAATTTAGGTTAATAAAATATTGTATTAATTTTTGACACAAAAATATTTTATTTTCTTAATAATTAATATATTTTGTTTAATTAATCAATATATATTCATATATTTCATTTAAATTATTTCTAACATATCAAAAAATCAGAAAAAAAATATTTTATTTTATTAAATTGAGTTTATATATTATAAACTAATTTTGTACATATTTAAAATATTTTTCTCTTTAAGTTTAATTTATGTGTATAATTATTTGTATAATTATATGTTAATTAACTTAATAATTTCAAAAAAAATTTCAAAAATCCCAAAAAAATTAGTTTTATTTTAAAATTAACAAGCAATATGAACATATTTTAGACTTAATTTTTAGGTTTAAATTTTATTTCTACCTTTTTCTCATTTAATTAAATTAATCATGCATTAATTCTAATTAAAATCAATCATCAAAAATCCAAAAAACATTTTCCCTTTATCTTATTGCAATTTAAATTCATAGATAAGTGTATAGGTTGTAAAATTCATGTAAATAGCGTAGTTTGCATTTCCCGCACAATCGATGTAATAGCGTAGATTTACTTTCCGCATTTTACATTCCCGCACTTTAATTTCTGTACATATAAAACTGTGTGTATGTCAAGAACAAAAAATGAAGCGCTAGATCACTAATCTCAAAGATAAAAAATATCTGAAAATAAAACACAATCACACTTGCACCTCTTAAGGTAATCCCTCTGTTACTCTTTTCAAAAACAATTCTACTGTTTCAAATATAACTCAAATAATTTTTTTCTGTATCCAGTCAAAGAAAATTTTCTAAAAGAAAATAGGAAAGGAGCTTATGAACTTAGGGTAGATCTCCTAATTGCTTGCTCAAATCAAACAAAACAACAAATGTTTCACATATCACTGTTTTTCAAACAAAACTTTCAAAAAAGACAACATTTTGTATATATCCAAACAAGGATCATTACGAAATTAAAGATCTTTTTTCAAAACATCTTTCGAAAGATATAACACTTTGTATACATCTGCACAAGGATCATTACAAAGTTAATTTACAAAGGTATTTTAAAACCACATACAAGAATTTCAAAGCAAGTCAAATAATTCAAACAAGTGAGCTAAGCAATTAAGAGCCCATGGATAACCATGGATACAAAGGGGTGCTAATACCTTCCCTTTGTATAACCTACCCCCGAACCCAAAATCTCTTAAAGGTCTTTTTCTGTTTCTTTTATAAACCTTTCCTTAATTGGATAAAATAAAAGTCAATGGCGACTCTCTGATTTTCAAAACTCAAAAATAAAAGAAGAGTCAGTTTGTATCTCACGAGAAAAACCGAGGACGACAGAACTGGCGACTCTGCTGGGGATTTCAAAAACAAAATGTTTTCAAAAGGGGTTACCTTAGAGTTTAGATCACTTCGATGTTTTCAATTGCTTGTCTTGTTTGCTCTATTTTTCAAAGGTTTGTTTGGGTATTTACTTGAGTGAAAGATTCTAACCCGAATCTCGAGATACCTTAAGTATGTGACAATAGACCAAGGAAGCTGTACGGCATGTACCGATATGGTTAATCTTGTAGTCACCGTTAGTGCGACACTTTGGTCTCTACTGATATCCCTTGAAAATGATCAAGGAGTATGTTAGGCTTCCGAAATGTCATTAAACACTAATTTGTCTTAGAACCTTTAGTTGAACTTGACTTGTGGCCTATTAAGTGACGGGCTTTGAAATTGATCAAAGTTGGTTATCCTCGAGGAATGTTTTAATCGGCCATCCGAGTGCTGTATTGAGATGTTGTCTCCAAGGATCATAGAACCCGAATACCATTTTAAGACAGGTTTAAACCAACTCAACTTCAGTGGGGAGGGTATCACCTATGAACCTCATGCAAGCCTTTAAGCCTAAGGCTATTGTTTGACTTGTTTGTGTGTGCCCCTTGTTTGACATCATGACATCATAAGCATCATACACATATCATTTTCTCACTAATCATTTCAAGGATCGAAGAGTTTACCTTTGTTCTGTTGTTGCAGGTAATGGCTCCCGCTACCAGAGATTATATCAGGATAAACATCTCAACAGTACGATATGAACTTAAGGACTTAATATCAGAATTTCCCAGAAATGCTGAATTCACTGAAAAGCACGGTCACCTACTCCATTTGGTTACCTCAAAATTTGAAGAAGACACGATACGGGTCCTGTTCCAATTCTTTGATCCCGAACATCATTGTTTTACATTTCCCGATTACCAGCTAGTACCCACCTTGGAAGAGTTCTATGAATTAATTGGGTTACCTGTTCGAGATCAATTACCTTTCACTGGATTAGAAAAATTTCCAAAACCTGAAATCATTGCTGATGCCTTACATTTACGAAAGTCAGAAATCGAGTCCAATTGGGAAACAAAGAGCGGAGTCAAGGGTTTCCTTGCTAAGTTCTTAATGGAAAAGGCTCGATCACTACTAAAAAACAGAAGTTACCTAGCTTTTGAAGAATTTGTGGCTCTTTTGATTTATGGGTTGGTTTTATTCCCTAATCCCGACCAATTCATAAGTGTACACGTTATCAACATTTTCTTAACCCGCAATCCGGTACCTACCTTGCTGGGAGACATTCTACATTCTCTACACACTCGTACCATGAAGAAACGAGGAACTCTTATGTGCTGTGTACCCCTACTGGTTAGATGGTTTACATTACACCTTCATCGATCAGTGTTGAGAAACGAACAAAGGATGCAATGGTCTCGCAGGATTATGTCTTTGTCTCATTCAGATATCCGGTGGAACAACTTCTTTCAAAGAGACATCACTCTCATTGACCATTGTGAGGAGTACCCTAATGTGCCACTCCTTGGCATCAGGGGAGACATCACTTACAACCCCTCTTTAGCTTTGCGCCAATTTGGATATGCACGAAGAAATGGTCCTCATGACATGATTATCCATGGCATTGTGTTCGACTACGAAGATGATTCCCAGAGATATCGACGAAGGTTTATACATGCTTGGGGAAGTGTCTACAAAGTAGAAAGCAAGACTTTAGGACAATGGAACTCTATTCCCATGGAGCCTTACCTCAAATGGGTGCGTGCTCGTGCTCAGAAGTTCATCATGCCATATCCCGCTATTCTACCTGTGACTATTGAGCCAGAAGTCAAAGGGGAGGAACCTCGAGTTATTCTACATCCAGACATGCCAACTGACCTGGAAGAGCTGCAGAAATCTTGGGTTCAACAAAAAGGAGAAAGGGACATCTTCAAAGCACACTGTCAAGACTATGAGAGGAAAGTGTTGGAGCTCACCAGACAACTCTAGGAAGAACAGCAGATCAACACGTTCTTGGGAGCAAAGAGAATGCGTCCATGGGAGGCTTGAAGAATCCTTTATTTTCTTTATTTTATCTTGTAAGCCCGAAAGAGGCAAAAGGAAAAAAAGAAGAAAAAAAGAAAGACAAAAGAAAAAAAGAAAAAAATTGTTTGACTAATAAATGTTTGTTTCTCTTTTGTTTAAACAAATCTAAATTCTAAGATCCTTGAAAACATTCATAAACATTGCATAGCAGGTTCACATAATGGGTTTCTCATCTCCTTGCTGTTTATTTCAGTCAGAAGGGATGGATTCTGAAACAAGCATCAAGAATCTCGAAGCACAGAACGCCCAAGTTCAGATGGCAATTTTGGAGCTAGCAAAGGGGCAACAAGAACTGAAAGCCCTGATGATCAAGAAGAAAAAGAAGCCCAAAGGATCTGTAGGCTTAAGTCACCTTGCGAGGAAAGTCAAAATCCCAGTCAGAAGGTCCAAAAAGGCGCCGATCCCTGAAATAGTCGGTGAAGGTGATCAAGGAGACAATCACAGCAACCAGGGTTCTGCCAAACCCTCTCTCTCTTCAAACGAAGAAGATTATCATTCCGAAGACGAACAAGGTGATAGCAAATACCAGCAGTTAGAAGAACGCATGAAAGCTATGGAGATACAAAAAAAATACCTGGTTTAGACTTCAATGATCTTGGGCTCGTCTCAGATATTGTTATCCCTCCAAAGTTCAAACTTCCTGTCTTTGCAAAGTATGATGGAGTCTCTTGCCCAACGCTGCATCTAAGGTCCTATGTGAGAAAGATACTACCTCATACAGCAGATAAAAAATTGTGGATTCATTTCTTCCAGGAAAGTTTGTCGGGTACACAACTCGAATGGTACTACCAACTGGAAAGTGCAAAAGTTCACACCTGGGTAGATTTGGCTGCTGCTTTCTACAAATAGTATCAATACAATGCTGACCTTGCACCAACCTGTACACAACTCGAATGGTACTACCAACTGGAAAGTGCAAAAGTTCACACCTGGGTAGATTTGGCTGCTGCTTTCTACAAATAGTATCAATACAATGCTGACCTTGCACCAACCTGTACTCAACTACGGGGCATGACTATGGCACCAAAAGAAAGTTTCAAAGAGCATGCACAAAAGTGGAGAGATCTAGCTGGAAGAGTTCAACCACCCTTATCTGATCGCGAGCTGGTCGACATGTTCATGGGCACTTTAACTGGCCCTTTCTATAGTCATTTGCTGGGAAGTTCGTCGTCAGGTTTCACTGACCTGATATTAACTGGAGAGCGTGTCGAAAGCGGTATTCAAAGTGGAAAAATTCAAATAGGCTCCTCCTCTGGTACTACAAAGAGGCCCATCAGTGGGAGAAATGAAGTCAATACAATGCATAGTCAGAAAAGTCGCAAAAGTGAGCATCACCAATCTGTAGGGGCTGTTCTAATCTCTGCATCTGCACCTCAAAAAGATCAATCACCGAAGTATACGCGTCGACCAGATGCACCAAGAAGAAACTTCACCAGAATCAACATGCCAATCTCTCAAGCATTGCAACACTTGTTAAAAGCAAATCTGGTCAGATTGAAAGACCCTTCAAAGAATGTCAACACTTCCTCTCCGAGTTATCGCCCCGATGCAACATGTGCATACCATTCTAACTGTCTAGGACACGATGCAGATCACTGTTGGGCCCTGAAAAATAAAATCCAAGACATGATAGATGCTGGGGAAATTGAATTCGATCCTCCAGAGACTCCAAATGTCATCACTGCACCTATGCCAAAGCACGACAAGACCGTTAATGCTATCATAGACACTGTTTATATCAATGATGTTAGAGAATTGTCAACTCCGCTCCTTGAAGTCAAAAGAAAGCTAATACGAGCTGGTTTCTTTCCAGGTTGTGACCCTGATTGCTTTTATTGTGCACACCTACCCAATGGTTGTGAGAATATGAAAATAGGAATTCAAAAGTGGATGGATCGTCGTAGCATTATGTTTGAGAAGCTCCCTTCTATGGACAATTTATGCGAAGTTTTTTCAAATAGGATGAGGATAGAGGATGTCTCAGTGGTTTCTAACATACCATTGAAAATCCCTACCAAAGCTCCTTTCAAAATTTCTGCTGCACCCAAAATGGCATCTGTAATCATCACCAGTCCGGCTCCATTTCCATACTCCTCAGACAAAGTTGTCCCGTGGAATTATGACACTAATGTCTATGTCCATGGAGTTAAGCAAGACACCATTACTGAAGAGGCCATGAATTTTACTACACCAATTGTCGATAATATTGTGGGAACTAGTAAAATTACAAGAAGTGGAAGGATCTTTTCACCATAAATTACTCCAAATATTGCTACTAATTCAGTCCAGGTCCCAGTTCCTAATCAAGATATCAACGCTCGAGGCAAGGAACCACTAGTTGAACCAGTTCAAGTACCGGTGGAAGTCACTATTGAAGATCCGTCGAGGCAAGAAATGGATGAAATATTGAAAATCATCTGCAAAAGTGATTACAATATTGTCGAACAACTAGGGCACACTGCTTCAAAGATTTCAATGTTGTCTCTGCTAAAATATTCAGAAGGTCATGCCAAGGCCCTGATGAAATTCTTGAAAGATGCACATGTACCACATGAGATTTCAGTCGACTAATTCGAAAATTGTGTTGCCAGTCTAACAGTGAATAACGGTCTCGGTTTCTCTGATGCTGATTTAACCCCTGCTGGGAAAAATCACAATAAAGCCCTACACATCTCTATTGAATGTAACGGCACCACTCTGTCTCATGTGGTGGTAAACAATGGTTCCTCCTTAAATGTGTTACCAAAAGTAGTACTGGAAAAACTTGACTTCGAAGGAATTGTGTTACAACCAAGCGATGTTGTGGTAAGAGCCTTCGACGGGTCAACAAGAACAGTATACGGAGAAGTGAAGCTCCCAATCAGAGTGGGCTCTCAGATCTTTGATTCTACCTTTTACGTGATGGAAATTCATCCAGCATACTCCTGTTTACTAGGACGCCCTTGGATACATGGGGCAAGTGCTGTAACTTCTACCCTGCATCAGAAGTTAAAGTATCCGGTAAAAGGCAAGGTCGTCATAGTTTATGGCGAAGAAGAATATTTGGTTAGCCACCTGAGTAACTCCAAGTATGTTGAGATGGATGGTGAATTCATCGAAACCCCCTGCCAATATTTTGAGGTGGTCCCTCCAGATATCTCTGCTACCAAACATATTTCTACTACTCCTGCTACAAAAATAACTCCAACTATGGCTTCTCTCAAAGATGCTAAAGCTGTGATCGAAGAAGGTGGTTGCACAGTATGGGGACAACTCCTTGATGTGCCTTACAAGTTCGATAAGCTAAGTCTGGGCTATGCTAATGGAATTCAGAAGAACGATCAAAGTCCTCGTTCTGGAGGATTAATGTCATATTTCACCAGCCAAGGAGTAAATGCTATTGAAGATGAAGTTCCACCTGTTTCCAAGGAAGTTTGGGATACTTTGGGAGAACCAAGCGGCAGGTATGATTTTCTAGTAAAGTACACTGCTCCTCAGAGTTCTATTATTGCCATTGAAGACATCGTCCCAACTGGATGGGGTGATCAGTTTGAAGATTTCAAAAGTTTCACAAGTTCCATTACTGAGCAATACTAAAGTCCACCTAGTCCGAAAGAAGTCTGGGATATGCAGGGAGAACCAAGTGGTAAGTATTACTTTATGGTGAAGTATTCCGCTCC
The DNA here is from genome assembly GCF_029867415.1 of Vicia villosa. Lineage (NCBI taxonomy): Eukaryota > Viridiplantae > Streptophyta > Magnoliopsida > Fabales > Fabaceae > Vicia > Vicia villosa. The sequence goes on along the minus strand of NC_081183.1, from coordinate 94,286,525 downwards.
CCTGAGCTCGCAAGTCGCTATTGAAGACATCACCCCAACTGGATGGGATCAGCATTTCAAAGATAATATGACAATCACAAGTCATGTCGCTCCTGAAGAAGTCTGGGAAACACCAAATAACGAGAATGATTTTCTGATGCAGTACACTACTACCCAAAGTGCACAAGTCTCCCTCAAAGACATCATCCCAACTGGATGGGATGATCTTATCGGGTATCTCTCTCAGCCAACAGAGGTATCTCAGCCTGGGCTCTCGTATCCAGCAGAGTATCTTGCTCATCCTGAAGGATCAACAGCTCATTTCACCACCAAAGAAGTCAATGCTGTGGAAGACGAAGAAGACAACTGCAACTGGAGCAGCTGGATATTCCCTACTCACAACAATGGATTGAACAACTGGGAAGCTGAAGATGTGATCTCCTTTGATCAGGAGTAAATGCAATTTCCTGTTTTCGTTGTTTATATGTTCAAAGATAAAAATGGTTCCTGTACTATTGAACCATGAACTTAAAAGCCAGGTGCCTTGCCCGAAGCACACTTGTCCTTTTTATAAGGGTTTGTCATACCATGATCATGTTCATTCAATAAAATCATGGGACGTTTGCATATTCAAATTTTGTGATCCTTTTTGCTTCTTTACTTTATTCAGTTACAACTATCTATGTGTTCTTACAAACACCCACATAATAAATGCAGATTCACATTCACTCTGGATCCTGTTGATAACGATTCTCCTATTGCCAGTCATGACTTTGAAAATCCGATCTACCAAACTGAGGACGAAAGTGAGGAAGATTGTGAAGTACCTAGGGAACTTGCAAGGCTGTCAGAACAAGAGGAAAAGACTATACAGCCGCATGAAGAACCAATTGAAGTTATCAACCTGGGCGATGACGAAGAAAAGAAAGAAGTCAAGATAGGGGCTGATCTAGAAGACAGTGTCAAGCAAAGACTGATTCAAATGTTATAAGACTACATTGAGATATTCGCTTGGTCCTATGAAGATATGCCTGGCCTTGACACGGATATTGTGGTTCATCGCCTGCCAATCACAGAAGGAAGCACTCTAGTTAAGCAGAAGCTGCGAAGAAGTAGGCCTGATATGTCCAAGAAGATCAAAGATGAGGTTGAGAAGCAATTCAACGCTGGCTTTTTGAAAGTTGTGAGTTATCCTCCATGGATAGCTAATATAGTGCCTGTGCCTAAAAAAGGCGGGAAGGTCAGAATGTGTGTAGACTACAGAGATCTGAATCGGGAAAGCCCCAAAGATGATTTCCCTTTACCTCACATCGATGTACTGGTTGACAATACTGCACAATGCAAGGTATTTTCCTTTATGGATGGATTCTCAGGTTACAATATAATTAAGATGGCGCCCGAAGACATGGAAAAAACAACCTTTACAACAACCTGGGGAACTTTTTTTTACAAAGTGATGCCCTTTGGTTTAAAGAATGCAGGAGCGACATATCAGCGCACAATGGTAGCTCTGTTCCATGATATGATTCATCAAGAAATAGAGGTTTATGTCAATGATATGATTGCAAAAACCAACACCGAAGAAGAACATCTGGGTCATCTGCACAAGCTGTTTAACAGACTCAAGAAGTACAGATTGCGACTGAATCCGAACAAGTGTACCTTTGGAGTAAGATCCGGTAAACTCTTAGGTTTTATCGTCAGCAGCAAAGGTATTGAAGTTGATCCTGCCAAGGTCAAAGCCATTCAAGAAATGCCTATACCCCATACCGAGAAACAAGTCAGAGGAATCTTGGGACGCCTGAATTACATCGCCAGATTTATTGCCCATATGACTACTACTTGTGTGCCGATCTTCAAATTGTTGAAGAAAGATCAAGTGGAAAGATGGAACGACAAATGCCAATTAGCCTTTGACAAGATCAAAGAATATCTTCAAAAACCGCCAATCTTGTTACCACCAGTGGAAGGAAGACCTCTGATAATGTACCTAACAGTGTTAGAAGATTCAATGGGGTGTGTACTGGGACAACATGACGAATCTGGCCGAAAGGAGCATGCAATCTACTATCTTAGTAAAAAGTTTACCGATTGTGAAACAAGATACTCATTACTCGAGAAAACTTGTTGTGCCTTAGCATGGGCGGCTCGCTGACTAAGACAGTATATGCTAAACCATACCACTTTCCCGATCTCCAAAATGGATCCTATCAAGTATGTGTTTGAAAAACCTGCTCTCTCTGGAAGAATAGCAAGATGGCAAATGATCTTAACAGAGTATGACATCCAGTACACTTCGCAAAAGGCAATCAAAGGAAGTGTGGTAGCTGATCATCTGGCTCATCACGCAGTGGATGATTATCAAGCGTTGAACTTTGACTTCCCAGATGAAGATATTATGCTAGTTACTGACTACAAACAACTAGGAACGGAGGAAGGACCCGAGCCAGGATCCCGATGGACTATGGTTTTTGATGGAGCCTCTAATGCGCTTGGCAATGGCATCGGAGCTGTGATCATTTATCCTATAAGAGGACATACACCATTCACTGCCAGATTATGTTTCAACTGCACTAACAATATAGCTGAGTATGAAGCATGTATTCTGGGTCTAAAAGCTGCAATCGATCTAATAATCAAGTTCCTGGAAGTCTATGGAGACTCGGCCCTTGTAATTTATCAAGTCAAAGGGGAATGGGACACGAAGCACCCGAATCTAATTCCATACAAAGAATATGTGCTGAGTTTGATTCCTTATTTTGAAGAAATCACTTTTGAACATATCCCGCGCGAAGAAAATCAACTAGTTGATGCTTTAGCTACCATGTCATCCATGTTCAAAGCCAGGTGGGACAATGAGGCGCCAATGATCACCATTTACAGACAGGATGAACCAGCCTATTGCAATGAGATTGATACCGGAGGAATGGAAGAAAAACCATGGTTCCATGAAGTAAAAAGATATCTCGAAACCCAGGAATATCCTGAAGGGGCATCCATTAATGATAGAAAGTTTCTAAGAAGATTTGCTGCCAAATTCTTTCTGAGTAATGGAATCCTGTACAAACGCAACCATGACTCAACTTTGCTTCGTTGTGTGAACAAGAAGGAAGCGGAACAGATTATGGAAGATATACACGATGGTTCCTTTGGTACTCATTCAAGTGGACATACAATGGCTAAAAAGATTCTGAGAGCAGGTTATTACTGGTCTACCATGAAGACAGACTGCCATCATCACTCCAGAACTTGTCACAAATGCCAGATATATGCCGACAAAGTACATGTACCTCCAGTCCCATTAAACGTTCTGACGGCTCCTTGGCCTTTTGCAATGTGGGGAATCGATATGATTGGAGAAATCAAGCCTACTGCTCCCAACGGACATCGTTTTATCCTGGTCGCTATTGACTACTTCCCAAAGTGGGTAGAGGCAGCCTCGTTTGCTTCTGTCACCAAGAATGTGGTGGCCCGATTTATCAAGCACAATCTCATTTGTCGGTATGGCATCCCTGAAAGGATCATCACAGACAATGGCACAAATTTAAACAACAGGATGATTACTGAACTCTGCATGCAGTTCCAGATCAAACATCATAATTCATCCCCATATCGACCAAAGATGAATGGCGCGGTAGAAGCTGCCAACAATAACATCAAGAAGATCATCCAGAAAATGACGGTAAATTACAAAGACTGGCATGAGATGTTACCTTTTGCTCTTCATGGTTATCGCACATCAGCGTGTACTTCAATAGGGGCAACTCCGTTCTCCTTAGTCTATGGTATGGAGGCAGTTCTTCCAATTGAAATTCAGATTCCTTCCCTAAGGATTATGAAAGAAGCCGATCTAGATGAAGACGATTGGATTCAGACTCGGTTGGACCATATAAACTTGATTGATGAGAAGAGGCTTGCGGCTATTTCTCATTGTCAGTTGTACCAGAAACGTATGATCAAAGCCTTCAACAAGAATGTCAAAAGTCAGGCATATAAAACCGGTGATTTGGTTGTCAAGCGTATCATCTTACCACAGGGCGACCCCAGGGGCAAGTGGACTCCCACTTATGAGGGACCATTTGTAATCAAGAAATTATTCTCCGGCGGAGCCATGTTGCTTACCACTATGGATGGCGAGGATTGCCCACACCCTGTAAATGCGGACATAGTCAAAAAGTACTTCGCTTAAAGAAAAGCTCGCTAAGTTGAAAACCTGAAAGGGCGACTTAGGCAAAAAATGAGCGTCTCGGTGGATTGAAAACCTGCAAGGGTTGGATCCAGGCAAAAATTAGAGACTAAATAAATAATTATCCCGGTAGGCTGAAAACCTGAAAAGGTAGCCTAGGCAAAAGTTAGGGAATAAAGCGTACAACTATGTTTCGTTTGGCTACCCACTCACCTTCAAGGTTCAACACATCAAAGGCACCAATATGTCCAATCATTTTCTTCCAACAAGTGAGGGATGAGATACTCGAAGACAGATTGGCAATAGCAGAGTTGAAACTTGACTGGATTGTTTTCACATAGCTATTTCCCTTTATAAGTACTTTTCAAAGTTTTATGACAATTTCCTACTACTAGGATTTTCGTCTCCTTGTACTAATCCGCCTATTACGGCTCTCTTTCAAAATCAATACAGTTCATGCTCAAAATCAATGTTTCCACTTTTTCTGTTTTGAACGCATAAACGTCCCAATGATAATTTTTAATGAACATATGCATTTGAATATGATTGATGTTTATAAGAAAAACAGGAAAAACATTCAGGTAATGTCCCAATCATCTGGACATCATCCCGAAACCAGCATCAGAAGAAAAGTTCCCCAACTGAGATACGTTTCTCAGCAGAATCACCAATGAGATTTTTCTCTCCAACAAAGTGATTCGAGAAACCTTATTCCCCAGTAGGGCTGTTCAAGATCACTATCCTCAGAAGGCGTGATCCTCCACACCAATGTTTAATAAAATAGTGCATCGGAGGATTACACATCTTTCTCATTCCCATTCAAGGTGCATCAAAATCAGAAATTTCAAATTACCTTCATCCTCGAGCGGTAGTCAAATATCCCTCAACAGAACACCCTGGTCCATAAGGAAGTTCCCCAGCTGAGTGTATTCGAACAAGATACGCTCTAAACTGCATAAGTCATGTCCATACATCATACATCATACACGTATTCATGTAAGAACAAGATTTGTTCTGATCAATATTCTTAGTTTTGATGATAACAAGGATATGAATTTTGTATGAGATAATGTGGTACTCTAATACTATGCAATTTCCGTTTCAAGAATTATACAAAGAGTATGCACAAAATCAGCGCAAGAAGCACTGACTCAGAAGGTTCAGCATGCAACATCAGAACATGGTCTGGCAAGACATCAGAAGATGGTCAAGCAGAGTCAGAACATGGGTCTATGGAAGCATCAGAAGAACTTGAGTTCAGAAGCAGAAGCACTGAAGTTCTCATGGTATCACGCTCAGAAGCACTTCAAGGACAGAAGACAAGAAGATGCTCTGCACCAAGCTATTTGACTCTGATGATATTCAAATGTTGTATATACAAACATCAGATCAAAAGCAAGTACTAGATGGCAGGCTACGCTGACTGACAAAAGGAACGTTAGAAGCTATTAAAGGCAACGTCAGTAGACACAGCGGAAACAAGGCTCGAGGTAGTTGACAAAAGAGTGAAACATTAAATGCAATGCTGTGCGGATTACGCAAAGCATTAAATGCTTCCAACGTTCATCTTCTCAAGTGCCTATAAATATGAAGTTCTGATGAGAAGCTACGTTACGAACTCTGAACCAACTTGCACATACGCTGTTCAATTCAAAAAGCTCTCAAACTTCATCATAAAACTCACTACATTGTTGTTGTAATATATTTGTGAGATTAAGCTTAAACTTTAAGAGAAATATAACAGATGTGATTATAGCTTTTCAGAAGCATTGTAATACTCTTAGAATTTGTTTACGTTAATTTGTAAAGAACTAGAGTGATCAGGGTGTTGATCAGTATACTCTAGCAAGTCTTAGAAGTTGTCTAAGAAGATTGTTCCTAGAGTGATCAGGTTGTGATCAGGATACTCTAGAAGACTTAGAGAGTCTCTAAGTGGAAAACCATTGTAATCAAGTGTGATTAGTGGATTAAATCCTCAGGTGAGGTCAATCACTCTAAGGGGGTCGACTGGAGTAGTTTAGTTAACAACGAACCAGGATAAAAATCATTGTGCAAATTGTTTTTATCTTACAAGTTTTAAAGCTACACTTATTCAAACCCCCCCCCCCCCCCCCCCCCCCTTTCTAAGTGTTTTTCCTTCCTTCAATTGGCATTAGAGCGCCAGTTCTAAGGTGCAAGCACTTAACCGTGTTTATAAAAGATTCAGGAAGAGAAAAACGCTTCAGTAAAAGAAGGCTGGTGAAATTCCAACAACTACATATACATCTGGCTCTGCTGAGCAATACAATGGTAACAATGGTTACACTAGACCACCAGTATTTGATGGTGAAAACTTTGAATATTGGAAAGATAAACTTGAAAGTTACTTTCTTGGTCTAGATGGTGAACTATGGGATGTTCTGATGGATGGTTACAAACATCCGGTAAAAGCCTCAGGCGTAAGGCTTACCAGACAAGAAATGGATGATGATCAAAAGAAGCTTTTCAAGAATCATCATAAATGTAGGACTGTTTTGCTGAATGCTATCTCTCATGCTGAGTATGAGAAGATATCTAACAGGGAAACTGCCTATGATATATATGAGTCATTGAAAATGACCCATGAGGGAAATGCTCAAGTCAAGGAGACTAAAGCTCTTGCTCTAATCCAGAAGTATGAAGCCTTCAAGATGGAGGATGATGAAGATATTGAGAAGATGTTCTCAAGATTTCAAACGCTAACTGCTGGATTGAGAGTTCTGGATAAAGGCTACACCAAGGCTGATCATGTAAAGAAGATCATCAGAAAATTTTAAAAATCTAATTGCATTAAAATCTAATTTTAAAAAAATGCACTAACGCTTTTCAGGCTGAAGAAGTAGATTCTGAGGAATCAGAATCAGAAGAAGAAGATGAACTGTCCATGATCTCCAGAAGGGTAAACCAACTCTAAAAGAGCAAGCAAAGGAAATTCAAGAGCTTCAGAGGTTCAAAGAAATTTGAACGAGGAGAATCTTCTGGTCGCAGAAGATCTTACAAGAAGAAAGTTGTCTGCTATGAGTGCAATGAGCCTGGACACTTCAAGAATGAATGTCCAAAACTTCAGAAGGAGAATCCCAAGAAGAAGTTTCATAAGAAGAAAGGTCTTATGGCAACATGGGATGATTCTGAATCAGAATCAGAATTAGACTCTAAAGGAGAGCAAGCCAACTTTGCACTAATGGCCACAGTGGATGATGGATCAGAATCTACATGAGAATCAGATTCTGAAGAGGTATTTTCTGAACAATCTAGAGATGAGTTAGTTTCCAGCTTGACTGAACTTCTGGAACTCAAGGCTCACCTTAGTATCAAATACAAAAAGCTGAAAAAGCAATTTGAATTTGAAACTAAGAAGTTGGAATCAAAGAATTCTTAACTGAAGGAAAAAGTTTTAAATCTATCCAAAAATAGTGGATCTCCTTCTGAATCAGAAAAATCCATTCCTAGTCTAAATCATATTCTGAAAGAATGTGACTCGAGCTTCAGAAAGTTCTTATCTAGAAGTATTGGCAGAAGTCATCTTGCTTCTATGATATATGGTGTTTTTGGAAATAGAAGGTTTGGCTTTGGCTATGAGGGTGATACCTCACATAAATTTGAACCTGTTGATGATATGAAAATCACATACAAGCCTTTGTATGATCTTTTCAAATATGGCCATGCACATGATATTAGGCTCACTTCTCATGCACAGAGTTTTAACACTGTACACACCAAGAAGCATGTGACACAACCTAAGATATATCATGTTGTCAAACCTAAAGAATATCATGTTGTTCCTCCTGTTAACTATTATGCTAAACCCAAGTTCAATCAGAACATGAGGAGAACTAACAAGAAAGTGTTAGAACAAGATTTGTTCTGATCAATATTCTTAGTTTTGATGATAACAAGGATATGAATTTTGTGTGAGTTAATGTGGTACTCTAATACACTACAATTTCCCTTTCAGGAAATATATAAAGAGTATTCACAAATCAGCGCTCAGAAGCTTTGACTCAGAAGGTTCAGCATGCAACATTAGAACATGGTCTGGCAAGACATCAGAAGATGGTCAAGGCAGAATCAGAACATGGGTCTATGGAAGCATCAGAAGAACTTGAGTTTAGAAGCAGAAGCACTGAAGTCCTCTTGGTATCACGCTCAGAAGCACTTCAAGGTCAGAAGACAAGAAGATGCTCTGAACCAAGCTGTTTGACTCTGATGATATTCAAACGTTGTAAACACAAACATCAGATCAGAAGCAAGTACAAGTGGCAGGCTACGCTGACTGACAAAAGGAACGTTAGAAGCTATTAAAGGCAACGTCAGTAGACACAACGTGAACAAGGCTCGAGGTAGTTGACAAAAGCGTGAAACATTAAATGCAATGCTGTACGGAATACGCAAAGCATTAAATGCTCCCAACGGTCATCTTCTAAAGCGCCTATAAGTATGAAGTTCTGATGAGAAGCAAGGTTACCAATTCTGAACAAACTTATTATGAAAAACTTGCTGAAACGCTGTTCAACTCAAAGCTCAGAAACTTCATCTTCATCAAAGCTCACTACATTGTTGTTCTAATATATTAGTGAGATTAAGCTTAAACTTTAAGAGAAATATCACTATTGTGATTATAGCTTTTCAGAAGCATTTGTAATACTCTTAGAATTGATTACATTAATTTGTAAGGAACTACAGTGATCGGGTTTGATCAGGATACTCTAGGAAGTCTTAGCTTGTGTCTAAGCAGTTGTAATTAGAGTGATCATGTGGTGGTCAGGATACTCTAAGAAAGTCTTAGCTTGTGTCTAAGAAATTGTTCCTAGAGTGATCAGGTTGTGATCAAGATACTCTAGAAGACTTAGTCGTGGGCTAAGTAGAAAACCATTGTAATCTGTTGCGATTAGTGGATTAAATCCTCAGGTGAGGTAAATCACTCCGTGGGGGTGGACTGGAGTAGTTTAGTTAACAACGAACCAGGATAAAAATAACTGTGCAATTTTTTTTTATTGTTCAAGTTTTTTAGACTACACTTATTCAACCCCCCCCCCCTTTCTAAGTGTTTTTGTATCCTTCAGAAAGGACCCAAGAAATTGTGGGTACCTAAGGAGAAGATAATTTCTGTTGCAGATATCCTTAGCTGTAAAGAGAACAAAGCACAAAATGTCATGATACCTGGACACTGGGTGCTCGCGACACATGGGGGGAAGAAGGTCTACATTCCAAGACCTGGTGCTTAAACCAGGTGGAGAAGTCAAGTTTGGAGGAGATTAGAAGGGCAAGATTATTGGCTCTGGAACCATAAGTTTTGGTAACTCTCCTTCCATAACTAATGTACTTCTTGTAGAAGGATTAACGCATAACTTATTGTCCATAAGTCAATTAAGTGACAATGGTTATGATATAATCTTCAATCAAAAGTCTTGCAAGGCTGTAAGTCAGAAGGATGGCTCAATCCTATTTACAAGCAAGAGAAAGAACAACATCTATAAGATTGATCTTTCAGATCTTGAGAAGCAGAAGGTGACTTGCCTTATGTTTGTTTCTGAAGAGAAATGGGTCTGGCACAGAAGATTAGGACATGCTAGTTTGAGAAAGATTTCTCAGATTAACAAACTAAATATGGTCAGAGGACTCCCAAATCTGAAATATAAATCAGATGCTCTTTGTGAAGCATGTCAGAAGGGCAAGTTCTCCATACCTGCATTCAAATCTAAGAATGTTGTCTCTTCCTCAAGGCCGTTAGAACTTCTGCATATTGATCTGTTTGGACCAGTCAAAACAGCATCTATCAGAGGGAAGAAATATGGATTAGTCATCATAGATGATTATATCCGCTGGACATGGGTAAAGTTCTTAAAACACAAGGACGAGTCTCATTCAGTGTTCTTTGAATTCTGCACTCAGATCCAATCTGAGAAGGAGTGTAAAATCATAAAGGTCAGAAGTGATCATGGTGGCGAATTTGAGAACAGATTCTTTGAGGAGTTCTTCAAAGAAAATGGTATTGCCCATGATTTCTCTTGCCCTAGAACTCCACAGCAAAATGGAGTTGTAGAGCGAAAGAATAGGACTCTGCAAGAAATGGCAAGAACCATGATCAATGAGACCAATATGGCTAAGCACTTCTGGGCAGAAGCAATAAACACTGCGTGTTATATTCAGAATAAAATCTCTATAAGACCTATTCTAAATAAGACTCCTTATGAATTGTGGAAGAACAGAAAGCCCAACATTTCATACTTTCATCCTTTTGGATGTGTGTGTTTTATTTTGAATACTAAAGATCATCTTGGTAAGTTTGATTCTAAGGCACAAAAATGTTTTCTTCTTGGATATTCTGAACGCTCTAAAGGCTACAGAGTATACAATACTGAAACATTGGTTGTAGAAGAATCAATCAATATCAGGTTTGATGACAAGCTTGGTCTTGAAAAACCAAAGCAGTTTGAGAATTTTGCAGATATAGATATTTTCATATCAGAAGCTGTAGAACCAAGAAGCAAGGCTCAAGAAGCTGAAAGTCTCATAAGCAATGGATCAGGAAGATCAAGTTACTGCATCTTTAGAGAATCTCAGGATTTCTGAAGAACCAACTGTCAGAAGATCATCTAGACTTTCACCAGCTCACTCAGAAGATGTGATCCTTAGAAAGAAAGATGATCCCATCAGAACAAGAGCATTCCTTAAGAACAATGCAGACTGTCAATTAGGTCTTGTTTCTTTGATAGAGCCAACTTCTGTTGATGAAGCTCTAGAAGATCCAGACTGGATAATTGCCATGCAAGAAGAACTAAATCAGTTTACAAGGAATGACGTATGGGATTTGGTTCCTAGACCAAAAGGATTCAACATCATTGGTACTAAGTGGGTGTTCAGAAACAAGCTTAGTGAAAAGGGAGAAGTGGTAAGAAACAAAGCCAGACTGGTGGCTCAGGGATATAGTCAACAAGAAGGGATTGACTATACAGAAACCTTTGCACCAAAGGCCGGGTTAGAATCTATTCGCTTATTAATCTCTTTTGCCACTCAACATAACACCACTCTGTATCAGATGGATATTAAGAGTGCCTTCTTAAATGGTTATATAGATGAGGAAGTCTATGTCCACCAACCTCCTGGTTTTGAAGACTCTAAGTCTCCAAAACATGTTTTCAAACTTAAGAAATCATTGTATGGATTGAAGCAAGCTCCCAGAGCTTGGTATGAAAGATTAAGTTCTTTTCTTCTGGACAATGGTTTCACTAGAGGACAAGTGGACACAACTCTCTTTTGTAAAACATCTAAGAAGGATATTTTAATTTGTCAAATTTATGTTGATGATATTATCTTTGGAACATCTAATGCTTCACTTGGAAAGGAGTTTGCTAAGTCTATGCAGGCTGAATTTGAAATGAGTATGATGGGAGAACTCAAGTATTTCCTTGGGATTCAAATCAACCAAACTTCTGATGGAACCTATGTTCATCAAAAGAAGTATGTGAAAGAACTTCTGAAGAAGTTTAATCTTTCTGAAAGCAAAGAAGCCAAAACTCCTATGCATCAAACATGTGTCCTAGGTAAGAATAAGGTAAGTAAGAAGGTAGATCAGAAGATGTACAGAGGTATGATTGGATCTCTTCTATACTTAACTGCTTCTAGACCTGACATTCTATTCAGTGTTTGTTTGTGTGCTAGATTCCAATTAGATCCTAGAGAATCTCACTTAACTGCTGTTAAGAGAATTCTGAGGTATCTGAAAGGTATTACTAACGTTGGCTTAGTCTACAGAAGATCTAAAGAATACAACTTAGTAGGATTCTGTGATGCTGACTATGCTGGAGACAGAATTGAAAGGAAGAGCACTTCTGGAAGTTGTCAATTTCTTGGAAGTCATCTGATCTCCTGGTACAGCAAGAAGCAAGCTACAATAGCTCTTTCAACAACAGAAGCAGAATATGTTGCTGCTGCTGGTTGTAGCACACAAATGCTCTGGATGAAGAGTCAGCTAGAAGATTATCAGATATATGAGAGTAACATTCCTATTTTCTGTGATAATACTTCTGCTATATGTTTATCTAAGAATCCTATCTTACATTCCAAAGCTAAACATATTGAGATTAAACATCATTTCATAAGGGACTATGTTCAGAAGGGTGTTATATCTTTAAACTTTGTGGATACAGACCATCAATGGGCTTATATCTTTACAAAACCCCTGGCTGAAGATAGGTTTAAATTCATTCTGAAAAATATCAGTATGGATTTGTGCCCAGAATGAGAAAATGAGAAGATCTTTGTATGAATATCTTCTGAAATGTGTTAGGACTAGGCAGTCATAAGAAGTTCTTGTTAGAACAAGATTTGTTCTTATCAATTATCTTAGTTTTGATGATAACAATAATATGAATTTTGCTTAAGATAATATGGTACTCTAATCCAATGCAATTTCCCTTTCAGGAAATATATATAAAGAGTACGCATAATTCAGCGCTCAGAAGTTGTATCTCAAATGGTTCAGCATGCAACATCAGAACATGGTCTGGCAAGACATCAGAAGATGGTCGAAGCAGAATCAGAACATGGGTCTATGGAAGCATCAGAAGAACATGAGATCAGAAGCACTGAAGATCAGAAGATGGTATCACGCTCAGAAGCACTTCAAGGTCAGAAGATCAGAAGATGCTATGCACCAAGCTGTTTTGACTCTGATGATATTCAAACGTCGTATTCACAAACATCAGATCAAAAGGAAGTACAGGTGGCAGACTACGCTGACTGACAAAAGGAACGTTAAAAGCTACTAAAGGCTACGTCAGTAGACACAGCGTGAACAAGGCTCGAGGTAGTTGACAAAAGCGTATAACATTAAGTGCAATGCTGTACGGAACACGCAAAGCATTAAATGCATTCAACGGTCATCTTCTCAACGCCTATAAATATGAAGTTCTGATGAGAAGCAAGGTTACCAATTCTTAACAACTCTGAACGAAAATAAACTTGCTGAAACGCTGTTCAATCAAAGCTCAGAATCTTCATCAAAGCTCACTACATTGCTGTTGTAATATTTTAGTGAGATTAAGCTTAAACGTTAAGAGAAATATCACAGTTGTGATTATCGCTTTTAAGAAGCATTTGTAATACTCTTAGAATTACATTAAGTTGTAAGGAACTAGAGTGATCAGTGTGATCAGTATACTCTAGGAAGTCTTAGCAGTTGGCTGAGCAGTTTGTAACTAGAGTGATCGTGTTGATCAGAATACTCTAGGGAAGTCTTAGGAGTGAACTAAGCCTAGAGTGATCGTGTTGATCAGTAGACTCTAGAAAAGTCTTAGAGGGTATCTAAGCAGTTGTTCCTGGAGTGATCAGTGTGTGATCAGAAGACTCTGGAAGACTTAGTTGCGGACTAAGTGGAAAACCATTGTAATCCGTGCGATTAGTGGATTAAATCCTCAGTTGAGGTAAATCATCTCTGCGGGGGTGGACTGGAGTAGCTTCGTTAACAGCGAACCAGGATAAAAATAATTGTGCATTTTATTTTTATCGTCTAAGATTTAAAGTCACACTTATTCAATCCCCCCCTTTCTAAGTGTTTTTCTATCCTTCAATTGGCATCAGAGCGCCGGTTCTAAGGTGCAAGCACTTAACCGTGTTTAGAAAAGATTCAGGAAGAGAAAAACGCTTCATTTAAAAGATGGTTGATGAAAGTGGAAAGTCTACATCTACACCTACATCTACATCTGGCTCTGCTGAGCAATACAACGGAAACAATGGTTATACTAGACCGCCGGTATTTGATGGTGAAAACTTTGAATACTGGAAAGATAAACTGGAAAGTTATTTTCTGGGTCTAGATGGTGATCTATGGGATCTTCTAATGGATGGTTACAAACATCCAGTAAATGCCAGTGGCGTGAAGCTGTCAAGGCAAGAAATGAATGATGATCAAAAGAAGCTTTTCAGGAATCATCATAAATGTAGAACTGTTTTGCTGAATGCTATCTCTCATGCTGAGTATGAGAAGATATCTAACAGGGAAACGGCCTATGACATATATGAGTCCTTGAAAATGACTCATGAAGGAAATGCTCAAGTCAAGGAGACTAAAGCTCTAGCCTTAATCCAGAAGTATGAAGCCTTCAAGATGGAGGATGATGAAGACATTGAAAAGATGTTTTCGAGATTTCAAACTCTGACTGCTGGATTGAGAGTTCTTGACAAAGGATACACCAAGGCTGATCATGTGAAGAAGATCATCAGAAGCTTACCCAGAAGATGGGGTCCTATGGTGACTGCATTCAAGATTGCAAAGAATCTGAATGAAGTTTCTCTGGAAGAGCTTATCAGCGCCTTGAGAAGTCATGAAATAGAGCTGGACGCAAATGAGCCTCAAAAGAAAGGTAAGTCTATTGCATTAAAATCAAATATCAAGAAATGCACTAACGCTTTTCAGGCCAAAGAAGAAGATCCTGAAGAATCAGAATCTGAAGAAGAAGATGAACTGTCCCTGATCTCCAGAAGGCTAAATCAACTCTGGAAGACCAAGCAAAGGAAGTTCAGAGGCTTCAGAAGTTCAAGGAAATTTGAACGTGGAGAATCTTCTGATGAAAGAAGATTTGACAAGAAGAAGGTCATGTGCTATGAATGCAATGAGCCTGGACACTACAAGAATGAATGTCCAAATCTTCAGAAGGAAAGTCCCAAGAAAAAGTTTCATAAGAAGAAAGGTCTTATGGCAACCTGGGATGAGTCAGAAGATGATTCAGAAGATGAGCAGGCCAACTGTGCGCTGATGGCGACAGAAGATGACGGATCAGAATCTACATCAGAATCAGATTCTGAAGAGGTATTTTCTGAACTTACTAGAGATGAGTTAGTTTCCGGTCTAACTGAACTTCTGGAACTCAAGTCTCAGATTAGTCTCAAATACAAAAAGCTGAAAAAGCAATTTGAATTTGAAACAAAGAAGCTTGAGTTGGAGAATTCTGAGTTAAAAGAAAAACTTTTAAAATTATCCAATAATGTTGGATCTCCTTCTGATTCAGAAAAATCCACTCCTAGTCTAAACCATATTCTGAAAGAATATGATTTAAGTTTCAGGAAGTTCTTATCTAGAAGTATTGGCAGAAGTCAGCTAGCTTCTATGATATATGCCGTATCTGGAAACAAAAGAGTTGGCATTGGTTTTGAGGGTGAAATCCCATACAAACTTGAACCTGTTGATGAAATGAAAATCACATACAAGCCATTGTATGATCAGTTCAAGTATGGCCACTCCCATGATATTAGGCACACTTCACATGCTCAAAGTTTTCACATAACACACACCAAAAAGCATGTGACACAACCTAGGAAATATCATGAAACTCACATTAAGAATTATCATGCTGCTCCTCCTATTGCTTACAATGCTAAACCCAAGTTCAATCAGAACTTGAGGAGAACTAACAAGAAAGGACCCAAGAAAATGTGGGTACCAAAGAAAAAGACTATTTCTTTTGCAGATTCTCTTGGTGACAAAGAAGATAAAAATCAACATGACATGTCTCCTGGACTCAAGTTGGTCTCAACACTTGAAGGGAAGAAAGATTGTCTTCCAAGTTCTGGTTCTTAAATCTGTTGAAGAAACTATGCTTGTAGGAGATCAGAAAAGAAGCTTATTAGTCTTGGAACCATCTCTGATGTTTGCCTCTAAGGCTTTGATGTTTCCTTCTTGATTATTCTGAATGCTCTAAATGCTACAGAATATACAACATTGAAACACTGATTGTGGACAAATCAAGAAACATCTGTTTTGATGATAAACTTGTTTCTGATGAAACAAAGAGCTTAAGAATTTCTGCAGATACAGTTTTGTCTTATCAGAAGCTGCAGAACAAAGAAGTGAACCTCCAGAAGCTGTGTATATCAGAAGTAATGGATCAGAAGATCATTCAAATTTATATCAGCACACTTCAGAAGAAGTGTTTCCAGAAGAGAAAGTAGATCAGATCAGAAGCAGTGATCAGAATCTGAAGGCGTAAAATCTCTCTGATATTTACAGCTGTCAATCTATTATCTGATGGTGAACACGTGTCTGTACGGTTTGTACTAAGCGTGCAGTTGAAAAGACGCCGACCTAGGTAACTGTATTAAATCATTTCATTTACTGTGTTCTCTCTCCTAATGTCATTTCTCATTAAATGCATAATGATTTCTTTTTAAATCTTTTAAATAACCCGCTTCATCTTCATTCCCTCTTTTTCTCTCTTTCTCTCTCTTTTGTGCATTCACTTCGTTGCATCTCTCTTCAAACCCTAGTTCTTGATTTGATCTCAAAGCATTATCATAATGAATCCATCTTCTCGTTCATCAATCTCTAAAGATAGAATCACTTCCACACAGAACCGTTTAAGCAAAAATGATGCTCCATTGAAAACATGCTTAATACCCACGAAAGAACTGGAAGTTCTATGTGAATCGGCTGTGGACGTCAACAACCTTAAAGCAAATGGCTTTCAGTGTGATGCAAGAATCTTTGAGCAAGGATGGTCTAAATATCTTGATAGATTGGTTGGTCCAATTTATCCTGAACTTGTAAAGGAGTTTTGGGTACATGCAACAGTTACCCCAACTGCCATCATTTCATTCGTGCTAGGGCATGAAGTGACTATCACTGAGAAACTCATCAGAAAGCTGTACAATCTTGATGATGAAGAAGGTTGGTCTGAGTTTCAACCCCATACAGTTGACTGGACTTTAGTTGAAAAACAAATCTCTACGGTTGTTGGAACTGATTCTCATTTTACGGGCAACTTAAAGCCTTTTTTATAAAGTATGGGCTGAGATTATTCTGGGTTCTCTTCACCATAGAAAAAAGATGCGCTGCTCCTCCTACATCAGTCCGACTCACAAGTATACTCTTTTCTGCATTGGCAAAAAGATAGAGATCAACATCTCTCATATTCTATTTGAGAATCTGAAAACCTCTATCTTTGAGTCAAGAGAAGATGAAAGGGCGAAGTACCCTCATATTCCAAGAACAACCATTCCTTTCGGAAGGATGATTTCAGACATTCTGATTGAAAGCAAAGTGGTGGACTCCATCAGAAATCGTAATGCCTCGCATTTTCTTGGAGTAACTCAAGGTCCCATCTTCAATGGTGTTGATCTGTTCGGACTGGAAGTCATTAAGAATGTACCTGTTATGTGCACAAGCTTTCCTGACATTCTGTCAAGAAGAATTGCTGTTGAAGGATTCATATCTTTGTATCATAAAGAACTTGATCAAGTTGTCAAGTTTTACTTGGAATATTGTGTGAGGAAGCAATCAGACGTTGATCCTGCTTGGATCCGTGGCAGAGTACTTCCATCCAAAGATGATATTCTGAAGAAGGATAAAAAGGAACGTCAGGCAAGGCTTAAAAGAAAGGCACAAGAAGATGAGGCTGAGAGAGCCAAGAAGTTGAGGGTCACCTATGATCCTGACAAGGTGGACTCCAATGAACGAAGAGATAAAAGGATCAGAGATTCCTTTCGCAGAACCAGATCTTCTTCTTCTTCTTCTGTACAAATCTCCAGAAAGGTCTTTACTCCACCTCCTTCTGTCCCTAAACCATCTTTCCAATCACCTCCATCTGAACCAAAAGTAAACTTCACCCTACCAAATCCTTCTCCATCATCTTTCTCCTCTCCCATACTAAACCCCACACCTTTAAGTATTCTTCCCCCAACTCCTTCTGATAAATCTCTCTCACCAATTCCCTTTACAAACACTCCATCCTCGTCTCAATCCATCATTTCTGATATTCCATCCTCATCAATCATTCTCTCAGATATCCCCTCTTCCTCATCCACCGTTCCTCCAACTTCTATATCTCATCCCTTTCCTATCGAAAATTCCGAACCTTACTGTCTTCTCTATCCTGACTACAAATTCACCTTCAATCCGCCTGAACCTGAACCTGAACCCTATACCTACCTGGAACTTTTCAGACTTGAGGTGATTAGCAGTCTAGACCTTCTGAAGGATGCATTCCTAAATGGTCTGGATGATGTTTCTACAAGAAATCTCTGGAGAAGATTTCGCAAGGATTTTCAAGTAGAAGCAATAGCAGCACAGAAAAGACTAGTGGCTGCTGCCCCTGGTTACCCTGGTTACCTTCTGGAGGGAGATAATGGTATATACTACCATCCTCTCAGAAATTGTGTTGCTGCTGAGGAGAAGCCCTTTGTGGATGAATTGGAAGTATTAAGACTGGCTGCTGAAATGGAAGCAAATCCTTGCAGGGAGATTGTGGTTTGGATACCTCAATATTCTGTTCTGCTCGGAGATTTCAAGACTCTCTTTGACTATCTGAGGGAAAACCCGTCTGAGAAAGATCCAAACTTGGTCATTCCAGAAGTTGTTGACCCACCAGAAGTTGAAGGTCCCTCTGCTCCCAGGAATTTAGCTGCCATTCTTCAGGCACTAGAGAATGGAGACTCTGAAATTCCTGCTGCAGAGTATGGAGATGCTTCTATGCAAGAAGCAGATGCTGAAGATCATGTTGCTGAATCAGACCCTGTTGAGGAAATCCCAGCAAATGATCTATCTATGAAAGCTGCAGATCAACATGCCATTCCTGTAGTTGAAAGCCGTGAAGCTTCTTCTGATGAACCTTCTCGTCTTGCAAGGACTCTAGAAGCGATTCAGAGGAGACAGGATGAGCAAAGCTCACTCAATGACAAGTATAATGCTTTCATTGAAAGGCAAGAAGGACACAACAACGATGTTAAAGCGATGCTGGCCAAGATCTTATCAAGACTAGGGCCATCTTAGATTGAGTCTGTGTTGTTTCTTTCTTTTCGTTGCATCTGTTTTGTTTCTGTGCATCTGATCTTATCATTTTGTACTTCTGTACCCAATGGTTGAATCTTAATGAAATCATCTTCTTCCTCCATGTGTTCTGTTTTATTCATCTGAATCTTTTCCATTTTTGATGATATGACAAAAAAGGGGGAGAAATACTGTGATAAATGATTTGATTTAATCAGTTACATTCACTAACAAGAACTGCAAGTTCTATATGGGTTGAGTGTTTTGCAGGTACAGAGAAGTGAAGTGAATCTTCAGAAGCAAACACTAAGAGCAAAACCATAAGAAGCGTTATTCTGTAAAAGGAATAAGCTCTTGGAAACTGAAGCAAGCTGAGTGCTGTCAAGCTTCAGAGATCAGAAGCAAGAAAGAAGAATGAATCAGAAGCACTGATAATAGAATTTGAATATCATTGTCTATCCTGTTCTGACAAAATTCTATTTGCTCTGATACATATAATGTTATGGCTCTGATACATTATTTGCTCTGATACATTATTTCAGCCTATATGGCTCTGATACATATAATGTGTTCAAACATACATTTTATGTTCTAACTCGTTCATGCTGACTTTTGTCGTTTAGTTTTTGTTCTGTAACATTTCAGGATGTAGAGATGCTCTGATGATGCTCTGGTACATTCAACAATGTTCTGATACAAATCTAGCATGAAGTGATGTTGGTAGACATTCAAAGTTCTGAAGCTATCCGAGGGAAGCAGAAATCAGAAGATGTGAATGTTCTAAAAGATCCAGAAAATTCAAGTTCTGAAGCTGTCCTGAATGGAAGCAGAAGTCAGAAGCTGTGAATGTTCTGAAGATCAAAGAAATTCAAGTTCTGAAGCTGTCCACGATGGAAGCAGGAATCAGAAGCTGTGAGTGTTCTAAGGATCTAAAGAAATTCAAGTTCTGAAGCTGTCCAATGGAAGCAGAAGTCAGAAGCTATGAATTCTCTGAAGGCAGAAGCTTATATGATCGTCTCTACCGAAATAATCAGGGAAGTCTTTTATCAAAGTTCTTCGAGTATTTATTTCAGGGGGAGATTATTTATCTCAGGGGGAGATTGTTAATCTCAGGGGGAGACATATTCATATGCTTTTGCTATAGCTGTGTAATTTGTCTTTTGCCGTCTACTCTTTCTGATCGCAAATTCATATCATTTATATATGTTTTTGTCATCATCAAAAAGGGGGAGATTGTTAGAACAAGATTTGTTCTTATCAATTATCTTAGTTTTGATGATAACAATAATATGAATTTTGCTTAAGATAATATGGTACTCTAATCCAATGCAATTTCCCTTTCAGGAAATATATATAAAGAGTACGCATAATTCAGCGCTCAGAAGTTGTATCTCAAATGGTTCAGCATGCAACATCAGAACATGGTCTGGCAAGACATCAGAAGATGGTCGAAGCAGAATCAGAACATGGGTCTATGGAAGCATCAGAAGAACATGAGATCAGAAGCACTGAAGATCAGAAGATGGTATCACGCTCAGAAGCACTTCAAGGTCAGAAGATCAGAAGATGCTATGCACCAAGCTGTTTTGACTCTGATGATATTCAAACGTCGTATTCACAAACATCAGATCAAAAGGAAGTACAGGTGGCAGACTACGCTGACTGACAAAAGGAACGTTAAAAGCTACTAAAGGCTACGTCAGTAGACACAGCGTGAACAAGGCTCGAGGTAGTTGACAAAAGCGTATAACATTAAGTGCAATGCTGTACGGAACACGCAAAGCATTAAATGCATTCAACGGTCATCTTCTCAACGCCTATAAATATGAAGTTCTGATGAGAAGCAAGGTTACCAATTCTTAACAACTCTGAACGAAAATAAACTTGCTGAAACGCTGTTCAATCAAAGCTCAGAATCTTCATCAAAGCTCACTACATTGCTGTTGTAATATTTTAGTGAGATTAAGCTTAAACGTTAAGAGAAATATCACAGTTGTGATTATCGCTTTTAAGAAGCATTTGTAATACTCTTAGAATTACATTAAGTTGTAAGGAACTAGAGTGATCAGTGTGATCAGTATACTCTAGGAAGTCTTAGCAGTTGGCTGAGCAGTTTGTAACTAGAGTGATCGTGTTGATCAGAATACTCTAGGGAAGTCTTAGGAGTGAACTAAGCCTAGAGTGATCGTGTTGATCAGTAGACTCTAGAAAAGTCTTAGAGGGTATCTAAGCAGTTGTTCCTGGAGTGATCAGTGTGTGATCAGAAGACTCTGGAAGACTTAGTTGCGGACTAAGTGGAAAACCATTGTAATCCGTGCGATTAGTGGATTAAATCCTCAGTTGAGGTAAATCATCTCTGCGGGGGTGGACTGGAGTAGCTTCGTTAACAGCGAACCAGGATAAAAATAATTGTGCATTTTATTTTTATCGTCTAAGATTTAAAGTCACACTTATTCAATCCCCCCCTTTCTAAGTGTTTTTCTATCCTTCAGTTCTGATATTAATCAATTAGAAATTCTGATTCTGTTATTACTAACGTTTCATTATCTAAGTTGAAAAATGAACACGTGTTCTCTATCACCAGTCTTTCCAGAAAAATGAACACGTGTTCTCTATTTTTGGACAAGCATGCGTGCAGTTAAGGATACGCCGCCCTAGGTAACTATGCAAATCATCTCACTTTGTCACATTATCTCTCCTAATGTCATTTCTCATTAAATGCGCATTAATGTCTTTTTTTTCTTGTAATTATTTCATTTAACTCAGTTTTCTTTTTTCTTTAATTTTAATTTCTTTTTCAAACCGTTTAAATAAACCGCTTCATCTTCATTTCATCCTTTTCACTCTCTCTCCATTTGTGTGTCTCTTTCTCTCTGCATTTGTTTCCATCAAACCCTAGTTTCTGATTTGATCACAAAGCATAATCATCATGTATTCTTCTTCAAGTTCTTCAAGCCCAGTAGAAAGACTCACCTCTACTCAGATTCTTCTACGCAAATATGGGTATGCTCCTTTGAAAACATGCATGATTCCCACTAACGAACTGGAAGTTCTTTGTGAATCTGCTGTGGACTTCAACAACCTCAGAGCAAATGGTTTTCTATGTGAAGTCAGAATATTGGAGCAAGGATGGTCAAAATATCTTGATAGATTGGTTGGACCAATTTATCCTGAACTTGTGAAGGACTTCTGGGTACATGCAACGGTTACCCCAAATGCTATCATTTCCTTCGTGCTAGGGCATGAAGTGGTTATTACTGAAAAGCTCATCAGGAAGCTATACAACCTGAATGATGAAGAAGGTTGCACTGGTCTTCAACATGGAACGGTTAACTGGTATCAAGTTGAAAATCAAATCTCTCTTGCCATCGGAACAGTCACATAAAACGGGCAATTTTAGGCCGTTTTATCAAGTATGGGCTGAGATTATTCTGGGTTCTCTTCACCATAGAAAGAAGATGTTCTCCTCCTCCGCCTACATCATTCCGGATCATAAGTACACTATGTTCTGCATTGGCAAAAAGATAGAACTCAACATCTCTCACATTCTGTTTGAGAATCTGAAGACTTTTATTTTTGAATCAAGAGAAGATGAAAGGGCGAAGTACCCTCATATTACAAGCAACACTATTCCTTTCGCCAGAATGATATCTGACATTCTGACTGAAAGCAATCTGCTGGATTCCATCAGGACCCTTGATGCGTCCCAATTTCTTGGAGTGGTTCAAGGTCCCGTCTTCAACGGTGTGGATTTGTTCAGACTTGATCTCATCCAGACGGTATCTTCTGTTGGTACAAGCTTTCCTGACATTCTGTCAAGGAGAATTCCTTTTGGAGGGTTTGCAACATTGTTCCATCTAGAACTTCACAAGGCTGTCACGCATCACTTGGAAGATTCTGTTAGGAAACAATTAGAATTTGATCCTGCTTGGATCCGTGGCAGAGTACTTTTGTCCAAAGCTGGTCTTTAGAAGAAGGATCAGAAGAAACTACAGGCGAGGCTAAAAAGAAAGGCTCAAGAAGATGAGGCCAAGCAAGCCAAGAAGCTGAGGGTCACTGATCGGTCACCATTTCTACCTAATTTCTATCATGTATTCGGTCTAAATTGGTCGATTCGGTAACACTTTGATCAATGTTTTATTGCTTTTGTTTAAGTATTCCATGTTTGATTGTTTTATGTTTACTTTGCATTATGTTTTAATTTAAGTTAGTTAGATTCTTTTGATGTCGTTTGGTTAGTTGTGTGCGAATTTCAGGTTTGAACAAGTCATATTAAAGGTCAAAGCAACTATGAAGGAAGGAGTGGCAAGAGAAAGATGAAAATTCAAGGTTCTGGAGTGTAACACGGCCGCCCGCGCTTCCACGCACGGCCCGTGTCAGGAGAATGGCACTTTCCATACAAAATCCAAGGACGACGCACGACCGCCTGTGCTTCCACGCACGGCCCGTGTCAGGATGGCTGGGAGCAAAAATAAAAATAAAGAGCAACACGGCCGCCCGTGCGTCCAAGCACGGCCAGTGCTGCTGTGAGCGTGAAAACTTCCAATTTTAGGGCTTTTTCCCTAAATCTCCACCTTGGGGGCACTTTGGACATTTCATTTGGCTGAGATTTGTACCTAGACTATTTAGTTGAGTTTGAGAGAATAATTTTGGGACTTTTGCATCATACGATAGAAAATCACAGAAGAGAGAAGATGGCTTCATCAAGAGTTTTGGAGACGAAGGGATTCATGGGTTTCCGCCATTGAAGATCAAAGTCACCATTATTTTTTAGTAATGTCTACATTCTTTATTATGTCTTTCTTGAATATTATGAGAGGCTAAACCCCCCAATGCTAGGGGGTGGTCCTGATTTGGTTTTGTAATAACGATGAATTTGTGATTTCGTCAATACATTGGTTTATATTATTCAGTTAAATTATGCAATGTTCTTCTTGTTTTCTTTATCGGTCAAATAAGGATTAATCTATGGCTAACAAATACAGGACTGTAGTTGTTAGGGTTTGTGTATAATTTGATTATAGTAGATATCAGCTAGGACTAGGGATACCCTATAATTACCACATAATCTTGATTATATAAATGCTTGGTTTCAATTTAGGTTCCTAAGGACTTAGGATTTAGGTTGGAAGACCAAAGGTTTCCTCACTAAGGACTTAGGAGGAAACACCCTAAGGATGTGGTAACTGAATGTTATGAACTTGTTGAAGAGATCTTAATTCTGAAAGTGTTACATGCCAAATCAACCACTCACCCTAGCATCTCATATATTTGATAACAAAACTCAATTTATTTTTCTCATTATTTTTCTTTGCAAGGATTAAATTCCCCAAAACCAAAACATTAGTTTTTGTTCAATTGAATTATACTTTACGAATCTATATTTCCTACGCAGTCCTTGAGATCGACATTCGGGGAGTTTCCCCTATTATTACTACAGAGGCAAAAATAGTACACTTGCTATTTTTCCGATCAGTCACCTATGATCCTAACCAGGTAAACACTCCTGAATACATGCAGCAGAAGATCAGAGATTCATTTCGTACTCCTAGATCTGCAAATGCTTCTTCTGCAATAGTTACAAGGCATGTCTTTACACCCCCTCCTTCTGTTCCTCAATATTCTACCCAACCACTTCCTTTTGAACCACAAAATACCTTCTCTATACCTAATCCACTTCCACCTTCTCTTTCCTCTCCAGTCTTAAACCCTACACCACTAAGTATCCTTCCCCCAACTCCTTCTGATAAACCATCTTCATCAACCCCCATCATAATTATTCCTTCTTCTCCTACCCCTATCTCAGATATCCCTTAATCCTCTATCATCCCCACAGATATTCCATCCTCCTCAAACACCGCACCTTCACCTTGTCTATCCCATCCCCTACCTACCAGAAAATCCAACCCCTACTGCCTTCTCTACCCTGACTACAAATTCACCTTCAATCCACCTGAACCTGAACCCCATATCTACCTGGAGCTGTTCAGACATGAGGTGATTAGCAGGCTGGATCTTCTGAAGGATGCCTTCTTCAGTGGTCTTGATGATGTTTCTACGAGAAACCTCTGGAGAAACTTTCGCCAGGATTTTCAAGTAGGAGCAATGGGAGTACAGAAGAGACTAGTGGCTGCTGCCCCTGGTTATGCTGGTTATCTTCTGGAGGGTGACAATGGTATCTACTATCATCCCCTCAGAAACAGTGTTGCTGCTGAGGAGAAGCGGTTTATGGATGAATTGGAAGAAGCAAGAATTGCTGCTGAAATGGAAGCTAATCCTTGCAGGGAAATTGTGGTATGGAAGCCTCAATACCCTGTTCTGCTGGGAGCTTTCAAGACTCTCTTTGACTTTCTGAGGGAAAATCCTTCTGTAGAAGACCCAAGCTTGGTCATTCCAGAAGTTGTTGACCCACCAAACGTTGAAGGACCTTCTGCCCCCGGGAATCTTGCTGCCATTCTTCAGGCACTTGAAGATGGAGATTCTGAGGTTCCGGCTGCAGAATATGGAGATGCTTCTATGCAAGAAGTAGATGCTGAGGATCATGTTGCTGAAACAATTCCTATTGAGGAAAATCAAGCAAATGATCTAACTATGGAAGCTGCAGATCACAATGCCATTCCTGTGAATAGAAGTTGTGAAGCTTCTTCTGATGAACCTTCCCATCTTGCAAGGACTCTGGAAGTTATTAAGGAGAACCAGGAAGAGCAGATATCTATCAATGTTGAATTTCGTGCTTTCATGGAAAGGCAGAATGAGAGCAATAGTGGGATTCATGAGATGCTGGCCAAGATCATGTGGAAGCTAGGGTCATCTTAGATTGAGTCTTAGTTGTTTTTCTTTTCTGTTTTGCTACATTTATTTTGTGCATCTTCTTTTTCTGTCCTCGTGTACTTCTGTACTTCTGTTTTCTTTGAGCTATAAGAAAATTATCCTTTTCTTCCATATGTTTGTTTTTGTTTTTCATCTGAATCTTTTATGTTTTTGATGTTATGACAAAAAGGGGGAGAAATATGTGATAAATGATCTGATTTATTTTATCAGTTGTTGGGAGAAAGGCTCCACATTTCTAACAAAACTTGCAAAGTTCTTTGTTTTTGAGTGTTGTCTTGCAGGAATTGAAGATCCTCTTTAAAAGAAGCAAAGAGATGAGGAAAAGCAATTCTATAAAGAATAAAGCTTTTGGAAATTGAAGCAAGCTGAGTGCTAGAAAGCTTCAAGATCAGAAGCAAGAAGGAAGAATGTTCAGATATTCTGATGATAGAATATACTTTCATTTCTATTCCTTATATGTTCTGATGCATGTTTTTAGTTACAAAATATGCTCTGAAACATTATGTCTATTTGCTCTGATACATATTATATGCTCTGAAACATATTCTATGTTCTGATTCACAATGCCATTCCTGTGGATAGAAGTTGTGAAGCTTCTTCTGAT
Organism: Vicia villosa; assembly: GCF_029867415.1. Taxonomy (NCBI): domain Eukaryota; kingdom Viridiplantae; phylum Streptophyta; class Magnoliopsida; order Fabales; family Fabaceae; genus Vicia; species Vicia villosa. Next base: position 94,260,146 of record NC_081183.1, on the reverse strand, counting down.
GAACCTTCCCGTCTTGCAAGGACTCTGGAAGTTATTCAGAAGAACCAGGATGAGCAAAGATCAATCAATGCTAAATTTCGTGCTTTCATGGAAAGGCAGAATGAAAGCAACAGTGGGATTCATGAGATGCTGGCCAAGATCATGTCGAAGCTAGGGTCATCTTAGATTGAGTCTTAGTTGTTTTTCTCTTTTGCTTTGCTGCATCTGTTTTTGCATCTTCTTTTGTCTTCCTCTTGTACTTTTGTACTTCTGTTTTCTAGAAGCCTAATGATAATTATCCTTTTCTTTTATGTGTTTGTCTTGTTTTTCATCTGAATCTTTTATGTTTTTGATGTTATGACAAAAAGGGGGAGAAAAATGTGATAAATGATATGATTTATTTTATCAGTTGCTGGGAGAAAGGCTCCACATTTCTAACAGAACTTGCAAAGTTCTATGCTTTTGAGTGTTGTCTTGCAGGAATTGAAGATCCTCTTTAAAGCTCAACATAAGAAGCAAAGAGATGAGGAAAAGCAATTCTATAAAGAATCAAGCTTTTGGAAATTGAAGCAAGCTGAGTGCTATAAAGCTTCAAGACCTGAAGCAAGAAGGAAGAATGTTCTGATATTCTGATGATAGAATAGTCTTTTCATTCTTATTCTTTATATGTTCTGATGCATGTTTTTAGTTACAAAATATGCTCTGAAACATTTTGTGTGTGTGCTCTGATACATAGTATAAATTTCTGAAACACATTATATGATCTGATTCATTCATGCTGACTGTTGTCGTTTAGTTTGTTCTGTAACATTTCAGGATGTAGAGATGCTCTGATGATGCTCTGGTACATTCAACAATGTTCTGATACAATCTAGCATGCAATGATTCAAGAAGAAATTCGAGTTCTGAAGTTGTCCTATGGAAGCAAGAATCAGAAGCTGTGAATACTCTGAAGATCTAGGAAATTCATGTTCTGAAGCTGTCCTATGGAAGCAAGAATCAGAAGCTGTGAATGTTCTGAAGAGTTAAGCATATGTGAACGTCTCTACTGAAATACTCAGGGAAGTCTTTTATTTATAAAATTCTTCTAGTATTAATTTCAGGGGGAGATTATTTATCTTAGGGGGAGATTGTTAATCTCAGGGGTAGACATATTCACACATTGTCTATATGCTTATGCAATAGATGTGTAATTGTCTTTAGCCGTCTGTCCTTTCGGATCGCAAATTCATATCATTTATATATGTCTTTGTCATCATCAAAAAGGGGGAGATTGTTAGAACAAGATTTGTTCTGATCAATATTCTTAGTTTTGATGATAAAAAGGATATGAATTTTGTATGAGATAATGTGGTACTCTAATACTATGCAATTTCCGTTTCAGGAATTATACAAAAAGTATGCACAAAATCAGCGCAAGAAGCACTGACTCAGAAGGTTCAGCATGCAACATCAGAACATGGTCTGGCAAGACATCAGAAGATGGCCAAGCATAATCAGAACATGGGTCTATGGAAGCATCAGAAGAACTTGAGTTCAGAAGTAGAAGCACTGAAGTTCTCATGGTATCACGCTCAGAAGCACTTCAAGGTCAGAAGGCAAGAAAATGTTCTGCACCAAGCTGTTTGACTCTGATGATATTCAAACGTTGTATACACAAACATCAGATCAGAAGCAAGTACTAGATGGCAGGCTACGCTGACTCACAAAAGGAACGTTAGAAGCTATTAAAGGCAACGTCAGTAGACACAGCGGAAACAAGGCTCGAGGTAGTTGGCAAAAGAGTGAAACATTAAATGCAATGCTGTACAGATTATGCAAAGCATTAAATGCTCCCAACAGTCATCTTCTCAAGTGCCTATAAATATGAAGTTCTGATGAGAAGCTACGTTACGAACTCTGAACCAACTTGCACATACGTTGTTCAATTCAAAAAGCTCTCAAACTTCATCATCAAACTCACTACATTGCTGTTGTAATATATTAGTGAGATTAAGCTTAAACTTTAAGAGAAATATCACAGTTGTGATTATAGCTTTTTTGAAGCATTGTAATACTCTTAGAATTTGTTTACATTAATTTGTAAAGAACTAGAGTGATCAGGGTGTTGATCAGTATACTCTAGCAAGTCTTAGAAGTTGTCTAAGCAGATTGTTCCTAGAGTGATCAGGTTGTGATCAGGATACTCTAGAAGACTTAGAGAGTCTCTAAGTGGAAAACCATTGTAATCAAGTGTGATTGGTGGATTAAATCCTCAGGTGAGGTCAATCATTCCAAGGGGGTCGACTGGAGTAGTTTAGTTAACAACGAACCAGGAGAAAAATCATTGTGCAAATTGTTTTTATCTTACAAGTTTTAAAGCTACACTTATTCAAACCCCCCTTTCTAAGTGTTTTTCTATCCTTCAATTCATACATAGCATATAGTGTTTCATGGCAAACGCATACATAACATGCACGGTTATCATTTAGATTAAGAATCTCAACATATACATTATATGCATCATGACATTACATGTCACTAACTTGGTTTTTCAGGTAGACGAATATACTCAGCAAGCTATTCTCAATCACATCCAGTATTCTCCAGGATTCTATTCAGACAAGCATTCCTCTCAGATATAATCAAGCCAAAGATTCATTCTGAAGAGATCTCTCTTCCAAAATCACCTATCAACTCAAAACAAGCAACGCAGACCTAAGTCGATACCTTGGACGGTTCCTTAATGATCTACCTTCAGATCTAAGTCGATACCTTAGACGGATCCTTAAAGCAGTCAATCTTCATGATCTAAGCGGATACCTCAGACGGTTCCACAACGATCAACCTTCAAAGATCTAAAGCGGATACCTCAGACGGTTCCACAACGATCAACCTTCAAAGATCTAAAGCGGATATCTCAGACGGTTCCACAACGATCAACCTTCAAAGATCTAAAGAGGATATCTCAGACGGTTCCACAACGATCAGCTTCAAAGATCCAAAGCGGATACCTCAGACGGTTCCACAACGATCAACATTCAAAATCTAAAGCGGAAAAACTTTGGACAGTTCCGTAACGATCAGCCTCCAAGATTTAAAGCGGTAACCTTGGACGGTTCTATAACGCTCAACGCAGAGGTTTTCAAATCCTTCATCAAGATATAATCAATGGATTCATTCTGATGAACAAACCATCAACCCATTCGCTAGATGGCATCTGAAAGCCCATCTCAGGTAATGTTTTGATCCGCCAATGATATTTCTCAAGCCACATTCAATGAAATTTCCAACATCACTTCTGGTGGAGGTAAGTGCAAATTTTCAGGGCATCTAAATATTCAATCATCTTCTACCTTCAGAATTCAATTAGTCTCTTCAAGTTTAAGAAGATTGAATAGGGGCAACTGTTATACCCCAAAAATTGCCCGCATCTTTTTCAGAAAGAAGGCAACAGATTTCTGTCTAAAAATTGGGATTTTATATAATCTTGGATTTTATTTCATAAATATCCTGATTTTATGAATACTCGGTTTTTAGAATATTTCTTATACGGTATTTTGGTTCGCTGTTGAATTTATTCTTACACAAACGCCAATTACTGTTTATCACTTCACACACGCTGTTTATTTGAGATTTATTTGCAGATAAATAGTACTGGCGCAATTGGTACAGAATTAAATTTTGCAGGCGCAGAGTCCGGGGATTCAGACTGTGCTGGTAACAAGTAAATTATTATTAGTTTTTGTTTCCCACTAATTTTTGTACTATATTATTATTTTCAAAATCTCTTCTATTATTTTCAAAATCTCTTCCTTTCTTTTCAAATCTCTTTCTTTCAAATCAAATCCTAACTTTATTCTATACATCTCTCTTTTTCAAACCCTACCAAACACTTTCTTTCAAATCCTACTACCACTCAAATTTTCCTTTTTTGTACGGTATCACTTCATTCCCCAACGTCTCTATCCTTCTTTTCACTCTATAAATACCCCTCATTTTTTCCATAAATTCTCACATCAAATTTCACTCATTTCTCAAACTTCTACCTCATAATTATTTTCTCTTCTTCCCCGGCAAAAATGGCAAAGTGGATGGATACGTGTTTTCTTATGGTCGTCACTGTTTTGGTGGTGATCATGTCCTTTTTCTGTCTGCATAGTCCTGAAAAATGTGGACCTGGGTTGCTTACACTCCCATTCATCTATATGTTGTTATTTATAGCATGGGTTTTTAATCGTCATTTTTAAAGTTTTTCGTATCTTTCGCTTTCAAATAATGTACCGTTCATTATATTTGTCGTATTGTTCATTATATTATGTAATATTTGTATTGTCAGTACTAAATGTCGTACTATCTGTCGTACTGTCGTTTAATTATTAAGATAATATTATGTGTGTTTTCTGCTAGTTAAATATTTATTTTTCTGTGCATTAAATATTTTTCAAGGTTATTATCGGTAATTTCGTTCGCGTACAGTATATTCTATTTATTTATTTATTATGTTTGTTTTTTTCTAACAGCTCAGGTAAATAAATTTTCACCATTAACACAACAAAAAAAAAAGAAAAAAACTAACTTTAACTGTTGAATTTTCACTTTAACTATTATGTTAATGCCCGGACAGCCAGTTAACAGTCAAACCCGCTGACAGCATAATTCTCCGTGTTTTGTACCATAAATCAAGTCAATCTTTTGCATTTCAAAAATTCCAAGATTTTTTTCTAGAAGTCTTCTGATAATCACATGATCAGCAGAGACTCAACATTGCACAAAAATCAGGTACGCTTAACTGTCTTCTACACAAACAGTCCCTAACTAGGGTTTTTGTTTTTTTAGGAGAATAAGTTTTTTGAGACCTCAAATGGATTTCATGGACCTCCATATGTCTCAAAGTACCACCAGACAAATTCTCAAACTTCAGTTCGCTCAGACGCATAGTCAGCATCTCAAACAGTCAACAGACGACCAGTTTGACCGAAAACTCAAAGACAGTCAAAAATGAAATTTTTTGTCAACATCCATATTTTGTCAAAAGATTCATCATTTGATTAATGGTTGATAATAATTCATCAAGAAAAGATCAGAAATCAACAAAACCCTAAGTTTCAAAATTAGGGTTTTCTCTTAAAAAGTCAACTGAACTTTGACCAGCCATAACTCTCTCCTCGTTCATTCAAAAAATTCCAACCAAAGCTTGTTTTGAAGGAAATTAAATTATCTTTCAAATGCAATTAATCCCATGGTCATTGGATTTACCATTTGGAAAATATGAGCCAGGACATTACAGGTCATTTTCAAAGTCAACAAAAAGTGGTTTTTTGTCAAAGGCCATAACATTAAGATAACTTCTCCAAATGCAAAAAAGTTTCCAAAGTAGCTTGTAGAGGACATCTTGAGGTTTCTAAAAAGTACAAGAACTCCTTCATATGATCAAAATTGAGGGAGATATTCCTTGTTGAAGTTAGCTATTTTTTGGGAAAATGCATAAAACTAGCATTGATCAAAATGATTTTTTTTCCAAAAGAGGCCAAGTTTTCATGATCCAAACATGTTCCCAATAATGTTAAAGGGCTTCCACGACCAACATTGGGCCCATAACATTTTTATTTCTTTTTTAATTTAATTTTATTACCTTTAAAATTAAATTAAAAAGAAATGGTGCAAGATCATTATCCAAAGCTTTTGTCTCTTGCTTGAGTCACCAAGGTAGTTTAACTTCTGCAATATAGAGATGGTACAGCAGGCCTAGAGCAAGAGGGTGAAGAAAATTCAAAGCCATGGCCAAAGAATTCAAAGATTTTTATATTAAAAAATTCAAAGGTTCAAAGATCATCAATGCAAGATAGCTTAGCTTTGCAGCACATTCATTGCTTATAAATGAAGTAGAACACTTCACTAAGAGGACACACGAATTCAGAATCAAATCCATGCTTGTAACACACTTGTATCATACTTGAAATTTTGCAAGAAATTTGAAATTCGAATTTTAAGTTTCAGCTCAATTCAATCCAAATTAAATACTTAAACACGATCCCTGAACATCATTGAACCTTTCCAAATCAATTTCAAGCCTTGAAGCTCACTAAATCGAGCTCAAAAGCTCACGGTTTGTCCAAACTGAAATTTACAAAAATACTATTATTCATGCATAATCAATAAGATGTAATCCCATATTTGTGTTTATTTATGTGCCCTGATCGTTTCTGGAGCTTTAATTTAATTTTTATGAAGGCTTGAAGCATATACCATTTTAGGGTTCTTGGAGCGCGAAATGGGATCCTTCGATTTAGGCAAAATTAGAATAAACCAGAGGCATATTCAAGTTCAGTGGATCTGGACGAGTCAAATGGACATGTCGCGAAATATTTTTGTATAGGTTTGCCCCTATTCGTTATTTTGCAAGGATGAAGGAGGTGTATTACAGCGCTTTTGGTAAAAAACGCTGTTAAAAGTAGAGGCGAGAGGAAGAAGACGATGAGGTGTCATCTCCTGATTGGCTGATTCAAATTGGTTCGTGCGCGTTTTGATTTTCGTTTGCAGATGGATCACGTGTGACATGAAACACGCGTTAGCATGTACCCTCGCACCATCAGTCCTCAGATCTCATTAAAGTTTCATCCAATGTGCCAGAAGCTACAGCGCACCATGGACTCTCAAAGCTTTGCCACACAGAATCATAATTTAATATATTTTCTATTTTATTTAATTCTCTTTGGGAAATTATTTAAAAATATTTTTAAAAATCAGAAAAATACACAAAAAATATTTTTAGGTTAATAAAATATTGTATTAATTTTGTACACAAAAATATTTTATTTTTCTTAATAATTAATATATTTTGTTTAATTAATCAATATATATTCATTTATTTCATTTAAATTATTTCTAACCTATCAAAAAATCAGAAAAAAATATTTTATTTTATTAAATTTACTTTATATATTATAAACTAATTTTGTACATATTTAAAATATTTTTCTCTTTAAGCTTAATTTATGTGTATAATTATTTGTATAATTATATGTTAATTAACTTAATAATTTCTAAAAACAATTTCAAAAATCCCAAAAAAAATATTTTTATTTTAAAATTAACAAGCAATATGAACATATTTTAGACTTAATTTTTAGGTTTAAATTTTATTTCTACCTTTTTCTCATTTAATTAAATTAATCATGCATTAATTCTAATTAAAATCAATCATCAAAAATCCAAAAAACATTTTCCCTTTATCTTATTGCAATTTAAATTCATAGATAAGTGTATAGGTTGTCAAATTCATATAAATAGCGTAGTTTGCATTTCCCGCACAATCAGTGTAATAGCGTAGATTTACTTTCCGCATTTTACATTCCCGCATTTTAATTTCTGTACATATAAAACTGCGTGTATGTCAAGAACAAAAACTGAAGCGCTAGATCACTAATCTCAAAGATAAAAAATATCTGAAAATAAAACACAATCACACTTGCACCTCTTAGGGCAATCCCTCTGTTACTCTTTTCAAAAACAATTCTACTGTTTCAAATATAACTCAAATAATTTCTTTCTGTATCCAGTCAAAGAAAATTTTCTAAAAGAAAATAGGAAAGGACCTTATGAACTTAGGGTAGATCTCCTAATTGCTTGCTCAAATCAAACAAAACAACAAATGTTTCACATATCACTGTTTTTCAAACAAAACTTTCAAAAAAGACAACATTTTGTATATATCCAAACAAGGATCATTACGAAATTAAAGATCTTTTTTCAAAACATCTTTCGAAAGATAAAACACTTTGTATACATCCGCACAAGGATCATTACAAAGTTAATTTACAAAGGTATTTTAAAACCACATACAAGCATTTCAAAGCAAGATAAATAATTCAAACAAGTGAGCTAAGCAATTAAGAGCCCATGGATAACCATGGATACAAAGGGGTGCTAATACCTTCCCTTTGTATAACCTACCCCCGAACCCAAAAACACTTAAAGGTCTTTTTCTGTTTCTTTTATAAACCTTTCCTTAATTGGATAAAATAAAAGTCGGTGGCGACTCTCTGATTTTCAAAACTAAAAAAATAAAAGAAGAGTGAGTTCGTATATCACGAGAAAAACCGAGGACGACAGTGTAAAAGCCTTTTGAGGTTGTGTAAAATATAACATTTTTATCCCTAATTTAAAGGATAAAAGTGTAAGATAAAAGAATCTCACTGTGTGTGAGGATTGGACTAACCCTTTGGTGAACTAGTATAAATCTTTGTGTGTTCCTTCTTACCAGCCTTTTAATTCCTTTTATCTTTCTCACACACTTAAACTAAAATTTTTAAAAGGTCATTATTCAAACACCCCCCCTTTCTAGTGACATTTATTTTCAACAGAAGATCCAACCTCATACTGAAGACAAGAGATTGTGGATTCATTTCTTCCAAGAGAGTCTGTGTGGGACTCAAATGGAATGGTACTATCAGCTAGAGAGTGCCAGCACTCGCACCTGGGAAGACATGGCTGCTGCTTTCTACAAGCAATATCAATATAATGTTGACCTTGCACCTACTCGCATACAATTGCAAAGCATGTCTATGGGACCTACGGAAAGTTTCAAGGAGTACACTCAAAAGTGGAGAGATCTAGCTAGAAGAGTTCAACCTTCTTTGACTAATAGAGAATTGGTGGACATGTTCATGGGTACACTATGTTAGAATAAGATTTGTTCTGATCAATATTCTTAGTTTTGACGATAACAAGGATATGAATTGTGTATGAGATAATGTGGTACTCTAATACTATGCAATTTCCGTTTCAGGAATTATACAAAGAGTAAGCACAAAATCGGCGCAAGAAGCACTGACTCAGAAGGTTCAGCATGCATCATCAGAACATGGTCTGGCAAGACATCAGAAGATGGTAAAGCAGAATCAGAACATGGGTCTATGGAAGCATCAGAAGAACTTGAGATCAGAAGCAGAAGCACTGAAGTTCTCATGGTATCACGCTCAGAAGCACTTCAAGGTCTGAAGACAAGAAGATGCTATGCACCAAGCTGTTTGACTCTGATGATATTCAAACGTTGTATACACAAACATCAGATCAGAAGCAAGTACTAGATGGCAGGCTACGCTGACTCACAAAAGGAACGTTAGAAGCTATTAAAGGCAACGTCAGTAGACACAGCGGAAACAAGGCTCGAGGTAGTTAACAAAAGAGTGAAACATTAAATGCAATGCTGTACAGATTATGCAAAGCATTAAATGCTCCCAACAGTCATCTTCTCAAGTGCCTATAAATATGAAGTTCTGATGAGAAGCTACGTTACGAACTCTGAACCAACTTGCACATACGTTGTTCAATTCAAAAAGCTCTCAAACTACATCATCAAACTCACTACATTGCTGTTGTAATATATTAGTGAGATTAAGCTTAAACTTTAAGAGAAATATCACAGTTATGATTATAGCTTTTTTGAAGCATTGTAATACTCTTAGAATTTGTTTACATTAATTTGTAAAGAACTAGAGTGATCAGGGTGTTGATCAGTATACTCTAGCAAGTCTTAGAAGTTGTCTAAGCAGATTGTTCCTAGAGTGATCAGGTTGTGATCAGGATACTCTAGAAGACTTAGAGAGTCTCTAAGTGGAAAACCATTGTAATCAAGTGTGATTGGTGGATTAAATCCTCAGGTGAGGTCAATCATTCCAAGGGGGTCGACTGGAGTAGTTTAGTTAACAACGAACCAGGAGAAAAATCATTGTGCAAATTGTTTTTATCTTACAAGTTTTAAAGCTACACTTATTCAAACCCCCCTTTCTAAGTGTTTTTCTATCCTTCAATTGATACATAGCATATAGTGTTTCATGGCAAACGCATACATAACATGCACGGTTATCATTTAGATTAAGAATCTCAACATATACATTACATGCATCATGACATTACATGTCACTAACTTGGTTTTTCAGGTAGACGAATATACTCAGCAAGCTATTCTCAATCACATCCAGTATTCTCCAGGATTCTATTCAGACAAGCATTCCTCTCAGATATAATCAAGCCAAAGATTCATTCTGAAGAGATCTCTCTTCCAAAATCACCTATCAACTCAAAACAAGCAACGCAGACCTAAGTCGATACCTTGGACGGTTCCTTAATGATCTACCTTCAGATCTAAGTCGATACCTTAGACGGATCCTTAAAGCAAACAATCTTCATGATCTAAGCGGATACCTCAGACGGTTCCACAACGATCAACCTTCAAAGATCTAAAGCGGATACCTCAGACGGTTCCACAACGATCAACCTTCAAAGATCTAAAGCGGATATCTCAGACGGTTCCACAACGATCAACCTTCAAAGATCTAAAGAGGATATCTCAGACGGTTCCACAACGATCAGCTTCAAAGATCCAAAGCAGATACCTCAGACGGTTCCACAACGATCAACATTCAAAATCTAAAGCGGAAAAACTTTGGACAGTTCCGTAACGATCAGCCTCCAAGATTTAAAGCGGTAACCTTGGACGGTTCTGTAACGCTCAACGCAGAGGTTTTCAAATCCTTCATCAAGATATATTCAATGGATTCATTCTGATGAACAAACCATCAACCCATTCGCTAGATGGCATCTGAAAGCCCATCTCAGGTAATGTTTTGATCCGCCAACGATATTTCTCAAGCCACATTCAATGAAATTTCCAACATCACTTCTGGTGGAGGTTAGTGCAAATTTTCAGGGCATCTAAATATTCAATCATCTTCTACCTTCAGAATTCAATTAGTCTCTTCAAGTTTAAGAAGATTGAATAGGGGCAACTGTTATACCCCAAAAATTGCCCGCATCTTTTTCAGAAAGAAGGCAACAGATTTCTGTCTAAAAATTGGGAGTTTTATATAATCTTGGATTTTATTTCATAAATATCCTGATTTTATGAATACTCGGTTTTTAGAATATTTCTTATACGGTATTTTGGTTCGCTGTTGAATTTCATCTTACACAAACGCCAATTACTGTTTATCACTTCACACACGCTGTTTATTTGAGATTTATTTGCAGATAAATAGTACTGACGCAATTGGTACAGAATTAAATTTTGCAGGCGCAGAGTCCGGGGATTCAGACTGTGCTGGTAACAAGTAAATTATTATTAGTTTTTGTTTCCCACTAATTTTTGTACTATATTATTATTTTCAAAATCTCTTCTATTATTTTCAAAATCTCTTCCTTTCTTTTCAAATCTCTTTCTTTCAAATCAAATCCTAACTTTATTCCATACATCTCTCTTTTTCAAACCCTACCAAACACTTTCTTTCAAATCCTACTACCACTCAAATTTTCCTTTTTTGTACGGTATCACTTCATTCCCCAACGTCTCTATCCTTCTTTTCACTCTATAAATACCCCTCATTTTTTCCATAAATTCTCACATCAAATTTCACTCATTTCTCAAACTTCTACCTCATAATTATTTTCTCTTCTTCCCCGGCAAAAATGGCAAAGTGGATGGATACGTGTTTTCTTATGGTCGTCACTGTTTTGGTGGTGATCATGTCCTTTTTCTGTCTGCATAGTCCTGAAAAATGTGGACCTGGGTTGCTTACACTCCCATTCATCTATATGTTGTTATTTATAGCATGGGTTTTTAATCGTCATTTTTAAAGTTTTTCGTATCTTTCGCTTTCAAATAATGTACCGTTCATTATATTTGTCGTATTGTTCATTATATTATGTAATATTTGTACTGTCAGTATTAAATGTCGTACTATCTGTCGTACTGTCGTTTAATTATTAAGATAATATTATGTGTGTTTTCTGCTAGTTAAATATTTATTTTTCTGTGCATTAAATATTTTTCAAGGTTATTATCGGTAATTTCGTTCGCGTACAGTATATTCTATTTATTTATTTATTATGTTTGTGTTTTTCTAACAGCTCAGGTAAATAAATTTTCACCATTAACACAACAAAAAAAAAGAAAAAAACTAACTTTAACTGTTGAATTTTCACTTTAACTATTATGTTAATGCCCGGACAGCCAGTTAACAGTCAAACCCGCTGACAGCATAATTCTCCGTGTTTTGTACCATAAATCAAGTCAATCTTTTCCATTTCAAAAATTCCAAGATTTTTTTCTAGAAGTCTTCTGATAATCACATGATCAGCAGAGACTCAACATTGCACAAAAATCAGGTACCCTTAACTTTCTTCTACACAAACAGTCCCTAACTAGGGTTTTTGTTTTTTTAGGAGAATAAGTTTTTTGAGACCTCAAATGGATTTCATGGACCTCCATATGTCTCAAAGTACCACCAGACAAATTCTCAAACTTCAGTTCGCTCAGACGCATAGTCAGCATCTCAAACAGTCAACAGACGACCAGTTTGACCGAAAACTCAAAGACAGTCAAAAATGAAATTTTTTGTCAACATCCATATTTTGTCAAAAGATTCATCATTTGATTAATGGTTGATAATAATTCATCAAGAAAAGATCAGAAATCAACAAAACCCTAAGTTTCAAAATTAGGGTTTTCTCTTAAAAAGTCAACTGAACTTTGACCAGCCATAACTCTCTCCTCGTTCATTCAAAAAATTCCAACCAAAGCTTGTTTTGAAGGAAATTAAATTATCTTTCAAATGCAATTGATCCCATGGTCATTGGATTTACCATTTGGAAAATATGAGCCAGGACATTACAGGTCATTTTCAAAGTCAACAAAAAGTGGTTTTTTGTCAAAGGCCATAACATTAAGATAACTTCTCCAAATGCAAAAAAGTTTCCAAAGTAGCTTGTAGAGGACATCTTGAGGTTTCTAAAAAGTACAAGAACTCCTTCATATGATCAAAATTGAGGGAGATATTCCTTGTTGAAGTTAGCTATTTTTTGGGAAAATGCATAAAACTAGCATTGATCAAAATGATTTTTTTTCCAAAAGAGGCCAAGTTTTCATGATCCAAACATGTTCCCAATAATGTTAAAGGGCTTCCACGACCAACATTGGGCCCATAACATTTTTATTTCTTTTTTAATTTAATTTTATTACCTTTAAAATTAAATTAAAAAGAAATGGTGCAAGATCATTATCCAAAGCTTTTGTCTCTTGCTTGAGTCACCAAGGTAGTTTAACTTCTGCAATATAGAGATGGTACAGCAGGCCTAGAGCAAGAGGGTGAAGAAAATTCAAAGCCATGGCCAAAGAATTCAAAGATTTTTATATTAAAAAATTCAAAGGTTCAAAGATCATCAATGCAAGATAGCTTAGCTTTGCAGCACATTCATTGCTTATAAATGAAGTAGAACACTTCACTAAGAGGACACACGAATTCAGAATCAAATCCATGCTTGTAACACACTTGTATCATACTTGAAATTTTGCAAGAAATTTGAAATTTGAATTTTAAGTTTCAGCTCAATTCAATCCAAATTAAATACTTAAACACGATCCCTGAACATCATTGAACCTTTCCAAATCAATTTCAAGCCTTGAAGCTCACTAAATCGAGCTCAAAAGCTCACGGTTTGTCCAAACTGAAATTTACAAAAATACTATTATTCATGCATAATCAATAAGATGTAATCCCATATTTGTGTTTATTTATGTGCCCTGATCGTTTCTGGAGCTTTAATTTAATTTTTATGAAGGTTTGAAGCATATACCATTTTAGGGTTCTTGGAGCGCGAAATGGGATCCTTCGATTTAGGCAAAATTAGAATAAACCAGAGGCATATTCAAGTTCAGTGGATCTGGACGAGTCAAATGGACATGTCGCGAAATATTTTTGTATAGGTTTGCCCCTATTCGTTATTTTGCAAGGATGAAGGAGGTGTATTACAGCGCTTTTGGTAAAAAACGCTGTTAAAAGTAGAGGCGAGAGGAAGAAGACGATGAGGTGTCATCTCCTGATTGGCTGATTCAAATTGGTTCGTGCGCGTTTTGATTTTCGTTTGCAGATGGATCACGTGTGACATGAAACACGCGTTAGCATGTACCCTCGCACCATCAGTCCTCAGATCTCATTAAAGTTTCATCCAATGTGCCAGAAGCTACAGCGCACCATGGACTCTCAAAGCTTTGCCACACAGAATCATAATTTAATATATTTTCTATTTTATTTAATTCTCTTTGTGAAATTATTTAAAAATATTTTTAAAAATCAGAAAAATACACAAAAAATATTTTTAGGTTAATAAAATATTGTATTAATTTTTTACACAAAAATATTTTATTTTTCTTAATAATTAATATATTTTGTTTCATTAATCAATATATATTCATTTATTTCATTTAAATTATTTCTAACCTATCAAAAAATCAGAAAAAAAATATTTTATTTTATTATATTTACTTTATATATTATAAACTAATTTTGTACATATTTAAAATATTTTTCTCTTTAAGCTTAATTTATGTGTATAATTATTTGTATAATTATATGTTAATTAACTTAATAATTTCAAAAAACAATTTCAAAAATCCCAAAAAAATTATTTTTATTTTAAAATTAACAAGCAATATGAACATATTTTAGACTTAATTTTTAGGTTTAAATTTTATTTCTACCTTTTTCTCATTTAATTAAATTAATCATGCATTAATTCTAATTAAAATCAATCATCAAAAATCCAAAAAACATTTTCCCTTTATCTTATTGCAATTTAAATTCATAGATAAGTGTATAGGTTGTCAAATTCATATAAATAGCGTAGTTTGCATTTCCCGCACAATCAGTGTAATAGCGTAGATTTACTTTCCGCATTTTACATTCCCGCATTTTAATTTCTGTACATATAAAACTGCGTGTATGTCAAGAACAAAAACTGAAGCGCTAGATCACTAATCTCAAAGATAAAAAATATCTGAAAATAAAACACAATCACACTTGCACCTCTTAGGGCAATCCCTCTGTTACTCTTTTCAAAAACAATTCTACTGTTTCAAATATAACTCAAATAATTTCTTTCTGTATCCAGTCAAAGAAAATTTTCTAAAAGAAAATAGGAAAGGACCTTATGAACTTAGGGTAGATCTCCTAATTGCTTGCTCAAATCAAACAAAACAACAAATGTTTCACATATCACTGTTTTTCAAACAAAACTTTCAAAAAAGACAACATTTTGTATATATCCAAACAAGGATCATTACGAAATTAAAGATCTTTTTTCAAAACATCTTTCGAAAGATAAAACACTTTGTATACATCCGCACAAGGATCATTACAAAGTTAATTTACAAAGGTATTTTAAAACCACATACAAGCATTTCAAAGCAAGATAAATAATTCAAACAAGTGAGCTAAGCAATTAAGAGCCCATGGATAACCATGGATACAAAGGGGTGCTAATACCTTCCCTTTGTATAACCTACCCCCGAACCCAAAAACACTTAAAGGTCTTTTTCTGTTTCTTTTATAAACCTTTCCTTAATTGGATAAAATAAAAGTCGGTGGCGACTCTCTGATTTTCAAAACTAAAAAAATAAAAGAAGAGTGAGTTCGTATATCACGAGAAAAACCGAGGACGACAGTGTAAAAGCCTTTTGAGGTTGTGTAAAATATAACATTTTTATCCCTAATTTAAAGGATAAAAGTGTAAGATAAAAGAATCTCACTGTGTGTGAGGATTGGACTAACCCTTTGGTGAACTAGTATAAATCTTTGTGTGTTCCTTCTTACCAGCCTTTTAATTCCTTTTATCTTTCTCACACACTTAAACTAAAATTTTTAAAAGGTCATTATTCAAACACCCCCCCTTTCTAGTGACATTTATTTTCAACAGAAGATCCAACCTCATACTGAAGACAAGAGATTGTGGATTCATTTCTTCCAAGAGAGTCTGTCTGGGACTCAAATGGAATGGTACTATCAGCTAGAGAGTGCCAGCACTCGCACCTGGGAAGACATGGCTGCTGCTTTCTACAAGCAATATCAATATAATGTTGACCTTGCACCTACTCGCATACAATTGCAAAGCATGTCTATGGGACCTACGGAAAGTTTCAAGGAGTACACTCAAAAGTGGAGAGATCTAGCTAGAAGAGTTCAACCTTCTTTGACTAATAGAGAATTGGTGGACATGTTCATGGGTACACTATGTTAGAATAAGATTTGTTCTGATCAATATTCTTAGTTTTGACGATAACAAGGATATGAATTGTGTATGAGATAATGTGGTACTCTAATACTATGCAATTTCCGTTTCAGGAATTATACAAAGAGTAAGCACAAAATCGGCGCAAGAAGCACTGACTCAGAAGGTTCAGCATGCATCATCAGAACATGGTCTGGCAAGACATCAGAAGATGGTAAAGCAGAATCAGAACATGGGTCTATGGAAGCATCAGAAGAACTTGAGATCAGAAGCAGAAGCACTGAAGTTCTCATGGTATCACGCTCAGAAGCACTTCAAGGTCTGAAGACAAGAAGATGCTATGCACCAAGCTGTTTGACTCTGATGATATTCAAACGTTGTATACACAAACATCAGATCAGAAGCAAGTACTAGATGGCAGGCTACGCTGACTCACAAAAGGAACGTTAGAAGCTATTAAAGGCAACATCAGTAGACACAGCGAAAACAAGGCTCGAGGTAGTTGACAAAAGAGTGAAACATTAAATGAAATGCTGTACGGATTACGAAAAGCATTAAATGCTCCCAACGGTCATCTTCTCAAATGCCTATATATATGAAGTTCTGATGAGAAGCTAAATAGAACACTGGTGCATAATACAGAAACGCTGTCAAATTCAAAAGCTCTCAAAATTCATCATCAAGCTCACTACATTGCTGTTGTAATATATTAGTGAGATTAAGCTTAAACTTTAAGAGAAATATCACAATTGTGATTATAGATTTTAAGAAGAATTGTAATACTCTTAGAATTTGTTTACATTAATTTGTAAAGATCTATAGTGATCAGGTTGTTGATCAGTATACTCTAGCAAGTCTTAGAAGTTATCTAAGCAGTTTGTTCCTAGAGTGATCAAGTTGTGATCAGGATACTCTGGAAGACTTAGAGTCTTTCTAAGTGGAAAACCATTGTAATCAGGTGTGATTAGCGGATTAAATCCTCAGTTGGGGTAAATCACTCCAAGGGGGTGGACTGGAGTAGTTTAGTTAACAGCAAACCAGGATAAAAATCATTGAGAAAATTGTTTTTATCTTACAAGTTTTAAAGCTACACTTATTCAAACCCCCCCTTTCTAAGTGTTTTTCTATCCTTCAATTGGCATCAGAGCGCCGGTTCTAAGGTGCAAGCACTTAAACGTGTTTAGAAAAGATTCAGGAAGAGAAAAACGCTTCAGTAAAAGATGGCTGGTGAAATTCCAACAACTACATCTACATCTGGCTCTACTGAGCAATATAATGGTAACAATGGTTACACTAGACCACCAGTATTTGATGGTGAAAATTTGAATACTAGAAAGATAAACTGGAAAGTTATTTCCTTGGTCTAGATGGTGAACTATGGGATCTTCTGATGGATGGTTACAAACATCCAGTAAAAGCTACAGGCGTAAGGCTTACCAGACAAGAAATGGATGATGATCAAAAGAAGCTTTTCAAGAATCATCATAAATGTAGGACTGTTTTGCTGAATGCTATTTCTCATGCTGAGTATGAGAAGATATCTAATAGGGAAACTGCCTATGATATATATATGAGTCATTGAAAATGACCCATGAGGGAAATGCTCAAGTCAAGGAGACTAAAGTTCTTGCTCTAATCCAGAAATATGAAGCCTTCAAGATGGAGGATGATGAAGATATTGAGAAGATGTTCTCAAGATTTCAAACGCTAAATGCTGGATTGAGAGTTCTGGATAAAGGCTACACCAAGGCTAATCATGTAAAGAAGATCATCAGAAGCTTACCCAGAAGATGGGGTCCAATGGTGACTGCATTCAAGATTGCCAAGAATCTGAATGAGGTTTCTTTGGAAGAGCTAATTAGTGCCTTGAGAAGCCATGAGATAGAGCTGGATGCAAACGAGCCTCAAAAGAAAGGTAAGTCTATTGCATTAAAATCTAATTTTAAGAAATGCACTAGCGCTTTTCAGGCAGAAGAAGTAGATTATGAGGAATCAGAATCAGAAGAAGAAGATGAACTGTCCATGATCTCCAGAAGGGAAACCAACTCTGGAAGAGCAAGCAAAGGAAGTTCAAGAGCTTCAGAGGTTCAAAGAAATTTGAAGGAGGAGAATCTTCAGGTGGCAGAAGATCTGACAAGAAGAAAGTTGTCTTCTATGAGTGCAATGAGCCTGGACACTTCAAGAATGAATGTCCAAAACTTCAGAAGGAGAATCCCAAGAAGAAGTTTCATAAAAAGAAAGGTCTTATGGCAACATGGGATGATTCTGAATCTGAATCAGAATCAGACTCTAAAGGAGAGCAAGCCAACTTTGCACTAATGGCCACAGTGGATGATGGATCAGAATCTACATCAGAATTAGATTCTGAAGAGGTATTTTCTGAACTATCTAGAGATGATTTAGTTTCCAGCTTGACTGAACTTCTGGAACTCAAGGCTCACCTTGTGACACCCCTTTTTATACCCCAAAATATTTAACATATAATCAGAGAATAACATGCATACAATTCAAAAGGGTGTCACATCGATGCTTTTAGAAGAACAAAAAACCTTACAAAAAACTGACAGCATTTAACTACATAGCACAATACTCCTGGTCATTTAATAACACTCAATATCAAATCACAATTTAACCTGGATATGCATTCACAGCGGAAAATATGATACTCATGTGATTTATAATGATTCATGTCCCATACCATGATCATACATCGAATAATAATCTCAATTCAACATAAACTTAATCAAAAGGTTTGGCTTGTAAGCCTCTCAAAAGACATGTAACCAATAAATAAGTTCACCAGTCATAGCATAATACATACGCAAATATAACATGAGTTCAATACACCTAGTCTACCCAGTGTTACATGACTAGAGCATCGACTCACTACCTAGTCTCCAATAACCAAGGAAGAACCTTCGGATAAGTCACACGCGGCTACTAAACTCCAGGACCTGCATGTCGCCAAACGAGGGCAACATTAAAACAGAAGGGTGAGAATACGAACCATTAGGAAGAAAGTATAACAGAATATAATGGTTAAATCAACACTTCAAACTTAAATAGTTTAATATTTCAATTCTACTATTATATTCTCAATTAAGCACACAATCATAATTCTCACATATTCACACATCTAATCAAATATGTATTCAAACTTCACTCGTTTCAATTATCAAACTCATACACATATCACGACTACATCAACTTCACATACTCAATTATCGCATAATTTTAATGTGACTCAATGCAAGATATGTGACGCTATGCATGTGGTACCAAATTGTGAACCTAAGGTTTCACCGCTTTCCGATTCAATATCTAGAATCCAAGCCACGCTTCCGATCCGGACAAGACCAAAGCCCACCAAACGTAAACATATAGTTTACCGCTTCCGATTCACTTTAGAATCTAAGCCTCGCTTTTGTTTCAAAGCAAACCACCTTTGTTTCAAGGCATCCATGATATGAATGTATGTACAATGTTAATCAAACATATGCAATTAAGATCATCTCTACCATCTTAATATTTAGCATATCACAATAATTCACTCAATGAATTATCCACAATATTGTACACAACATTCTCATCACATAAGCATTATTCACATACAATAATCAACACACAATTCCAATCCACCATTTCAATTAACACTAGTAGTTAACACTCTCATATGCTAACTCACAATTTTGTCAATTTTGTATGGTTCACTCACTTTCATATTAAACCAACAAGACATTAGTATTTTTATCAATTAGCTATATTTCTAAAATTCAATTATAGGACTGTAATAGAATTACAATCCAGTTACTATCCTTATGAGGGTATTTTAGTTTACTTAGAAATCAATTGCATTTCACACATGCTTACTTACTAATTAGTCTAAACATGTATGTACATATTATATATATATATATATATATATATATATATATATATATATATATATATATATATATATATATATATATATATATATATATTTCCATTTAATGAATTGTGAGTGTAGCCCACTTTTCCATTTAGGTTCAATATCTAATATCAGTGGCATATTCATATAAAGAAATAAAAGGGTGGTGGTCTCATTTTTAAATAAATTAGACGCTACAGGGAGCATCACAATTGGTGTTCATTTGGAAAAAGGTAGCAGGCCCACGTTTTTAATTCATTGGGCATTAATTAGTAGCAGCAGCACTTTCCATTCATTTATCATGTGAATGCGCTACAGTAAAGAATTAGCAAGTGTACATTGAAGTCTCACTTTTGTTTCATTGGTCAACTACCGCGGCAGTATTCAAAGAGAAGGGATGTTGGTGACTCATAATTTTCACTTGAATCAATGGCATCTTTATATATATTCCTTTCTAGTCAAATTCGGAGCAAGCATAGGGAAAAGGGGAGGATATTAATTGGTTCCCCATGTGAACTACACAATAGCAAGTAGCCATAACACCACCTTTCATTGATCTGTCGTTACAGTAAGTGTCACAGCAACCACATGCCATTGGTATTCGCTACATACTGTAGCTCATGAACTTTTCTAATTTAAAAAAAAAAACAAACGCTGTTTGCTTGTGGTACATTCACGGTTTTTTTCCAATGTATCGGTACACCCACCACTACTCCACCCCCCCATTTTCGTTCCTAAAAAATATATATATGAACACAGGTATCTGTTTCCAGTATTACATCTTGTTTTCAAATCCAAATTCTCTGCAGATTTCAATATACTAACAGAAATTAAAACACATACTTTATAAGATTTAACTATGAATAAATATAATATGCTAATCTAACAATTACCCCATTATACTAACCCACAATGATTAGGGATTCTCTGTAACATCTCATACATAACTGACTAGTATATTATGCACGAAACGTTAAAATTGATATTGAGTACATACAAAAGCTATAGTTATAGGAAGATCCATATAAAATACAACATGAAATTCTACTAAGAAGCATAATACGCGAGTCTTCAATGGATCTTGCACAGCGGAATGTCAAAACCAACGAGGTCTTCGAGCCAACACCACTTCCAAGTCTTCAGTCCAAACCTGTTACTGACCAAACGCTACTAACTGCACCTGAAAAAAAAATATAAGTTGATTGGGGTGAGATTACTAAATCTCAGTGAGTCCTCCTATCCTATGGGTCCACTCGGCTCTACAGGGTACATGCATCACAAACCGAATCCACCATTGATCCGGGGTTTATCCTCACATTCGGTACAAGTACGGAGCAAACACATGAATCGTCCACCATAGGAGTCATCGCATCACAGTACACAAACAGTACAACAAATACGTATGCACACCCATACCCATGTACGGGGAATCCAGAAGTGGTAACAATCAAACTACCAAGGCTGCACGCACACCCTCGGTGGGTTCACCCATGCCTATTTGTCAAGAGACTTGCACAAGCACCCTGCAAGAGTGATTAAATGGGTTCACACAAGCCTACTTGGCTGCGAGATGACCTTGCCTAAGAGGCGACACCGTCCCATTAACCATCTGTACGCACGTGGTGTTAACAGCAAGTGCAACACGCCGTCTCGACGCATGAGCCCATCCGGGTAGGAACCTAATGATGTAGCCTACATGACATCACTAGAGATGGTTTACCTGTTATGCGTAGGCTTACTTAGCCGCATAACGCCATCATACCGAGCACGCGAGTGTGTACACAGCAAGTGAGTAAAATGCCTCCAGACCCTCACAAGCACACTACAACGGTAGTTCAGGTGTGTTAGTCATACCAAGAACGCTAATGTGTTAACAGCAAGTGAGTAAAACCCCGTACGGAAACTCACGAGCACATCGCAATGGTAATTGGAAACTAGTCCATATACAATGGTGCCTTACCACCTAGTAGTGGCCCACTTCGATTCTAGCATACCACACGCATAACAAGCGTCAATCACACAATACAATCAATCTCGAATGTTTAACCGAAACAACGGAATTTAATGATCATTATCACACAAGGCATCATGCCACAAACAAACAACCATCTCCGAACGTCAATCGAACGGACGGATAAACATAATATGATCATCATAAAGCATATCAATATAACGCATTAATTAATGATCCGCATATTGAGAATCAACACATCCATGATCATTAACATCATTAACATGTTCAATTATAATTTAAACAAGTCTCACACGACTAAGGAGGCGTTCGGTTCTCTATTCAGAACGGAACTGCTCTCGGGGGAGTTAGTAACGTAAAATCTCGCCCGACGAGGCGCACTAAGTAGGGTTCCAATATTATTAAATCACACATTCTGATTTGGGGATAAATTTTATTAGAAAGTACACGTCGCTAGCTTTCCAACGATATAAAGTTTGCGTAATTCCGATACCCGAGCCGAAAGTTACGAATTTCCGAAGTTGCTGATTTTTCCCCCCTGCGCCCAGGGTATCCGATTACCCAGAGTCCAGTAACCGATTACTGGCTCTAAAACAGCCCAGAATTGCATTTTTAACAGCGTAATCGGTTACCCAAAGACCCGTAACCGATTACTCTGCATCAGAATGTGTTTTTCAGCATTTTAAGGGTTCTAAATCCATTCTAACTTTAATTCAAACTAACCCAACATGCTATAACATTCTAAATCATATTTCTAGCTACACATACAATCCATAAACGAATTCCAACATATTGTAATGACCCAAAGCATACATTATCATCATGGAAACATATTTTTACCATTCAATTAAGCATGCAATATGTTTATCTCAATCTAAACCCTTGACATGCATTTTTTTCCCAAATCCTACCCAAGTTCTATCTAAAGGACTCACCTTGGATTGATAGAAGTTTAGATGATGAACATGCTGCAATTGAGTTCCTATCTTGACCAAAACTCCAACTCCAAACTCATCAAACCCATAGCCCATTCTTCATCACATTCAGCATGCATGTCCCAACTTCAAACTCGTTTTTCTCCTTCAAAACAGAAGCTATAAATGCGAATCGTAGGTGCAAATCGAAGAGAAATTTGTTAGCTTTTCAATGGGACCAGAATCGTCACGATCGGAGTTACGAGTTGAGAGATATACCTGATTTAGTGGAGCTGTATCAAGAGTTGCGAAAATGCAATTGATGAACTTGAGTTCCCCTTTCTTTCCATGCTTCTAAGTTCTCTCCCTCATAAATTCTGATTTTGGAAAAGTTACTACCAAACAATACCTTAAGTCCTCATGCAAGTAATGATTAAGGTCCAATGTGCCCCTCAACTAAGCCAAAATTACCACTTTGCCATTTGGTTTGCTTCTAACCAATCTCATTCCATGTCAACTAACCACTTCTTGAATTAGGGATTAAATCTACAACTCCCTCTTGGCACTTCATATACATATAATCTTGTTTGGATTATGTGGGGTATTACATTCTCCCCCTTACCTCTTGTTTTCTCTTCCAAAACCCTAGCTTCCTCTTCTTGTTCCTCTCTTCCACTTCTATTCTTGAAAACCAGCAAAATGATAAATGATGTTTCTACCCCTTATTTCCTCTCTTACTATCTTTATTTATTATATTGGGCTTTAAAATTAATAACACCCCCTAATTGCTTATCACTCCAATAAATAGGCCCAATTAATCTAACTCTCTAATAACTTAATTAATTCTATTAAACACAAATGCACTCAAGTTTAATTAATTAAAGTAATGATTAAATCTCATAACTATTAAATAATTAATTTAACACACCAAAAGTATAAAATAATATAATAAAATAAATACTATATAAAAAAAAACGGGTTGTTACAACTCTCCCCAACTTAAAAGATTTTCGGCCTCGAAAATTACCTCAAACAAACAACTCCGGATACGATTCCTTCATCTTATCCTCGAGTTCCCAAGTGATGTTTCCATCGGCGACTCCGCCCCATATTACTTTCACCAAAGTGATCTCCTTACCACGAAGCTTCTTCACCTCACGATCTTCAATTCGCATAAGTGCTGTATCAACTGTCAAATTATCTCTCACTTGAACATCGTCCAACTGAACAACATGTGATGGATCTGCAATATATCTCCTTAATTGAGACACATGGAACACATCATGGAGATTAGAAAGAGACGGTGGCAACGCAATTCGATAAGCTACTTCACCCACTCTTTCCGAAATTTGGTAAGGACCAATAAACGTGGCGTCAACTTACGCGACTTCAACGCTCTACCAACTCCCGTTATGGGCGTAATACTAAGAAACACATGATCATCCTTCTCAAACTCAAGAGCTTTCCTTCTCTTATCATGGTAACTCTTTTGGCAGCTTTGAGAAGCCTTCATCTTCTCTTGAATTATCTTGACTTTATCCGTAGTCTCTTGAATCAATTCGGGTCCAACCACAGCACTCTCTCCCGACTCGTACCAACACAAAGGAGTTCTACACCTCCTACCATAAAGCGCTTCGAAAGGTGTCATCCCAATACTAGAATGAAAACTGTTGTTATAAGTAAACTCGATTAAAGGCAAGAAACTATCCCAATTTCCTCCTTGTTCCAAAACACAAGACCTTAAGAGATCCTCAAGTGATTGAATAGTCCTCTCCGTTTGTCCATCGGTTTGCGGATGGTACGCTGAACTCAAACGCAACTTCGTACCCAATGCGCTTTGCAAACCTTCCCAAAATCTCGAAGTAAACCTCGGATCTCTATCAGAAACAATACTCGATGGAATACCATCCAAGCACACAATTCTCTCGATGTATAACTTAGCAAGTCTCTCAATTGAATAATCCATCCTCATCGGAATAAAATGAGCACATTTAGTCAATCTATCCATGACGACCCAAATTGCCTCACAATTACTCGATGTCCTCGGCAAACCTGAAACAAAATCCATGGATATACTATCCCATTTCCACTCGGGAATAGATAGCGGTTGCATCAAACCAGATGGTTTTTGATGTTCAATCTTTGACTTTTGACAAGTCAAGCAAGAATACACAAATTCTGCTATGTCCTTCTTCATACCTTGCCACCAAAACATTTTCCTCAGGTCTTGATACATTTTAGTAGCGCCCGGATGAATACTCAAACCACTTCTATGTCCTTCCTCAAGAATCCTCTTTCTCAAGTTCGCAACATCTGGAACACAAACCCGATCACGACACCTCATAATACCATTCTCATCAATCCGGAAGTCACCACCTCTTCCTTGATTAATCAATGCGAATCGATCAACCAAACTCAAATTAGCTTTCTGTCCTTCTCGAATCTCATCCAAAATACCACTAGTAACCTTCAACATACCAAGCTTCATACCACTAGAAGTCTCTTCGCATAATAAACTCAAGTTTCTAAATTGTTCCAACAATTCAAACTCTCGAATCATCAACATAGACATGTGCAATGACTTCCTACTCAATGCATCGGCTACAACATTCGCTTTACCAGGATGATAATTTAAACCAAAATCGTAGTCCTTCAAGAACTCTAACCATCTTCTTTGTCTCATATTTAACTCCTTCTGATCGAACAAGTACTTCAAGCTCTTGTGATCACTGAACACATCAAACCTTGATCCAAACAAATAATGTCTCCAGAACTTTAACACAAACACCACAGCTGCTAACTCCAAATCATGTGTAGGATAATTCCTCTCTTGAACTTTGAGTTGCCTTGAAGCATAAGCTACAACTTGTCCCTTTTGCATTAGAACACCTCCCAATCCCAACAAAGAAGCATCACAGTATACCACGAAAGGTTCTAACGGATCCGATAAAATCAAAATGGGAGCAGAAGTCAATCTTCTCTTAAGTTCTTGGAAATTCTCTTCACATTGCGAAGTCCAAATAAAGGCTTGTCCCTTTCTAGTCAACTGCGTCAACGGTAACAACAACTTAGAAAAACCCTCAATGAACTTCCTGTAATAGCCAGCCAATCCAAGAAAACTTCTAATCTCAGCAACAGACTTAGGAGCTTCCCATTGGGATACAGCTTCTATCTTCGAAGGATCAACAAAAATACCTCCACTTGAAATCACATGCCCAAGAAAGCTTACTTCACTTAACCAAAATTCACATTTAGATAGCTTAGCAAATAACTTCTTCTCTTTCAACACGGACAAAACAACCCTCAAATGCTCAGCATGCTCCTCCTCACTCTTAGAGTAAATCAACATGTCATCAATGAATACCACAACAAACTTATCCAGGTGGTCATGGAAGATTCTATTCATATATTCCATGAACACACCAGGTGCATTAGTCACACCAAACGGCATCACAGAATATTCGTAATGACCATACCTCGTCTGAAAAGCAGTTTTTTGAATATCTTCTGTTCTAACACGAATCGGATGATAACCAAACCTCAAATCAATCTTGCTAAACACACAAGCTCCAACCAACTGATCCATCAGGTCATCAATTCTCGGAAGTGGATATCGCTTCTTAATCGTCACTTTGTTCAATTGTCTATAATCAACACATAATCTCATCGAACCTTCTTTCTTCTTGACTAATAGAACAGATGCACCCCACGGCGATACACTAGGACGAATAAATCTCTTCTCAAGCAATTCTTCTAGTTGACTCTTCAACTCTTTCAACTCTGAAGCGGACATCCTATATGGAGCCATCGACACAGGACTAGTTCCAGGAACTAAATCAATCGAAAACTCAACTTCTCGTTCTGGTGGTAAATCAATTATATCATCAGGAAATACCTCCGCAAATTCACAGACTATAGGCAATTCCTTAATGGTTCTCTTCTCGCGCACCTCTAAGGTTGCTATCAACATAAACAATTCAGCTCTATCTTGAACTGATTCGTCGACTTGCTTAGCGGATAGGAACAAGTCTTCTTTAATACAATTCTCAGGAAAGATGACTGTCTTATCAAAACAGTTGATATACACACGATTAAATTCCAACCAATTCATGCCCAGAATCACATCGAGCTGTTCTAAAGGAAGACAAACTAAATCGATCCCGAAATCCCTACCAAAGATACTCAATGGACAATTCAAGCATACATGAGAAGTAGAAACAGAACCCATAGCAGGTGTATCAATAACCATACTTCTACGCATATCAGATAATACGAGATTCAATCTTCTAGCACAATCCAAGGAAATGAAAGAATGTGTCGCACCAGTATCAATAATAGCAATCAAAGGTGTATCATTAATGAAGCACGTACCTTGAATTAGCCTCTCATCAGTAGTGGCTCCCGCACCAGACAGTGCGAACACTTTTCCTTTTGCTTGCTCCTTCTTTGGCTTGTCACATTTTGTACTAACGTGACCTTTCTCTCCACAGTTGAAACAAGTCACATTCGAACCACCTCTACAATTAGTAGCTATGTGACCATACTTGCCACACTTGAAACAAGTAGTAACCTCTTTCTTGCACTCAACAGCTTTATGACCCTCAACTCCACATTTGAAACACTTAAGTTGAGTAGAAGATCCTCCCCAACTTGGCTTCTTGCCAAAACCAGCTTATTTCCTCTTGTCATCATACGGTTTCCCACGATCCTGACTCTTTCCTTTCAAACTCTTGTAGATAAAGGCACTCTTTCTACTATCCTCATCATAAATCCGACTCTTGTTAACCAATTCAGTAAAACGGGTAATCTGTTGGTAACCAATAGCCTTCTTGATATCATGTCTCAAGCCATTCACAAACTTCAAACATTTAGATCTCTCAGCATTAGCAGT
Source organism: Vicia villosa (assembly GCF_029867415.1). Taxonomy (NCBI): domain Eukaryota; kingdom Viridiplantae; phylum Streptophyta; class Magnoliopsida; order Fabales; family Fabaceae; genus Vicia; species Vicia villosa. The sequence continues at coordinate 94,232,436 of NC_081183.1, read as the reverse complement.
ATTATAGTGGGGACAATACTTGATAAGCTCCTGAAACTTAGCAGCATAAACAGCAACGGTACCATTTCCTTGCTTCAACTCAAGGAACTCCACCTCTTTCTTCCCACGACAAGCTTCAGGAAAATATTTCTCCAAGAAGACATCACGGAAAAGATCCCAAGTAACCTCAATGCCATCTTCTTCAAACCTCTGAAGATTGTTGTTCCACCAATCTTCAGCTTCCTTTTCCAGCATATGAGTACCAAACTGCACTCTTTGAGCATCAGTACAGTTCATGACTCTGAAGATCTTCTCAATCGCCTTCATCCAAGCTTGAGCTTTATCAGGTTCATCTTCACCTTCAAAAACAGGAGGATTGTTCCTCTGGAATCTCCCTAAAGCACGGTACTCATCATCATCTCCATTTCGGTTACCAGCATTCGCTTGAGGAATCTGACCAATGGAGCCAGCCAACATCCTCAACGCCTCAGCAATAGCATCATCATTCCTGCCTGCAACCATCGTCCTAGTCAACCAAACAACCAGACAAACAGTATCGATCGTGTCAGATACACAAATCAAATACAACAAGATAAGAAAACATTAAAGACTGTTGACAAACTGGTCGACCATGCTCTGATACCACTAATGTAACACCCCTTTTTATACCCCAATAGATTTAACATATAATTAGAGAATAACATGCATACAATTCAAAAGGGCGTCACATCGATGCTTTTAGAAGAACTAAAAACCTTAAAAAAAACTGACAACATATAACTACACAGCACAATACTCCTGGTCATTTAATAACACTCAATATCAAATCACAATTTAACCTGGATATGAATTCACAGCGGAAAATATGATACTCATGTGATTTATAATGATTCATGTCCCATACCATGATCATACATCGATTAATAATCTCAATTCAACATAAACATAATCAAAAGGTTTGGCTTGTAAGCCTCTCAAAAGACATGTAGCCAATAAATAAGTTCACCAGTGATAGCATAATACATACGCAAATATAACATGAGTTCAATACACCTAGTCTACCCAGTGTTACATGACCAGAGCATCGACTCACTACCTAGTCTCCAATAACCAAGGAAGAACCTCCGGCTAAGTCACACGCGGCAACTAAACTCCAGGATCTGCATGTCGCCAAACGAGGGCAACATTAAAACAGAAGGGTGAGAATACGAACCATTATGAAGAAAGTATAACAGAATATAATGGTTAAATCAACACTTCAAGTAATTAGTCATACTATGTAAAACGAAATAGATAATAGTAATCAACACATATTTCACATGTTATCGAGTATACAACAAGCTTAAATAGTATAATATTTCAATTCTACTATTATATTCTCAATTAAGCACACAATCATAATTCTCACATATTCACACATCTAATCAAATATGTATTCAAACTTCACTCGTTTCAATTATCAAACTCATACACATATCACGACTACATCAACTTCACATACTCAATTATCGCATAATTTTAATGTGACTCAATGCAAGATATGTGACGCTATGCATGTGGTACCAAATTGTGAACCCAAGGTTTCAGCGCTTTCCGATTCAATATCTAGAATCCAAGCCACGCTTCTGATCCAGACAAGACCAAAGCCCACCAAACGTAAACATATAGTTTACCGCTTCCGATTCACTTTAGAATCTAAGCCTCGCTTTTGTTTCAAGGCAAACCACCTTTGTTTCAAGGCATCCATGATATGAATGTATGTACAATGTTAATCAAACATAGGCAATTAAGATCATCTCTACCATCTTAATATTTAGCATATCACAATAATTCACTCAATGAATTATCCACAATATTGTACACAACATTCTCATCACATAAGCATTATTCACATACAATAATCAACACACAATTCCAATCCACCATTTCAGTTAACACTAGTAGTTAACACTCTCATATGCTAACTCACAATTTTGTCAATTTTGTACGGTTCACTCACTTTCATATTAAACCAACAAGAAATTAGTATTTTTATCAATTAGCTATATTTCTAAAATTCAATTATAGGAATATAATAGAATTACAATCCAGTTACTATCCTTATGAGGGTATTTTAGTTTACTTAGAAATCAATTCCATTTCACACATGCTTACTTACTAATTAGTCTAAACATGTATGTACATATTATATATATATATATATATATATATATATATATATATATATATATATATATATTTCCATTTAATGAATTGTGAGTGTAGCCCACATTTCCATTTAGGTTCAATATCTAATATCAATGGCATATTCATATAAAGAAATAAAAGGGTGGTGGTCTCATTTTTAAATAAATTAGACGCTACAGGGAGCATCACAATTGGTGTTCATTTGGAAAAAGGTAGCAGGCCCACGTTTTTAATTCATTGGGCATTAATTAGTAGCAGAAGCACTTTCCATTCATTTATCATGTGAATGCGCTACAGTAAAGAATTAGCAAGTGTACATTGAAGTCTCACTTTTGTTTCATTGGTCAACTACCGCGACACTATTCAAAGAGAAGGGATGTTGGTGACTCATAATTTTCACTTGAATCAATGGCATCTCTATATATATATTCCTTTCTAGTCAAATTCGGAGCAGGAACAGGGAAAAGGGGAGGATATTAATTGGTTCCCCATGTGAACTACACAATAGAAAGTAGCCATAACACCACCTTTCATTGATCTGTCGCTACAGTAAGTGTCACAGCAACCACATGCCATTGGTATTCGCTACATACTGTAGCTCATGAACTTTTCTAATTTAAAAAAAACAAACGATGTTTGCTTGTGGTACATTCACGGTTTTTTTCCTATGTATCGGTACACCCACCACTACTCCACCCCCCATTTTCGTTCCTAAAAAAAAAATATATGAACACAGGTATCTGTTTCCAGTATTACATCTTGTTTTCAAATCCAAATTCTCTGCAGATTTCAATATACTAACAAAAATTAAAACACATACTTTATAAGATTTAACTATGAATAAATATAATATGTTAATCTAACAATTACCCCATTATACTAACCCACAATGATTAGGGATTCTCCCCCTTACCTCTTGTTTTCTCCTCCAAAACCCTAGCTTCCTCTTCTTGTTCCTCTCCTCCACTTCTATTCTTGAAAACCAGCAAAATGATAAATGATGTTTCTACCCCTTATTTCCTCTCTTACTATCTTTATTTATTATATTGGGCTTTAAAATTAATAACACCCCCTAATTTCTTATCACTCCAATAAATAGGCCCAATTAATCTAACTCTCTAATAACTTAATTAATTCTATTAAACACAAATGCACTCAAGTTTAATTAACTAAATTAATGATTAAATCTCATAACTATTTAATAATTAATTTAACACACCAAAAGTATAAAATAATATAATAAAATAAATACTATATAAAAGAAAAAACGGGTTGTTACACACCTTAATATCAAATACAAAAAGCTGAAAAAGCAATTTGAATTTGAAACTAAGAAGTTGGAATTGGAAAATTCTGAACTAAAGGAAAAAGTTTTAAAATTATCCAAAAATAATGGATCTCCTTCCGAATCAGAAAAATCCATTCCTAGTCTAAATCATATTCTGAAAGAATATGACTCGAGATTCAGAAAGTTCTTATCTAGATGTATTGGCAGAAGTCATCTTGCTTCTATGATATATGGTGTTTCTGGAAACAGAAGGTTTGGCTTTGGCTATGAGGGTGATACCTCACATAAATTTGAACCTGTTGTTGATATGAAAGTCACATACAAGCCATTGTATGATCAGTTCAAATATGGCCACACACATGATATTAGGCTCACTTCACATGCACAGAGTTTTAACACTGTACACACCAAGAAGCATGTGACACAACCTAAGAAATATCATGCTGTCAAACCTAAAGAATATCATGTTGTTCCTCCTATTAACTATTATGCTAAACCCAAGTTCAATCAGAACTTGAGGAAAACTAACAAGAAAGGACCCAAGAAATTGTGGGTACCTAAGGAGAAGATAATTTCTGTTGCAGATATCCTTAGTTGCAAAGAGGACAAAGCACAAAATGTCATGGTACCTGGACTCTGGGTGCTCACGACACATGACGGGAAGAAGGTCTACATTCCAAGACCTGGTGCTTAAACCAGGTGGAGAAGTCAAGTTTGGAGGAGATCAGAAGGGTAGGATTATTGGCTCTAGAACCATAAGTTTTGGTAACTCTCCTTCCATAACTAATGTACTTCTAGTAGAAGGATTAACACATAACTTATTGTCCATAAGTCAATTAAGTGACAATGGTTATGATATAATCTTCAATCAAAAGTCTTGCAAGGTTGTAAGTCAGAAGGATGGCTCAATCCTATTTACAGGCAAGAGAAAGAACAACATCTATTAGATTGATCTTTCAGATATTGAGAAGCAGAAGGTGACTTGCCTTATGTCTGTTTCTGAAGAGCAATGGGTCTGGAACAGAAGATTAGGTCATGCTAGTTTGAGAAAGATTTCTCATATTAAATAACAAAATCTAGTCAGAGGTCTCCCAAATCTGAAATATAAATCAGATGCTCTTTGTGAAGCATGTCAGAAGGGCAAGTTCTCCAAACCTGCATTCAAATCTAAGAATGTTGTCTCTTCCTCAAGGCCGTTAGAACTTCTGCATATTGATCTGTTTGGACCAGTCAAAACATCTTCTATTAGAGGGAAGAAATATGGATTAGTCATCATAGATGATAATAGCCGCTGGACATGGGTAAAGTTCTTAAAACACAAGGATGAGTCTCATTCAGTGTCCTTTGAATTCTGCACTCAGATCCAATCTGAGAAGGAGTGTAAAATCATAAAGGTTAGAAGTGATCATGGTGGCGAATTTAAGAACAGATTCTTTGAGGAGTTCTTCAAAGAAAATAGTATTGCCCATGATTTCTCTTGCCCTAGAACTCCACAGCAAAATGGAGTTGTAGAGCGGAAGAATAGGACTCTGCAAGAAATGCCCAGAACAATGATCAATGAGACCAATATGGCTAAGCACTTCTGGGCAGAAGCAATAAACACTGCATGTTATATTCAGAATAGAATCTCTATAAGACCTATTCTAAATAAGACTCCTTATGAATTGTGGAAGAACACAAAGGTTTGATGACAAGCTTGGTCTTGAAAAACCAAAGCAGTTTGAGAATTTGGCAGATATAGATATTGACATATCAGAAGCTGTAGAACCAAGAAGAAAAGCTCCAGAAGCTGAAAGTCTCAGAAGCAATGGATCAGAAGATGAAGTTGCTGCTTCTTTAGAGAATCTCAGGATTTCTGAAGAGCCAACAGTCAGAAGATCATCTAGACTTTCATCAGCTCACTCAGAAGATGTGATCCTTGGAAAGAAAGACGATCCCATCAGAACAAGAGCATTCCTTAAGAACAATGCAGACTGTCAATTAGGTCTTGTTTCTTTGATCGAGCCAACTTCTGTTGATCAAGCTCTAGAGGATCCATACTGGATAATTGCCATACAAGAAGAACTAAATCAGTTTACAAGGAATGACTTATGGGAATTGGTTCCTAGACCAAAAGGATTCAACATCATTGGTACTAAGTGGGTATTCAGAAACAAGCTTAGTGAAAAGGGAGAAGTGGTAAGAAACAAAGCCAGACTGGTGGTTCAGGGATATAGTCAGCAAGAAGGGATTGACTATACAGAAACCTTTGCACCAGTGTCCATGTTAGAATCTATTCGATTATTAATCTCTTTTGCCACTCAACATAACATCACTCTGTATCAAATGGATGTTAAGAGTGCCTTCTTAAATGGTTATATAGATGAGGAAGTCTATGTCCACCAACCTCCTGGTTTTGAAGACTCTAAGTCTCCAGAACATGTTTTCAAACTTAAGAAATCATTGTATGGATTGAAGCAAGCTCCCAGAGCTTGGTATGAAAGATTAAGTTCTTTCCTTCTGGACAATGGTTTCACTAGAGGACAAGTGGACACAACTCTCTTCTGTAAAACATCTAAGAAGGACATTTTAATTTGTCAAATTTATGTTGATGATATTATCTTTGGAACATCTAATGCTTCACTTGGAAAGGAGTTTGCTAAGTCTATGCAGGCTGAATTTGAAATGAGTATGATGGGAGAACTCAAGTATTTCCTTGGGATTTAAATCAACCAAACTTCTGATGGAACCTATGTTCATCAAACGAAGTATGTGAAAGAACTTCTGAAGAAGTTTAATCTTTCTGAAAGCAAAGAAGCCAAAACTCCTATGTATCCAACATGTGTCCTAGGTAAGGATGAGTTAACTAAGAAGGTAGATCAGAAGTTGTACAGAGGTATGATTGGATCTCTTTTATACTTAACTGCTTCTAGACCTGGCATTCTATTTAGTGTTTGTCTGTGTGCTAGATTCCAATCAGATCCTAGAGAATCTCACTTAACTGCTGTTAAGAGAATTCTAAGATATCTGAAAGGTACTACTAACGTTGGCTTAGTCTACAGAAGATCTAAAGAATACAACTTAGTAGGATTCTGTGATGCTGACTATGCTGGAGAACGAATTGAAAGGAAAAGTACTTCTAGAAGTTGTCAATTTCTTGGAAGTCATCTGATCTCCTGGTACAGCAAGAAGCAAGCTACTATAGCTCTTTCAACAACAGAAGCAGAATATGTTGCTGCTGCTGGATGTAGCACACAAATGCTCTGGATGAAGAGTCAGCTAGAAGATTATCAGATCTATGAGAGTAACATTCCTATTTTCTGTGATAATACTTCTGCTATATGTTTATCTAAGAATCCTATCTTACATTACAAAGCTAAACATATTGAGATTAAACATCATTTTATAAGGGACTATGTTCAGAAGGGTGTTCTATCTTTGAACTTTGTAGATACAGACCATCAATGGGCTGATATCTTTACAAAACCTCTTGCTGAAGATAGGTTTAAGTTCATTTTGAAGAATATCAGTATGGACTTATGCCCAGAATAAGAAGATGAGAAGATCTCTGTATGAATATCTTCTGAAATGTGTTAGGACTAGGCAGCCATAAGAAGTTCTGATACTAATCAATTAGAAATTCTGATTCTGTTATTACTAACGTTTCATTATCTAAGTTGATTCAGAAGCTCTTTTAAAGCAAAATAGTTGTCACCAGTCTTTCCAGAAAATGAACACGTATTCACTATTTTTGGACAAGCATGCGTGTAGTTGAGGAGATGCCGCCCTAGGTAACTGTGCAAATCATTTCACTTTGTCACATTATCTCTCCTAACGTCATTTCTCATTAAATGCATATTGATTGTTTTTTTCTTGTAATCATTTCTTTTAAAATAGTTTTCTTTTTTTCTTTATTTTAATATCTTTTTTAAACCGTTTAAATAACCCGCTTCATCTTCATTTCATCTTTTTCACTCTCTCTCCATTTGCGTATCTCTCTCTTTGCATTCGTTTCCTTCAAACCCTAGTTTCTGATCTGAATCAAAGCATAATCATCATGTATTCAACTTCAAGTTCATCAAGCCCAGTAGAAAGACTCACCTCTACTCAGATTCTTCTACGCAAATATGGGCACGCTCCTCTGAAAACATGCATGATTCCCACTGACGAACTGGAAGTTCTCTGTGAATCTGCTGTGGACTTCAACAACCTCAGAGCAAATGGTTTTCTGTGTGACGCCAGAATATTAGAGCAAGGATGCTCAAAATATCTCGATAGATTGGTTGGACCAATTTATCCTGAACTTGTGAAGGACTTCTAGGTACATGCAACGGTTACCCCAACTGCTATCATTTCCTTCGTGCTAGGGCATGAAGTGGTTATTACTGAAAAGCTCATCAGGAAGCTATACAACCTGAATGATGAAGAAGGTTGCACTGGTCCTCAACCTGGAACGATTAACTGGTATCAAGTTGAAAATCAAATCTCTCTTGCCTTCGGAACTGAATCTCATAAAACGGGCACTTTAAGGTCGTTCTATCAAGTGTGGGCTGAGATTATTCTGGGTTCTCTTCACCACAGAAAGAAGTTATTCTCCTCCTCCACCTACATCAGTCTGGATCACAAGTATACTCTCCTGCATTGGCAGAAAGATAGAACTCAACATCTCTCACATTCTGTTTGAGAATCTGAAGACTTCTATTTTTGAGTCAAGAGAAGATGAAAGGGCGAAGTACCCTCATATTCCAAGGAACACTATTCCTTTCGCCAGAATGATATCTGACATTCTAACTGAAAGCAATCTGCTGGATTCCATCAGGACCCTTGATGCTCCCAATTTCTTGGAGTGGTTCAAGGTCATGTCTTCAACGGTGTAGATCTGTTCAGACTTGATCTCATCCAGACGGTATCTTCTGTTGGTACAAGCTTTCCTGACATTCTATCAAGGAGAGTTCCTGTTGAAGGTTTTGCCACCTTGTTTCATCTAGAACTTCACAAGGCTGTCAAGCATCACTTGGAAGATTCTGTTAGGAAACAATCAGAAGTTGATCCTGCTTGGATCCGTGGCAGAGTACTTCTGTCTAAAGCTGATCTTTAGAAGAAGGATCAGAAGAAACAACAGGCTGGGCTAAAAAGAAAGGCTCAAGAAGATGAGGCCAAGCAAGCTAAGAAGCAGAGGGTCACCTATGATCCTGACAAGGTGAACACTCCAGAATATAGGCAGCAGAAGATCAGAGATTTGTTTCGTACTCCTAGATCTGCAAACGGTCCTTCTGCAATAGTTACTAGGCATGTTTTTACACCTCCTCCTTTTGTTCCTCAATCTTCTACCCAACCACCTCCTTCTGAACCACAAAATACCTTCACTATACCAAACCCTCTTCCACCTTCTCTTTCCTCTCCTGTCTTAAACCCTACACCTCTAAGTATCCATCCCCCAACTCCTTCTGATAAACCATCTTCTTCAACCCCCGTCATAATAATTCCTTCTTCTCCTACCCCAATCACAGATAACCCTTCATCCTCAATCATCCCCACTAATATCCCATCCTCCTCAAACACCACACCTTCACCTTCTCTATCCCATCCCTTACCTACCATAAAATCCAACTCCTACTGCCTTCTCTACCCTGACTACAAATTCACCTTCAACCCACCTGAACCTGAACCCTATATCTACCTGGAGCTGTTCAGACATGAGGTGATTAGTAGACTGGACCTACTGAAGGATGCTTTCTTCAGTGGTCTTGATGATGTTTCTACGAGAAACCTCTGGAGAAGCTTTCGCCAGGATTTTCAAGTAGGAGCAATGAGAGTACAGAAGAGACTAGTGGCTGCTGCCCCAGGTTATGCTGGTTATCTTCTGGAGGGTGACAATGGTATCTGTAACACCCCTTTTTATACCCCAAAATATTTAACAAATAATCAGAGAATAACATGCATATAATTCAAAAGGGCGTCACATTGATTCTTTTAGAAGAACTAAAAACCTTTAAAAAAACGGACAGCATTTATCTACACAGCACAATACTCATGGTCATTTTAATAACACTCAATATCAAATCACAATTTAACCTGGATATGCATTCACAGCGGAAATATATGATACTCATGTGATTTATAATGATTCATGTCCCATACCATGATCATACATCGACCAGTAGTCTCAATCCAACATAAAACATAATCAAAAGGTTTGGCTTGTAAGCCTCTCAAAAGACATGTAACCAATAAATAAGTTCACCAGTCATAGCATAATACATACACAAACATAACATGAGTTCAATACACCTAGTCTACCCAGTGTTACATGACCAGAGCATCGACTCACTACCTAATCTCCAATAATCAAGGAAGGACCTCTGGCTAGGTCACACGCGGCTACTAAACTCCAGAACCTGCATGTCGCCAAACGAGGGCAACATTAAAACAGAAGAGTGAGAATACGAACCATTATGAAGAAAGTATAACAGGATATAATGGTTAAATCAACACTTCAAGTAATTAGTCATACTATGTAAAACGGAATAGATAATAGTAATCAACACATATTTCACATGTTATCGAGTATACAACAAGCTTAAATAGTATAATATTTCAATTCTACTATTATATTCTCAATTAAGTACACAATCATAATTCTCACATATTCACACATCTAATCAAATATGTATTCAAACTTCACTCGTTCCAATTATCAAACTCATACACATATCACAACTACATCAACTTCACATACTCAATTATCTCATAATTTTAATGTGACTCAATGCAAGATATGTGACGCTATGCATGTGGTACCGAATTGTGAACCCAAAGTTTCACCGCTTTCCGATTTAATATCTAGAATCCAAGCCACGCTTCCGATCCGGACAAGACCAAAGCCCATCACAATGTAAACATATAGTCTACCGCTTCCGATTCACTTTAGAATCTAAGCCTCGCTTTTGTTTCAAAGCAAACCACCTTTGTTTCAAGGCACCCATGATATGAATGTATATACAATGTTAACAAATATATGCAATTAAGATCATCTCTACCATCTTAATATTTAGCATATCACAATAATCCACTCTATGAATTATCCACAATAATCCACTCTATGAATTATCCACAATATTGTACACCACATTCTCATCACATAAGCATTATTCACATAAAATAGTCAACACACAATTCCAATCCACCATTTCAATTAACACTAGTAATTAACACTATAAAATGCTAACTCACAACTTGTCAAATATATAGAATTTACTCATCTTCATATTAAACCAATAAGCCATTAAGATTTATGCTACTTAATTATTTATAAAAGATTCTACCTTAGAACAATAATAGAAACATATTCATGTGTCATTTCTATTAGGAATCTACTATTTTAATATAGTAATCAATTTCACCAAATTATGATTATTTACTAATTAGTCTACCAAAACTTATCAATTAAACATTCTAGTAATCAACTATATTGATATCTCCAATTTATTAATTAATATAAGTATATATATACATCATGTTTTCATCACTGTGTGTAATGTACTCACGTTTTCTTCTTTTATAAGGCCAAGGTACTAAGTGTAGCACTCCACTTTATAATTGTGATGTGTTTCTACATTTTTAATTGATTCAATGGCCCTAGCATCCATCTATTGTAATATCGCTATAGTAAGTAGCTTATATACTTGTTCATAATGAGACCAAAACGTGACAGTAAGGAAGGTACTAGCCAAGTAGTAGTATTAGCATGTTCATCAAGCAAGTGGTGTTCATATAATTGATTCTACAAAGCTAAGGTGCTACAGTTAAGGGAGCATTAACTGGCATATTCATTTAGTAAAGAGTAGCAGGGCCCACGGTTTAAATTAGCCAAGGGGAAGCAAACATCAAAACCAAAACATGAACTAAAGACAACAAGGAAAAGGTGGTTCACGCATGCTTCCAGCCTGCGGACTACTGTTTTCGGTCATCATCACCTTTTGGTGATGTCAGTCGGTGACCCATACTTTTTTTTTTATTTAATTAAAAGAATATATCATTACAATGCTCCAATTTCATATCCTACATTCCTAAACTAAGACCATTATAACTGGACGCGCTCTCATACAATAGCACAGTTTAGATGAAGCATATGCCCACACAACACAACCATGGTATCAAAGAGAACTACCGGTCATTTCGGATACACACAAGCAAATAAAAGATATTTCTTTGGCAGCATGCCGTAGAGACTGCCATTTCACCACATTTATAGAAATGCAAACCGAAATTAAAATACCCATTTTATAAGAATCACCTATGAACCATTATAAATATATTAATCTACCAATTACCCCATTACACTAGCCCACAATGATTAGGGATTCTCCCCCTTACCTCTTGATTTCTCCTCCAAAACCCTAGCTTTCCTCTTCTTGTTCCTCTCTTCCACTTCCATCATTGGAAAACCAGAAAAATGAACTAATGATGCTTCTACCCCTTATTTCTCTCTTACTATCTTTATTTATTATATTGGGCTTTAAAATTAATAGCACCCCCTAATTGCTTATCACTCCAATAAATAGGCCCAATTGATAAAATAGAGTAGTCAAATAAATAATTATGCTCCAACAAATAATATTATTACCCTTAATATTATTTTCCGATTAATCTAATTAAATCCGATTTTATCTCAAATAAATAAAATCCAAGAATAATATTATTTCTCTACATACTCCACTTTATTAATTCTTCGATTAACCGAATAAATTCCAACTTCACTTAATAATCCGAACATGTTTCTCAATAACACCGACGATCCAATTAATTATTAAACTTCGTCCAAATTAGGTAAATAAATCCTTATTTTATTTAATTAGCCAAATAATAAAATTCGGGCTGTTACAATATCTACTATCATCCCCTCAGAAACAGTGTTGCTGCTGAGGAGAAGAGGTTTGTGGATGAATTGGAAGAAGCAAGAATTGCTGCTGCAATGGAAGCTAATCCTTGCAGGGAAATTGTGGTTTGGAAACCTCAATATCCTGTTCTGCTGGGAGACTTCAAGACTCTCTTTGACTTTCTGAGGGAAAATCCTTCTGTGGAAGACCCAAGCTTGGTCATTCTAGAAGTTGTTGACCCACCCAAAGTTGAGAATGGAGATTCTGAGGTTCCTGTTGCGGAGTATGGAGATGCTTCTATGCAAGAAGCAGACGCTGAGGATCATGTTGCTGAAACAATTCCTGTTGAGGAAAATCCTACAAATGATCTAACTATGGAAGCTGTGGATCACAATGCCATTCCTGTGGATAGAAGTTGTGAAGCTTCTTCTGATGAACCTTCCCGTCTTGCAAGGACTCTGGAAGTTATTCAGAAGAACCAGGATGAGCAAAGATCAACCAATGCTAAATTTCGTGCTTTCATGGAAAGGCAGAATGAAAGCAACAGTGGGATTCATGAGATGCTGGCCAAGATCATGTCGAAGCTAGGGTCATCTTAGATTGAGTCTTAGTTGTTTTTCTCTTTTGCTTTGCTGCACCTGTTTTTGCATCTTCTTTTGTCTTCCTCTTGTACTTTTGTACTTCTGTTTTCTAGAAGCCTAATGATAATTATCCTTTTCTTTTATGTGTTTGTCTTGTTTTTCATCTGAATCTTTTATGTTTTTGATGTTATGACAAAAAGGGGGAGAAAAATGTGATAAATGATATGATTTATTTTATCAGTTGCTGGGAGAAAGGCTCCACATTTCTAACAGAACTTGCAAAGTTCTATGCTTTTGAGTGTTGTCTTGCAGGAATTGAAGATCCTCTTTAAAGCTCAACATAAGAAGCAAAGAGATGAGGAAAAGCAATTCTATAAAGAATCAAGCTTTTGGAAATTGAAGCAAGCTGAGTGCTATAAAGCTTCAAGACCTGAAGCAAGAAGGAAGAATGTTCTGATATTCTGATGATAGAATAGTCTTTTCATTCTTATTCTTTATATGTTCTGATGCATGTTTTTAGTTACAAAATATGCTCTGAAACATTTTGTGTGTGTGCTCTGATACATAGTATAAATTTCTGAAACACATTATATGATCTGATTCATTCATGCTGACTGTTGTCGTTTAGTTTGTTCTGTAACATTTCAGGATGTAGAGATGCTCTGATGATGCTCTGATACATTCAACAATGTTCTGATACAATCTAGCATGCAATGATTCAAGAAGAAATTAAAGCTCTAAAGCTGTCCAGTGGAAGCAAGAATCAGAAGCTATGAATACTCTGAAGATCTAGGAAATTCAAGTTCTGAAGCTGTCCTATGGAAGCAAGAATCAGAAGCTGTGAATGTTCTGAAGATCTAAGCATATGTGAAAGTCTCTACTGAAATACTCAGGGAAGTCTTTTATTTATAAAATTCTCCTAGTATTTATTTCAGGGGGAGATTATTTATCTCAGGGGGAGATTGTTAATCCCAGGGGGAGACATATTCACACATTGTCTATATGCTTATGCTATAGCTGTGAAATTGTCTTTAGCCGTCTGTCCTTTCTGATCGCAAATTCATATCATTTATGTATGTTTTTGTCATCATCAAAAAGGGGGAGATTGTTAGAACATGATTTGTTCTGATCAATATTCTTAGTTTTGATGATAACAAGGGTATGAATTGTGTATGGGATAATGTGGTACTCTAATACTATGCAATTTTCGTTTCAGGAATTATACAAAGAGTATGCACAAAATCAGCGCAAGAAGCACTGACTCGGAAGGTTCAACATGCATCATCAGAACGTGGTCTGGAAAGACATCAGAAGATGGTCAAGCAGAATCAGAACATGGGTCTATGGAAGCATCAGAAGAACTTGAGATCAGAAACAGAAGCACTGAAGTTCTCATGGTATCACGCTCAGAAGCACTTCAAGGTCAGAAGACAAGAAGATGCTCTGCACCAAGCTGTTTGACTCTGATGATATTCAAACGTTGTTTACACAAACATCAGATCAGAAGCAAGTACTTGATGGCAGGCTACGCTGAATGACAAAAGGAACGTTAGAAGCTATTAAAGGCAACGTCATTAGACACAGCGGAAACAAGGCTCAAGGTAGTTGACAAAAGAGTGAAACATTAAATGCAATGCTGTACGGATTACGCAAAGCATTAAATGCTCCCAACGGTCATCTTCTCAAGTGCCTATATATATGAAGTTCTGATGAGAAGCTAAATAGAACATTGATGCATAATACAGAAACGCTGTCAAATTCAAAAGCTCTCAAACTTCATCATCAAGCTCACTACATTGCTGTTGTAATATATAAGTGAGATTAAGCTTAAACATTAAGAGAAATATCACAGTTGTGATTATAGCTTTTAAGAAGCATTGTAATACTCTTAGAATTTGTTTACATTAATTTGTAAAGAACTAGAGTGATCAGGTTGTTGATCAGTATACTCTAGCAAGCCTTAGAAGTTGTCTAAGCAGTTTGTTCCTAGAGTGATCAAGTTGTGATCAGGATACTCTAGAAGACTTAGAGTGTTTCTAAGTGGAAAACCATTGTAATCAGGTGTGATTAGTGGATTAAATTCTCATGTGAGGTAAATCACTCCAAGGGGGTGGACTGGAGTAGTTTAGTTAACAACGAAGCAGGATAAAAATCATTGAGCAAATTGTTTTTATCTTACAAGTTTTAAAGCTACACTTATTCAAACCCCCCCTTTCTAAGTGTCTTTCTATCCTTCACACTAACTGGGTCGTTCTATAGTATTCTGTTGGGTAGCTCTTCATCTGGCTTCACTGACCTCATATTGACCGGAGAACATGTTGAGAGTGGTATTCAAAGTGGGAAGATTCAAGTAGGCGCCACCTCTGGTACTGCAAAGAAGCCATACCATGAAGAAATGAGTATAATGTTGTTCATAGTCAGAGGGGCCATAATAAGAATGATCAGAATCAGTCTCTTGGGGCCGTTCTAATCTCTACGCCAACACTTCAGCAAACTCCCAGGAAAGGGTATCACCATAGGATAGACGCACCTAAAAGGAAATTCACTAAGATCAACATGCCTTTATCTCAACCCTGCAACATCTATTAAAGGCCAGTTTAATTACTATAAGAGATCCTCCGAAGAATGTTACTACTACGTCTCCAAACTATGATCCTAATGCAAAATGTGCGTACCACTCCAATAGTCCTGGACACCATGCTGATAACTGCTGGGCACTGAAAAATAAAATTCAAGACATGATAGATGCTGGGGAAATTGAGTTTGACCCACCGGAAACTCCAAATGTTATTACTGCTCCTATGCCAAATCATGACAAGGCTGTTAACGCTATCATATACACGGTCCATGTCTATGATATGAGAGATCTGTCAACTCCTCTCCCGGACATCAAGAGAAAGCTGCTGCAAGCCAGTTTATTTCCAGGTTGTGACCCTGTTTTTTATTATTTTGCATCCCAACCCAATGGTTGTGAGAATCTGAAAAGAGGAATTCAAGGCTGGATGGATTATCGCACTATCATGTTTGAAAATATTCCTTCTATAGAGAATTTATGCGAAGGTTTCTCCCGTGGCTTGAAGATTGAAGACGTATTAGTGATTTCCAAAGCTCCGTTGAAGATCCATACTAAGGCTCCATTCAAGATTTCTGCTGAACCCCGTGTGGCTCCTGTGATCATCACTAAGCCTGGTCCAATTCCATATTCTTCTGATGAAGCTATTCCTTGGAACTATGGTGTCGAGGTCTATATTCAAGGAGTTAAACAAGAACTTGTAGCCAACAAGGTTGTTGAAGACGCTAATCGTGATGTGGATAACATTGCCGGAACTAGTAAAGTGACCAGAAGCGGAAGAGTGTTTTCTCCAAAAATCTCTCCAAACATTACTGCACCTGCTGGTACCCCTACTCCTAATCAGAATGCTGATACCCGAGGTAAAGGACCATTACATGAACCCGTCCAGACACCAGTTGAGACTTTTACTGAAAATCCATCTCTTGAAGAAGCAAATGAGTTCTTGAAGATCATCCGCAAGAGTGATTATGACATTGTTGAACAGATGTGGCATACTCCCTCCAACATCTCTATGTTTTCACTCCTAAGTTGTTCCAATACGCACGCTAAAGCTATGATGGAGTTTCTAGAGGCTGCTCATGTGCCACAAGAGATTTTTGTCACTCAACTCGAGAATTGTATTGCAAATCTGACGACAGACAATTACCTTGGGTTTTCTGATGCTGATCTGAGTCCCAGTGGAAAGAATCATAACAAGGCTCTGTACATCTCCATTGAATGTGGGTGCACCACTTTGGCCCATGTACTAGTTGACAATGGTTCATCTTTGAATGTGCTACCCAAGATGGTATTAGACAAACTCAACCCCGAGGGAATCGTTATGAAATCCAATGATGTGATAGTAAAAGCTTTCGATGGTTCATTGAGTACGGTATACGGCGAAGTTGAGCTCCCAATCAGAGTAGGCTCTCAGACATTCAAAATTGTGTTCTATATAATGGACATCCACCCCGCTTATTACTGTTTGCTTGAGCGCCCTCGGATACATAGGGCAAATGCCGTGACTTCAACTCTGCATCAAAAACTGAAATACCCGGCGAAAGGCAAGATCGTCATTGTGTATGGTGAAGAAGAATAAGTGGTGAACTTCATAGATGAGACCAAGTATGTTGAGTTTATTGGAGAAGCCTTTGAATATCCCCGTCAGGTGTTTGAAATTGTCCCTCAAGTGGTTCCTGAGGCTAAGCCTGACCACACTATTCCTAAAGTTACTAGAATTCCTCCTACAATGGCTTCTCTGAAAGATGCTAAGGTTGTGATTGAAGAGGATGGTTGTACTATCTGGGGGTAACTCCCTGATATTCCTTACAAATCCAACTAATAGGGTTTAGGTTGCACTGCTAAAGATCAAAATGGAGAACAACACTCTCGTCCAGATGGTTTGAAGTATCGTTTCATCAGCAAAGGGATCAATGCCATAAGAGAAGATGAAGATGATTGCAACCTAGAAAAGTGGATCTTTCCTACACCTGACAAAGGGCTAGACGACTGGAAGATTGAAGACATTGTCTTTATCTCCTATAGTCAGGAGTAATTGCCATTTCTAGTTTTGTTTCCTTTATGTTTCCCAGTTTTACTTTTGGTATTTCAATAAAAATTAAACTTAAAAAGCCGTATGTCTTTCCCGGGGCACAACAGTCCGATGTTAGGGCTTGTCATTTCTGAAGCATATTTTCATTAAATAAAGCATTAGACGTTTCGTATTCAAATTTTGTATTCGCTTTTATTTTTCTTTACTAGTTATGTGTTCTTAAACACACCCACATAATGCACTGCAGATCCATATCCACTCTGGATTCCATTGATAACGACCCTGCTATTGCTAAATATGACTTTGAAAATCCGATCTACCAAGCTAAGGACGAAGGCGAGGAAGATTGCGAAGTGCCCAGAGAACTTGCCAGATTTCTAGAGCAAGAAGAAAAGACTATACAGCCGCACGAAGAACCAATTGAGGTTGTGAGTATAGGTACTAACGAAGAAAAGAAAGAAATCAAGACAGGGGCCGATCTAGAAGAAGGTGTCAAACAGAGATTGATCCAGATGCTATGAGACAATGTTGAGATATTTGCTTGGTCTTACGAAGATATGCCTGGGCTCGATACTGTTATTGTGGTTCACCGGGTGCCTAAAAACAGTCCTCCGGTTAAGCAAAAGTTACGAAGAAGCAGGCCTGACATGGCTCAGAAGATCAAGGAAGAGGTTGAGAAACAGTTCAATGCCGGTTTCCTAAAAGTTGTGAGCTATCCACCATGGATTGCAAATATAGTCCTGGTACCTAAGAAAGACGGAAAGGTCAGAATGTGTGTAGACATGACGAGTCTGGTTGAAAAGAGCATGCAATATACTACCTTAGCAAAAAGTTTACTGAGTGTTAAACAAGATAGTCACTGCTCGAGAAAACTTGTTGTGCTTTGGCATGGGCTGCTCGCCGATTGAGACAGTATATATTGAACCATACCACTTTATTGATCTCTAGAATGGATCCTATCAGGTATGTATTTGAGAAACCCGCTGTCTTCGGACGAATAGCATGATGGCACATGACATTAACAGAGTATGACATTCAGTATACAACATAGAAAGTAATCAAGGGAAGCGTGTTGGCAGATCACTTGGCCCAACAAGCTGTAGACGAATATCAACCTATGAGTTTTGAATTTCCAGATGAGGATGTTATGCTTGTTACTTATAATAAACAACCTGGTCTGGATGAAAGACCTGAACTAGGATCCTGATGGACCATGGTTTTTGACGGAGCTTCGAATGCACTCGGTAATGGTATAGACATTGTGATCATCTCTCCAGCAGGTAGACACACTACATTTACAGCAAGACTGTGTTTCGATTGTACCAATAATATGGCTAAATATGAAGCATGTACCTTAGGTCTTAGAGCTACTATTGACTTGAGAATCAAATTCTTTGAAGTATATGGGGATTCTTCCCTAGTGATTAGTCAGATCAAAGGAGAATGGGACACGAAGAATCCTAATCTCATGCCTTACAAAGATTTAGTGTTGTCTTTGATTCCTTACTTAAAAGAGATCACTTTTGAACACATTCTCCGAGAGGAGAATCAATTGGCAGGCGCATTAGCCACTATGTCAACCATGTTCAAGATCAGATGGGACAACGAGGCTCCTTTAGTTATCATTGAAAGGCATGCTGAACCGGCATACTGTTACAAGATAGCTACTGACGAGGTCGAAGAAAGACTATGGTTTCATGAAGTAAAAAGATATCTTAATGCTCAGGAATACTCTGAAGGGGCATCTGTCAATGACAAGAAGTTCTTAAGAAGGTTTGCTTCCAAAATCTTCCTGAGCAATGGTACCCTATACAAGCGCAATCATGATTCAACTCTTCTTCGTTGTGTGAACAAGAAGGAAGCAGAAGAGATTATGGAAGACATGCATGACAGTATCTTTGGAACTCATTCTAGTGGACACACTATGGCTAAAAATATTCTGAGAGCGGGTTACTACTGGTCCATTATGGAAACGGACTGCCATCAACATTCTAGAACTTGTCACAAGTGCCAGATATATGCTGACAAAGTACACGTACCTCCATTTCCCCTAAATGTTCTGACGACCCCTTGGCCTTTTGCAATGTGGAGGATTAATATGATCGGAGAAATCAAACCTACTACTTCCAATGGACATCGTTTCATCCTTGTGGCCATTGATTACATCACCAAATGGGTAGAAGCTGCTTCTTTTGCTTCCGTTACTAAAAATGTGGTGGCCCGATTCATTAAGAATAACCTCATTTTTCGGTATGGCATCCCCGAAAGGATTATCACAAACAATGGTAGCAACCTGAATAACAAGATGATTACCGAACTCTGCACGCAGTTCAAAATCAAGCACCACAATTCTTCTCTCTATAGACCAAAGATGAATGGCGTAGTGGAGGCCGACAACAAGAACATAAAGAAGATTGAACAGAAGATGACAGTTACTTACAAGGATTGGCATGAGATGTTACCATTTGCTGTTCATGGTTACCGCACTTCAACACGTACTTCAATCAGAGCAACCCCATTTTCACTAGTCTATGGCATAGAGGCAGTATTACCATTTGAAGTTCAGATTCCGTCTCTGAGGATCATGAAGGATGCAGAGTTAGATAAAGATGAATGGATCCAGACTCGACTAGACTAGATAAACCTAATTGATGATGTCATACCCTAAAATTTACCCGTTTTAATTCACGTCTTTTAATTTATCAAGGGGGTTAAAAATTAAGAGCCATAGGATTTAATATATCTACTATTAAACTCGATCTCTTATGAAATTCCCTTATAAATTGGTTTAAAATAAAATAAAGGTGTAAATAGCAAATCATTTCTAACTAACACTAGGCCCACTCACATTCTTTAAAGCCTTTTATAAGTATTAATTTTTCTAAAAAAAAAAGTTAAGTTAATATTTATTTAAAGTTTTTCTAAATTAATATGTTGGTATTATTATTAATCATTTTTAAGGTTGTCATATTGATTTTAACATTTTATTATCTTTTTTTTATTATTATCATTACTATTAACCATATTGTTATGATTTATTAGTGTTTGGTTATTAGCCCTTATTTTTAATATCAATTAAATATTACTATTAATTATTATTAGGATTGTAATATTACGGTTAATTATTATTATTCAAAGTATTAATTTCAATTATTACTCAGAGGGTGTTAATATATATTGTGATTAACTTTTTTTTAATATTTCTTAATCAGGTTATTTAGTTGATGGGTTAATTAATATTAAGTGGAGTTAATAATAATAAAATGGGCCACATGGGTATTGGGCCAGACCCTGGGTTGGATTCGGATCGGGTTGAAACCGGCCCTTTTCATCTCCACCCTCAGACCACGCCAACCCTAGCTTCCTCCATCTCCAGCGGCACCGCCCCCCTTCAAACCACACAAACCCTAACACAATCTGCAACTCAGGCCCATGGATAAAAACACAATTGAAATCAGAATCTCAGCAATCAAGAATCTTCAATCAAATCTTAACAAAAAATAACTCAATCAAATCTAAACTTAACAAAATCAAATATGATTTTTTTTAAGATTCAAATCGTTTACAAGTTACAGAGGATAATCAAATTAAAATATAAATCAAATAACCTAACAATATAATCTTTCCTAACTAACTAAAACCCTATGTCTATAAAATAAGAAGGAGAAGAACAAAATAGGGATTCAGAGATTTTTGGGAGAAGACCCTTGCACCGCCGCGAACTCAAACACTTCCTCTTCCTCAGCGTAACCTGCAAACAGAGAAGGAGAAGATTAGGGATCGTTCAGGGGAGCTTACACGTTCCAACCTATCAAGATTCAAGGTAACTTAAACAAAACTTAGCTTAGGGCTTTAATTGTTGCATGTTTTTGTCTGGCTTTGGTTGAATTTAGTTTTAATTGGAAGTTAGGGTTTATCCAGTTAAGGTTGAGATTTGTCAGTTGGGGAAGATTGTTGGGATTTCTGGGTTTTTGTGGTTGAATATATGAATTTTCCGGTTGACATTCAACCGGAAACTAGGAGCTTACGATGGTTTTAAGGGCGGCTTAGGGTGGTTTTTCTGGGAATACCCGGTGGGGTACGCTGATTTAGGTGGTTGGTTCTGGGTTTGTTTGAGTGAGAGAACGAGAGATATTAGAGAGAGAGAGAGACGAGGATAGGGAGAGAAAGAATTCAGAATTATGAAGTTGAAATTTGGTTTTTTGTGATTAAACACCCCTTGGCCATTGGATGATCAACACGTGGCCAAACTATGGCTATCTGTTGGCGTACCTGGACATGATCCAGTGCGCTCTTCCTCTCGTACACCCTCTTCCAACCACGCGTGCAGGCTGTTCAGATCAAATCAGTAGATCGTGACCATTCAAGTCTCTGTAGCACACCAAATTCCATAAGCCTGCGCAGCACCTGATCCCAACGAATCTCTAATTCTAATGGGCCAGGCCCTTTATTGTTAACACACCCCATAATTTCTGCCTATAATAAATTACACCCCCCATGCGATATTAAAAAAATTAAAACTTAATTAATTAATTTTGGGAAATTGTAATTGTTTAGTTGTTCTTTTTATGATTTTAATCTAATTTTCTCCTCGAACCGACTATACCTATTAGTCGAGAAATAATTTTTGATCAATTTAATTTATTTGTTAATAATAATTTAATTAATTCTGATTTAATTCTCTCCTCGACCCGACTAAATCTATTAGTCGCATTAGACGAGAGATAAAAATATATATAAAATTTAAAACACTTTTATTTGCTGCCCGCGACGATCGAATCCATCGATCAGAGTAACCAGCAATACCCCATAATCCGTTAACTATAATGATCAAACCTATTGATCATCGCATCTAACGGTGACACATCAAAATCAGGGTTGTATGCCAAACCTCAAAACTTTTTCATCCTCAAATCAAATTCAAAACTAACTGCGGTAGGCCATTCAAAAAGCCTTTAAAATAACTTCCAACCATATCAAATCAAATTCTAATCCTAAGGCGTACAACCCTGTGCCCGAACTATGTTGACTCTGATTCTCCATAAGGAGATACGTAGGCACTTGGTAACAAGGCGAGTCTCCCCCCTATAATTTCAATTCATTTTAAATCTCAATTTTTACCCTTTTCATTTCATTAGCTATTAGCCTTATAAACCCTGCCATTGCCATAAACCTTTATTCTATAATGCAACCTTAGGAAAGGGTTGAGGGTGCCTAACAACTTCCCTCAACCTGATTATAATAACTTACCCTGAATCTTTATATTGCGTAGGATTTCCTATTCGCCCTTCGGAAAGTGTCTCTGACAATGAGTCTCTTCATCCTGAAGACTAGGAAATACATCCTGAAAATTCTGAAGATTGTGACTCATCTTATGCTCTTCAAGAAGTAGAAGAATACCGTCTCAACTCTACAAAGGATAAGGTTGATAAACCAGGGCCTTCAAATCCTGCTCGACTAGCGGCCAATGTCATCACTGAAGATAATTTTGAGAAGAGTTTTCCTGAATATATAATACACAGAGGAGTTCGTTGCTACTGGAAAGCTGTCGACGTTCTGAATGTTGTTCACCGCTCAAAGTAATCACCTCGTTGTTATTTTGACCTCCTACCTGGCCCAAAGCACAGAGATGTTTTATAGGGCTTTGCTTTTAAATGTTTTGCCCGAATAAGTTTGTGTATAGGGCTTTGTTTTTAAAAGTTTCCCTCTTTGTCCTGCCCAAGATAAATGAGTTTGTGGTTAGGGCTTTGTTTCAAAAATGAATCATAAATAAAGTGTCATTTTGAATTCCGTACACTATGTGTTTTAATTTTGCTTTTTTCTGGAAATGGTAATCCTAAAAAACCAAAAAAAGAAAAAAACTTTTTCAATAATCTGTATACACTATTGCATTCATAGTTTTTCTGAAACAAACATAAATCATATGTGCAGATTAACTATTAATAAACCCATTCAATGCAATAACCCTATGCCCTCTCCCAACTTTGAGTTTCCTGTGTTAGAAGCCGAAGAAGAGGAAGAAGAGGAGATCCTGGACGAGATCTCCCGATTACTTAAGCACGAGGAAAGAGCCATTTTGCCTCACGAAGAGCCTTTAGAAAAGATCAACTTGGGTTTTGAAGAAGACAAAAAAGAAGTGACCAGTGGATCGCTACTTGATGTTGATATCAAGAGTAAGTTGATAGATCTTCTCAAAGAATATGTTGATGTGTTTGCTTGGTCCTACCAAGACATGCCTGGGTTGGATACCAATATTGTTCAGCATTACTTGCCATTGAAGCCATAATGTCCGCCAGTTAAGCAGATATTGTGAAGGACTCATCCTGATATGGCTAACAAGATCAAAGTGGAAGTTCAAAAACAGCTCGACGCAGGTTTTCTAGTCACCTTTGAGTATCCTCAATGGTTGGCCAACATAGTGCCAGTTCCGAAGAAAGATGGAAAAGTCAGAATGTGTGTTGACTACCGTGACTTGAACAAGGCCAGTCCAAAAGATGACTTTCCATTACCGCATATCGACATGCTGGTCGATAACACCGCTAAGTTTAACGTCTTTTCCTTCATGGACGGGTTCTCCGGTTATAATCAGATCAAGATGGATCCTGAAGACATGGAGAAGACATCTTTCATCAACCCATGGGGAACCTTTTGCTACAAAGTGATGCCGTTTGGATTAAAGAATGCAGGCGCAACTTACCAAAGGGTGATGACTACTCTCTTTAATAACATGATGCATAAAGAAATTGAAGTTTATGTGGACGACATGATAGCCAAGTCCAACACAGAAGAAGAACATATTGAATACCTTTTGAAGTTGTTTCAACGACTAAGGAAATATCAGCTTCGCTTGAATCCTAACAAATGTACTTTTGGGGTTAGATCTGGAAAACTCTTGGATTTCATTATCAGCCAAAGAGGTATTGAAGTAGATCCCGACAAAGTCAGAGCTATTCAAGAGATGCCTGCACCAAAAACTGAAAAGCAAGTAAGAGGATTTCTAAGACGATTGAACTATATCTCCAGATTTATCTCTCAAATGACTGCTACTTGTGGGCCAATTTTCAAGCTTCTCCGCAAAGATCAAGGGGTTGTATGGACTGAAGATTGCCAAAAAGCGTTCGACAGTATCAAGAAATACCTTATAGAACCACCAATATTGATTCCTCCAGTTGAAGGAAGACCATTAATCATGTACCTTACTGTGTTGGAAGAATCCATGGGTTGTATGCTTGGACAACAAGATGAAACCGGTAAGAAGGAGCATGTCATCTATTACCTGAGTAAGAAATTCATAGATTGTGAGTCTCGTTACTCCATGCTCGAAAAAACATGTTGTGCTTTGGCTTGGGCTTCAAAACATCTCCGCCAATACATGATCAACAATACTACTTGATTAATCTCCAAAATGGATCCAATCAAGTACGTCTTTGAAAAGCCTGCCTTAACAGGAAGGATTGCCCGATGGAAAATGCTGTTATCCGAATATGACATCGAATACCGTGCTCAAAAAGCGGTCAAAGGAAGCATTCTCGCCGATCACTTGGCGCATAAGCCAATTAATGAATATCAATCTCTCAAGTTTGACTTTCCTGATTAAGATGTCATGTACTTGAAGATGAAATATTGTGACGAACCGTTACCTGAAGAAGGTCCTGATCCTAGATCAAGATGGGGCCTAATTTTCGATGGAGCAGTAAACGCATTTGGCAATGGAATTGGGGCAATCATCATCACTCCCAAGGGTACTCATATCCCGTTCTCCGCTAGATTGCTATTTGATTGCACCAATAATGTCGCAGAATATGAAGCTTGTATCATGGGTCTCGAAGAAACCATTGACTTAAGGATCAAGATCCTCGACATATATGGAGATTCAGCCCTCGTGATCAACCAGATCAAAGACAAATGGGAAACTTACCACCCTGGCTTGATTCCTTACAGAGATTATGCAAGACGTCTGTTGACTTTCTTCAACAAGGTTGAATTGCATCATATACCTCGAGATCAGAATCGAATGGCAGATGCCTTGGCTACTCTATCTTCCATGTTCAAAGTCAGTCATTGGAATGATATGCCTAAAGTCAGAATTATGCGCCTTGAAAGGCCTGCCTATGTGTTTGCAACTGAAACAGTCATCGATGATAAATCGTTGTTCCACGATATCAAACGCTCCCTTCAAACTCAAGGGTACCCTCTTGGGGCATCAAACAAAGATAAGAAAACTCTAAGGAGACTTTCTGGCAGTTTCTTCCTGAACGGAGATGTGCTATACAAAAGAAATTTCGACATGGTTTTGCTCAGATGCGTGGACAGATACGAAGCATACATGTTAATGCATGAAGTGCATGAAGGGTCCTTTGGAACTCATTCAAATGGGCATGCAATGTCCAAGAAGATCTTAAGAGCAGGATACTATTGCTTGACAATGGAATTTGACTGTTATAAACACGTGAAGAGATGTCACAAGTGCCAGATCTACGCAGATAAGATCCATGTGCCACCGACTCTACTCAACGTTCTATCATCTCCATGGCCTTTCTCCATGTGGGGTATCGACATGATTGGGATGATCGAACCAAAAGCTTCAAACTATCATCATTTCATCTTAGTGGCTATTGATTACTTCACCAAATGGGTCGAAGCATCATCTTACGCCAACGTTATAAGACAAGTGGTTGTGAGGTTTATCAAGAATAACATCATTTGCCGATATGGTATTCCCAGCAAGATCATTACTAACAATGGTTCAAACTTAAACAACAAAATGATGAAAGAATTGTGTGAGGAATTCAAGATTGAGCATCATAACTTTTCTCCTTACAGACCAGAAATGAATGGCGCCGTCGAAGCCGCCAACAAGAACATTAAGAAGATCGTCCAAAAAATGGTCGTCACTTACAAAGACTGGCACGAAATGCTGCCATTTGGTTTACATGGGTACCGTACTTCAATGCGTATTTCAACAGGGGCAACCTCTTTCTCTCTAGTATACGGCATGGAAGTTGTGCTCCCCGTAGAGGTTGAAATCCCATCAATGAGAGTCCTCATGGAGACTAAGTTATCAGAGGCTGAATGGTGTCAAAGCAGATACGATCAGTTGAACCTAATCGAAGAAAAACGAATGACTGCTCTATGCCACGGACAGTTATACCAAGCAAGGATTAAACAAGCCTTCAACAAAAGGTTCGACCTCGTAAATTTCAAGAAGGCGACCTCGTGCTTAAAAAGATCTTGTCTTTTCAACCAGATTCTAGGGGCAGATGGTCTCCTAATTACGAAGGCCCGTATGTTGTCAAAAGAACATTTTCTGGGGGCGCCATGACTCTTGCAACCATGGATGGTGATGAACTCCCACATCCTGTGAATACTGATGCAGTCAAGAAATACTTTGTCTAAAAAAGACAAAAGAACAACTCGGTAAGTCGAAAACCCGCAAAGAGCGACTTAGGCAAAAATGAGCGTCTCGGTGGACTGAAAACTCGAAAGGGCGGTCCAGGCAAAAATTAGAGACAATAAATAGAAAAATTCATCCTGGTAGATTGAAAACCTGAAAGGGTGTCGCTACCGCGAAAAATGGAATCAGAGTCGCCACTGATATATTTATCCCATAAGGGAAAGGAATATCAGAAAACCTAACTCAGAACAAGGACAAGGTCTTTCGACCAGAGAATAGGGCACGGGAGTCGGTTACGCAAGGGGAAGGTGCTAGCACCCCTCACGCCCATCGTACTCGATGGTATCCACCTATGTTTGTTTCTATCTAAAGGGTGTCTAATGTCTAAAACCTAAATGCGAATGAATGCGAAAGAAACACGGGGAAAAGAAGGAATTATTTACAAGTGTGCTCGCTTAGGCCCCGCGACCCAATGCCTACGTATCCCTTACAAGGAATCAGAGCGACCGTAGTTCGGCTCCATAGTTTCCATTTGTTTTGTGTTTTTTAGTTGAACAGCGGTTAAGGTCACAATCCACGATGCTCGACCTTTGGAGACTTATACGCCTAATTTTGGAATGGACTTAACTTGTTCTTAGGCGCCTAACAAGGCAAAAGAATAAACTTGGGTTTGTGTTTTTTATGTGACTATATGATGAACAAAACCCAATACAAGGTTTAGCACCACTTCGTCACTTTGTTTTAATTCGAGCCTTTATTAAGTGTTTTAAATGTTTTTGGTTGAGTATTTTTTAAGGGAATTTACTTTGCGATTAGAATCACATAAAATGTATAATGATCGAGAAGCAGATTAGGGAATGAATCCCACTCACTTCTATCCCATTATATAATGCTCAAGAAACATATTAGGGAATGAATCCCACTCATTTCTATCCCATTAATTAATGTTTGAGAAACAGATTAGGAAATGAATCCCACTCATTTCTCTCCCATTAAGTAGTGACCGAGAAATAGATTAGGGAATGAATCCCACTCATTTCTATGCCACTAAGTGATTGAGAAACATATTAGGGAATGAATCCCACTCATTTCTCTATCACTTTCTTAATGTGATTCACATCTTTATTTATTAGTGTTTTAATGTTGAAAAAGAAAAAGAATGAACAAAAGGGAACTAACCTATTCTCTAATATAAGTTATTCTATTCTACAAGTGGCCCTAAGGTCAAGGATAAGGGACCTCTACCTATGTTATCATGCATAGACTACAACCTAAGTTGTTCTATGTGACTAATCTTAATGAAGATTGAAGTCACCACCCTAAGGGAACATGGTAAGCATATAGTAAGAGATAAGAAAAAGCAACAAGAAAGGTAGGTGACTTAATGAAGTCCCTAACCAATTCTACTCCTAATAGAGTCTACACACAATAAATCCCAAGAGAAAACAATCCACAAAAGGTGGAGGAAGAACAAACAATCGTCGCCTCTTAAACTAACAACAATCAAAGTGTATACGAAGAGGCAAAGCATGAGAAAGAGGGAGGAAAGCCCTAGGGCAGTAGAAAACCAAGGAAATTAGTGTCCTAAACCAAACACAAAAGCATCATGGCATCACACGAAAATATTCACAAGAAGTTACCAAAGTATCGCATGAATCGTTACTTAACAATTAATGAACAAACATCAATTAGTCAAAACAAAAAGCGAATGAAAACATGAACTAAATTTGAGGTCAGTAACATATTATATCATTTATAGGTCTAAGGCTTTGTACCAATCTATGTTAGTCAATTAGCTTGAAACAACACAAAGTTCTAACAAAAACTAAACAAAACTAGGTCAAAACTAGTTAGTAAGTTCAAATGGTGAATGAAGTTAGAAAAATGTGATAAAATGGTGGAAGTCAGTAGTTAAAAGAACCTAATAGATGTTTAAACAACCATGGAATCAAATAAAGAAGTCTCATACAAAATTATAGGTCATTTGGACGAGTTTTGATACAATCGTTAATCAAAAACAAGTTATTTACCTATGAGAAAGAAAAATCAAGTAAAATAAGAAAACATGACTAAAAAAATTCAACTCCAGGTCCTAGTACCTCTAAACATCCCTAATTATATGTACAAAAAGGAACCAACATTATTGCATGAATGCATTTCAATTTGAGGGCACAAACGTCACAATTATCTATTAGAAACGCATGTTAATTGAGTTAAACGAAACTAACCAAATACCAATCAAAACAAAGAATTAGGAATTCATTTTTCACACACAATATCATGGATTAGTCTACAGTAACCATACAAAAATTGGTGATTAAACTCTGATCCTAAGGTATTAAACAAAATTGATTTGCAAAATCTATCAAAACCAAAGGAAACATGAACATGCCAAAGCAAATGATTTATTAAAAATAGTAAACTAAATTCTGAAAATCTATAAAAAAAAACCGAAATTATTTACACACATCATACTATCTAAAACATATTTTTATGGATTTTTTATTCCACTGGAAATTGAATTACAAGTCAAAAATTAGAGAGGAAACAATTTCTAATAATTCTCAAAATCTGACAGCCAGGGGGGTGTGTTAGTAAATTAAAAAAAAAAGAACTGATTCTAACTACTAACGCGTTTGGGCCCAGCTTCAGGGGGGTGTAAGGAGCATCGCGCCTGAGCCCAGTCCTCATTTTATTCCTTTATTTCATTTCTATTATCGGCAAGGGTGGTTTTTATTATTTGTGAAATAAACGTGACATAGAAGCATGAATAAACTCAGTATCAATTGGTCACATTTAGCTTAAGTTGCTAAAAGACAAAATTCTAAATCAGCCAATCCTGTGCTCACACATCCTCTTCTAATCATTTGAAAGCAAACAAAACCAAAAACTAGTGGGAAGCTGACGAATGGGAGCATGCCACGTCACCAATATGGAACCAAAACCATGCATCATACGCAGGCGCCGGAAATAGACGCCGATCGTCTTCTCCGGCCTGCCACCACCGGAGCTGTACTACACCGACCTAAAACCTAACCAAACTACCACCGTCCCCCTCGGATTTTCGCGTAGATCACAGATCCGGCCTTATATTTCCCCGAATCTTCCTTTATCTCCTAAACCGAATCACACTTGTAAACCCTAACATT
Organism: Vicia villosa; assembly: GCF_029867415.1. Taxonomy (NCBI): domain Eukaryota; kingdom Viridiplantae; phylum Streptophyta; class Magnoliopsida; order Fabales; family Fabaceae; genus Vicia; species Vicia villosa. Next base: position 94,202,396 of record NC_081183.1, on the reverse strand, counting down.
CAAGATCTCCCCTAAAACACACAAAATTGGTACCAATGCAAACCTCATGCTACAAGGAATTCTATTACACCATTCATACGTTCATACAGAGACCATATCTTGCAAACCGAATCTATGTTCAAAGAAGGCATATTCATGCACCATATGCAACACATACAATGAAAACATGGCGGTCTAATTGTCCTAACCCAAGTCCCTGATGATGGGAGCTCCAGACTTATACATGCTTCTAATGCAAGGGAAAAAGAGATCACTTACTTGTTTGATCTTGAATCGAAGATAGGAGCAAGAGAGTATTATTAACTCGAGCTTGTGATGATGATGGTGATGAAGAAAAGCTTCATAGAATCACTGCATTGGATGAGAAATAAACTCAGTATCGCACATGTTGAAGAAAGATTCTGATCTTGCTCAAAACATCCATGGATGATGATTGTGATTATGGATCTTGAGGTGTATGATCTTGATGATGAAAGTCTATGAAAGATGCTATGGATTGTTGAATAAGAAGGTGGAAAGTGATGATTGATGGTGGAAGTTGTTGAAGATGAGAGTTGAAAGAGTGAAGGTTTGTTATGGTTTAGTCAAGATGAGAGGGAAAATGGTTGGGAATGAGAGTGAGTGAGTGAGAAGAGTGATGAGAGAAAAGAGAGAACTTTTTGAGAGTGAGTGAAGCGAAAAAAAAGAAATTTCCGTGTAGGGAAGAGTTTTCTTTTTTACATATGGTGGGTGTGTGGCCATTTAAGATGTGGTATTGTGTAGTGTTGTATAGTGTAACATTTCCTCCCCAAACTTAGTGCACAAGTTATGTTACACTTGGAGTATGCATACCTCACCACTTTCACGCATGCAGTGGTGGTATCTCTGTATGGAGTAAAGAATATGCATGGCTATTTGTAGTAAGGTTTTCTCCTCTTTATGTATTCAGACTTTTGCATGGCAGTTTGTAGTAAACAATGTCTTTCCTTTTACATACATAGCAACTCAGCTTGAGCAAATGCAAAGGTGAATGTAGGTCCATGCTAATGTCATGACGGTATCGTGCTACTCCTTCATGTGTATGCTGCATCCTTCTTGTGCACTGCCTAATGCGCTTGTCGGCTCAGTGTCCATCTGGGCTCCTTCAAGTTGCAATAACTTGGGTCATGGTTCACTATTAAGCATGATATTGGTACCCTCATGAAGAATCCATAGAGTAGAGTAAGATTGGAGTTGTAATGATTTTTAGACAAAGCTTCAAACTTATCCAAAAATATATAAAAATATCATCTTGCGCAATTGTCTTGTATGCATGCACGGATATGGCTTTACCGGCTCGGCGCCTTAGCAATAGTCATTTCCACACTCGTGACTTTGAGACTCCATATCTTAACAACCACATAACAAAAAGCCATGGTTCTTGGATCATTTGAAAGGGGACATGGAGTAGAATATGTATCAATTTGAATGAGATGCCCGAGATGCCTATTGTTCCTTAAATTTGGATTTGAAAATTTCCCACCAACTATTTGTAGAAATGTTGCGCGCGCGCTTCAAGTCCATGGCCAGGCCTCGTCAAAACGTAACCTAGTTAGGGCATGACTTGGGGCTTCTCTAATTTGTTAAATACCTGACCAAATTCCATGATATTTGTCTCGTTGGATAGAGGACATGGAGAGGAAGATATTGATACCAAGTTTGAGTTCATGATATGCTTATAGCTCTCTAGAACTCATCTTGAAAATGGCACGCCATGTGCTTGATCAATTACCTACTGCTTGCCCAGAGATCTGCCTTGCAACCTACCTTGTGTTCCACTGAAAATGTTCAACTTCAGGCCTCAATAACTTTTGATCCAAGCATCTTTTGAAAATGATTCCAACTACAAAGTTGTTCATCTTCATGAGATTAGCAATATTGGTGTTGAACTTTTTCTGAAATAATGCTTTTTGATACGTGTAATCATGGCATGAAGTTGACTGCTCACCCAATCTTAAATTCTTCAAAAAATTCTGTGTTAGAATCTTTCCTCTTTTGGAAACTTTCACATTTCAACTAACTTGCCATTTTTGGTAAATTTGACATTTTCCTGATTTTATTTATTTCTTTGAATTTCTTTGACCGATTTTCTGTCAAAAGTCAACATTTGACCACTGACCCTGATTTTGACTAAAAAGTCAACATTTCTTGATTTTTCTGATTCCATACGAATTTCCCGATTAATTCGCTCCTGATATGATTCTCGATCAATTTTCAACCCAAGAAACTCCAATGAATGTTATTTCTTCAAGGAAACCGTACTTCACATCCAAAAATCGTCTCCTGATTAAATCTTGACCAAAAAGTCACTAGGGTTGACTTTGATCAAAGCCCTAATTTGGGCGATCCTGATGAACCTGAAGCTTGTACCTTTTAACCGGAGCTTTGACTTGGAGAGAAAGAAACCCTGATTTTAGGAGAACTTCAATGGAAATGGGGCCGTGCAATCAGACTTCAAATCTTCTCTCATTTTTTATCAGGAATTTCTTCTGTAGAAGCTCTTTTCTTATCAATTATGGATAGTAGCCATGATATGGATGAATGTAATGGATGAATGGCCTAGATGAGGTATGCACATGAAAGTAAGGTGAGGGACAATTGGGGAATAAATAAATGGGCAAATTTTGGGGTGCAACAGCTGCCCCTATTCAATCTTCTTAGACCTGAATGTCAAACGTTTCAAGTTCTGGACATTTGAGGTGTAAGTGGATTGAATACTAAGGAATCCAAAAATTTTCACTCTGGAGTAACTACTCCGAGGTGATATTTGTAATTTTGAAAGAGGACACCAATTACCACTGACTCCAAACAAGGGATACTATTAAATGCTTGATAAAACAAGAAACGCCATTCAACTGCTGGATCTTTACCGATAACAACCGGTCTTTGAAGGAAAGGACCAATAACAATCGGACCCCACCGAAGAACGCCTGTAGCAACAGGACTTTAAGGAAAAGGCTAGTAACCACTAGACTCGACCAAAGGGCGCCTATAACAATAGGACTTTTACTGGTAACGACCAGATTTGAAGGACAGGACTAATAACAATCAGACTTAACCGAAAGATGCCTGTAACCACAAGACTTTAACGGAACAGACTAGTAACAACTAGAACTGACCAAAGGACGCCTATAACAATAGGACTTTTACTGGTAACGACCAAATTTGAAGGACCGGACTAATAACAATCAGACCTAACCGAAAGATGCCTGTAACCACAGGACTTTAAAGGAACAGACTAGTAAAACTAGAACTGAACAAAGGACGCCTATAACAATAGGACTTTAAAGGAACAAACTAGTAACAACTAGCACTGACCAAAGGATGCCTGTAACAACAGGACTTTTGCTGGTAACAACCAGACTTTGAAGGATGCCTGTAACAACAGGACTTTTGCTGGTAACAACCATACTTTGAAGGATGCCTGTAACAACAGGACTTTTGCTGGTAACAACCAGACATTGAAGGATGCCTGTAACAACAGGACTTTAAAGGAACAGACTAGTAACAACTAGAACTGACCAAAGGATGCCTGTAACAACAGGACTTTTAAGGAAAGAGATGCCAATAATCATTGGGCTTGACTGAAGAGATGCCAGTAAACACTGGGCTTTCAAAAAGCATTGATGCTTGTGAAGACTAAGAATTACATGAATCCCACAGGCCGACAGGCGGGGTGTAACCCTTCAAGGGTGGCATTCATTCGAGTTACCACACACCTGGTATGATACCCACATGATTGAAAAATGAGATGGGTTGAATGCCCACCCTCATTCGCACTCTAATCTGCACGCAGCATACGGGAAAATAACCAAGGCAAACTTGCAAGAAGCAAGTGATATCCCTTATGCAAAAGGCAGTAAGGGGACTCACAAAAAGTGAACGCAAAGAGAGGACTGGTGACGACCCGACTCTATTAAATGATGCCAATAACCACTAGACTTTGAAGGAAGTATAAGAACTACATGGATCCCTCAGGCCAAAAATCAGGGTGTAATTCTACAAAAGTGACAATCACTTGAATTGCCACACACAAAGTATGGTTTATCCAAACGATTGACCTCTGCAAAAGGGAAATAACCAATGAAACAATGATTTTGATGAAGAAAGTCAACAGGGTTGACTTTGATCAAAGCCTTAATTTGGGCGATCCTGATGAACCTGAAGCTTGTACCTTTTAACCGGAGCTTTGACTTGGAAAGAAAGAAACCCTAATTTTAGGAGAACTTCAATGGAAATGGGGCCGTGCAATCAGACTTCAAATCTTCTCTCATTTTTTTATCAGAAATTTCTTCTGTAGAAGCTCTTTTCTTATCAATTATGGATAGTAGCCATGATATGGATGAATGTAATGGATGAATGGCCTAGATAAGGTATGCACATGAATGTAAGGTGAGGGCCAATTGGGGAATAAATAAATGGGCAAATTATGGGGTGCAACAAAGGGCAATCTAGGTAAAAATTAAGGATTTATGACAAAGTAACTGCATCAGTGCTTACTTCGTCACCTGAAGAGTCTTTTTCATCAAAGGATCTTTAATCAAATCATCGCCAATCTGAAGCGACAAGCACAGATGGAACTCAAAGTTGTTAGGGAGAATAATGGTTATTGCTTTCAATGTATCGTTTTCCGCATAATTACCATTTCCAACTCTTGTAAATACTCCGTGGAATCACGCCTTTAGCTGATTACTATCCTATTAAATAAATTTGAGCCTTGTGCCCATTTGCTTGCAATCTCTAATTTCTTTTAGTTTGCAAAATGACTCTTTAATTGTGTTGTTCACTTTTGAAAGAAAAAAGTTTTAAATAAATTTACTTTTCTTTTTCAAAATAAAAGCGAAACTTTCCTTTGAGTTGTGAATAACAAAAGGAAGCATCAACAGCTGTCTCCATAGGATGAACAAAAGGATTCTCCCTGAGAGTTGCTCTCTTCCACAAAAGAGATCATGAGACAACGGTATTCTTATCCCGAAAAGAATTCCTAAAACCAATTACCCCTCACGGTAGAAAAAGTTCGGCAAAATACCCTTTTTGGTCCCTTATGTTAGTCTCGGGGTTCATTTTGGTCCCTTAACTTCAAAAAGTGTCACATTGGTCCCTTAACTCTTTAAAAGGTGTCATTTTAGTCCTTTTTGTCACATTAGCGACGGAAAAACTCAAAAATTGGTCGCTATTTCCGTCGCTAATATGACAAAAAGGACTAAAATGACACCTTTTGAAGAGTTAAGGGACCAATATGACACTTTTTGAAGTTAAGGGACCAAAATGAACTCCAATTTAACATAAGGGACCAAAAAGAGTATTTTGCCAAAAAGTTCTTTTATCCCCAATGAAGAAGTTCTTTCATCTCTAGTGAAGAAGAAAAGATGTTTGTCTTCCCCAGAGAGGTCTAAAGCATGCAACACCATTCATCACCCGTGTTATCTACACCATGTTGAAGAATATTTGCCGAGTATCTGGTTGTATTGCGACGTCGGTCCCTCTCCAGTATACACTTCTTTGTCTGTCAGTATTGCTAGCATGCATGCAAAATTCATGACATTCATCATTCATACATATTTGCATCATTTATGCACTCTTGCATTTTTCAATGTCTGCTTGAAAATCACTTGTGTAGGATGTATCAACCCCCAAAAGAAACAGGTATGGGCGTGTCATCTCTACAGTAGGTTGTCACCCATAAGCAGAAAGAACATCTTCTTTCTCCGGTTCCCCACTGAGATCATTCCTCGTGGAAGAAGGTTGTTTCAGTCTTCTCCTCTCAAGACGAAGGAGAAAATCCCCAGTTGAGTTCATTCCTCATGGGTACAAGGTCTTGTTTGACCATCTCTTTCTAGTTCATTCTTGGATAGAACCCTGTCTTTACCATAGATTCAAATTCCGATTCCTCAAATAGAGTCGAGAAAAGTTGAACCATAAACCATAGCCTCATCATCTGAGCAGCTTATGTTTCTTTCAAAAGATTTTCTCTCTCAAGGAAATTAATCATGAAGACCATGTGACAATTAGAGCCTTATTACAGTTCACAAGGCTGAATAACCAGTAATTTCCCTAGCAAAGTCTCCAGGATCATTTTATCACTCGGCTGATAATTGATCATGTCTTCAAAACCGCTATCACGAGGCTGATAGTCGGTAACCTTTTGTTCTGGTTATATTACTTTGTCATGTCTATCACAATGCTGATAGTCGGTAATAGTAACCGAACCTTTGAAACTCTTGTTTACCATGTCAAGTCTATCACCATGCTGATAGTTGGTAATACAATTTCATACCTTTCACCTTCGCATTATTTAACAAGTCTATCACTGTGCTGATAGTCGGTAATGTCGATAGGTAAGCTTTTCTTAAAAAGTTATCTTTCCCCGGTAAAGCATACACTTGCTTTCTTGAAAAGAAATAAACGGATTCTCTTCCTAAGACATGTTGAGACATCCTTCCCGATCTCTTGTCCCTAGTGGAGTCAGTTCTTGATATCCCCTCGGTAAAGATATCCTTGCATCATTCGCAATTTTGGTATCTTAGGTCCAAAATTCGCGTCTTATGATATTTAAGTCTCTTCCACCCTATCAAAATGAAGATTTTTAATCTTCATATCTCAGGTTGAAGAAACTTAAATAGGGGCATCTGTCATATCCCAATTTTTGACCTAAGATACCATCTCATATCATCTGCATATGCATCATTTGCATCTCTAACAAATTGCATAGCTTGTGTTTGCTACTTGTGCTCAGCAGGGTTTAATCAAGAAATCACTCATCAGTACAAGCAACAATCAATTAGGGTTTTGGTCTCCCTTCATATCAAAAGAACTATCTTCATCAATAATCAACATTTGATCCTCAAAGATTCATTTCAACAAGCTCAAAGGCTCTGAATCAACCAGATTAGGGTTTTGACTGAAGACAGCATACTCTGGACTTTTCCTCAGGATTTGACCTAATGACTTGGGACATGACCTCAAGACCCCAAGTACAACATTTTTTACCTAATCTATTGGCTCAAGACATCTCCTACACAAGGATTGATCAACAGTGAAATTTCAAAATCATCAGACTAGGGTTTTCAACTATCAGGGACTGAAATCAGGGATCACATTTGGGAAACCCTAAAAAGCTCCAGGGAATCACTCAAAGGTTTCAATCATCTTCAAATAATCCCTATGACAATATCCAATGGAAATTGTATCTCAATTCAAGATCCACAGTCATCAATTTCATCAGGTCGACAAATAGGGTTTTTGACTTAATTCACCTGAACAACTGACTTTTTAATCAGGACATGGTGCCACAAATTAAACCATGGCTCAAGGTCCTCCAATAACTCAATGTGATCCATTCATACCATTCATTTTATGAGGATAGCTTGGTTCATTTGAAATCTCCAGAAACGCGATTCGTCTGAAAAAGTCAATTGTACAAGATCATCATTGACTTTTTGGAAATTTTGGTCGACCATGACTTTTGAAGTTTTAAATCATTAATATAGGATATATGAAGTCATTTGATCAAGGAAAATCAAGGAAATCAATCAAGAATCAAAAAGTCAAAAGTTTGACTTTCCATGTTTTCAATGGTCTTTTCCAAACTTTGGAAGCGAATATCTCAAAATTTCGCCTACAAACTGAAAAAAACTTCCAACATGAAAGTTGTAGATTTTGATCCAATGAACAACTTTGTCACATATAATTATTTTTCATAAGATCAACCATTTAAGAGATATGGAGCTTCAACGTTGGTATCTTTTGAAAAATTCACTTAAAACCTCATTTTCTTCAAAGTTCATGGATCTTTTTCACCCATTTCCTTAAAGGTCTTGAAGAAACTTTCAACTAGGGTTTTGAATTACATAACATGAGCTTTCCAAAATGTCCAAGAGCAGGAAAAAATATGGAGCATAACTATGGTTTTGAATTTTGCCATTAGTGATCATTTCACTTGAAATTACAAGCCATTTTTACCAAAGTTATGAACTATTCTACCAAATGATGCAAGCAATGACATAAACATGCAATAATTGGGAGATATTTCTAGTTCATAGACAGATTGGAAAGAGATAAGAAGCTTGGAAGATTTTAACCATGGTTAGTCATTTTAACCATTTGCATTTATTGTAAAAGATTCCATTCTATCTCTTAATGCCAAATCACCAAAGAAAGATCAACTTGTATAGTCTTGCATTCTGAACTTTTGGCCTATAAATAGAGGTTCAAATCACTTTCAAAATCACACCAAAACCTCACAAAGCATAGGTTTTCTCTTTCTTTCTTGAATTGCAAGTTTCTTAAGTTTCAAAGAGGTAGAATTTCCAACCTCCAAACCCTTGAAGTTCTGGCCAAAGTAATAGTTCTAACATCTCATAAACATCATATGGGATGTGTATGATCCATTCACACACCACAAAACACTCTAAAACTCAGAATCACTCTTCAACCTCCATGTTTGCCTAAAATGAGCCTTATCATGCCAAATTCCATTCAAACTCATTTCTGTCCAAATTAGCACTTCCAACACCTCATATATATCACATATGAACTATCCAAACACTCACCAACAACCTGAAACACCTCCATCATCAAATTCGATCCTCACTCCAAGCAACTGCAGATCGGGTTCCATGGCTTTGCTCAGATGAATTCAATCCATTCCAAGCATCCAGACACCTTCCCTAAGGTCCATTGAAGCTATCCAGATCATCAAACAGCATCTGTAACACCTCTTTTGCAGAATTCAATTCTCAGTTTTGCCATTTTTGAAGGTAAGTGTTATGAACATCAAACTCCATGAATCATGCATCATAAATGAAAAACTGGTTTACCATCTTGTTTCTGCACATATGAGGATCATTAACCCTCAATCAATTACATCATAACTTGCACATACATCATTTCACGATCAAATTCAGTTTTAGGGTTCTTCATGTTCATGCGAAAATTGATCACCTTAGAGCAAACATAAATGAATTATGAGGACACCATCATGATCCTCGTGAAAAAACGAGTGAGATAGACCCTTCACTTGATCGATTTGGTTCAGTTTTCAGAAAATTCAAATTCAAATTGGGGTTGTGTTCTTGGCGCCATATATTTGAAACTGAAGTTTGGAAATTGATTCAAAATATATTTTAATTCGTTGCAAGTATTAACAGACCATGCGTGTGGTTCAGTTGGCTAAGTTTTTGAGTGGTAACCTCAAGGTCACGAGTTCAACACTCCTAGGGACCAAACCTTCTTTTTTAGCACTATTTTTCTTTCATTTTTTACACAACTTCACTTAATTAATTAACCAATCAAATTAATTCATTTTCACTTCATTTTTTGTACACTTCTTATTTAACATATATATTTTATGAATATCTAAAAAAATCACAAAAAAAATATTTATTTGATATATTTTTATTAGGTTTAAAATGACATGTTTTTAAGTGTTTTTTAATACTTTAAATGTTGTTTTTCATTTGATTTTCAAACTTAATCACTAGTAATTATTTTTGTGATCAAACCCTAATCTCTTAGGTCTTAATTAAGCATAAAATTTGTTTTTATCTTAACTAAGTTGACTTTTTGTTAAAATTCAAACTGTTTTCAACAAACGATCAGAGTTTTCAAAACAATAAACCATTTCTCTTTGGTTTTCTTTTCAAAAAAAACTCTTGATTAAATCTTTTTGATTGATCAAGTCATTTTCAAAACGTGGGCCTCTCGAATATTAGAGAGTGTAAGTCCCATTCCTTTTCTTTGTACAGTTTTTTCTTTAAACAGAAAACTTCTTTCAAAACAAAACTTTCAAACTGTTTTCAAACGACGAAACCTCACGTTTTTTTACAAATCAATCAAACATGTTTTATAAAATAAAACATGGGCATCCCTTATGGTATAAGTCCCATTCCCTTGTATAAAATTAGGTTTTTCTCATTGTATATATACCTATCTTTTTATACCTCGATCAATTTGATTTAAAACCCTCGAATAACAAATAAAATTAGGGTTTTCTTCAAAATCTTTTCAAAAACATCATGGGCCTCTCTTAAGGTATAAGTCCCAAACCTCTTTTGTAAATATACATTTACATAGTCATGAATAAACTCAATGGGCCTCTCCCCGAGTATAAGTCCCGAGCCCTGTGTATACAAACGAATCATCCTTACAGGTATATTTCCTTCATAAACTCCATTGTATACACACACCTTGTCATATATAACTGTTCATACTTGCTCATATTTTTTCATGTACTTGTTAATATTTGTTCGTACTTGTTCATATTTGTGATCATGTTATATATATTTGTTTAACTTAGTACAACACTAGGTTCCCCATAGCCTCCTATTGGGCTTCGTGCAAAGAATCTCCCTAGTTTAGGTTAGGACATAGAGTATGGTTTCACAGTGAAATCGCTCTAAGAGCTCAAACCAACTATACCATGCCTCCTCTTGGGCTTTGTACAAACGACTTGTCCCTCCCATAGCCTCCTCTTGGGCTTACAATGCAAGGACCCTCGATTGTCCCTCCCATAGCCTCCTCTTGGGCTTACAATGCAAGGATCCTCAAATAGCCTCCTCTTGTGCTTCGTACAAGGACCCACGGGCTTCTTATAAGCTTCCCCATAATCCAAAAATAAATACCCTAGGAGATTAGACATTTATCATCTCTATGATAGGAGTATCTCTTCTATATCATCACAATCAATCAATCAAACTTCTTTTTTGCCACAAGGCTGACTAATCAATCAAACCTTTTGCCACAAGGCTGGCTGATTAATCAAAGTTTTTGCCACAAGGCTGGCTTCGTCGAAACTTTTGCCACAAGGCTGGCAGATTAATCAAAACTTTTTGTCATAAGGCTGACTTATCAAAAGTTTTTGCCACAAGGCTGGCTAATCAAACTTGTTTTTGCCACAAGGCTGGCTAAACAAAAACATCTTTATCATTCTAAGCACCATAAGTGGCACAGCCCAGGTCTTATAATAAAAAGATTTCAAACAAAAATCAAACAGATGTATGTGATGATATAGATTAGATACATCGAGCATTAATATGACATTTGTCTCTTATCCTTTGCTTCCACTAGCATAAGTGGGAACTACGATTGCTCTGACTTTCTCAACATCCCTTTGACAATACGTAGGAACAAGGTCGTATCCTTGGCGAGCGAAACTTCTATCTCCCTCAAACCACTCAAACCTTAGCACCCGTAGACCCCGAGCTACAGATGCTCTGATTCCCTCTAAGGGATATGTATGCAGAGGATCGCGATGATCTTTGCGAGCATAATCAAACAAACACAGGTCCCACCTATCTCCCAAGAACCCCCAATAACATAGACTGAAATAAACATAAAAAAGAAGCCTATAGAGTACTATAGATACGTTGGGTGCTAATACCTTCCCTTCGTATAACCAACCCTCTTACCCGAAATCTCTCCCCCACTTTTGCATTGCTTTTAATTTTGTGTTATTTGCTTTGCATATCTTTTAAGGTTATTGCAACTTTTTTCCTTTTCCTACTTTGGAAACAATAAAAAGTTTGGTCGTGACAAAAACAAAACAAAAATCATTTTCTCGAGCACTCGAGCCCAAAGAAGGCATCTGGTGTCTCATTTTGATTTTTTTTTCACGCGACAGGTACTGACACAGTCAACTCTCAAAGATCTAATTCTACCATCACGAACGGTGTAGACATGATCATCCTCCCAAAGTCTAATTAAGTTACTACGAACGGTGCTGACACGACCAACTATCAAGGATCTAATTCTATCATGACGAACCGTGTAGACACGATCTTCTATCCAAAGTCTAAATCAGTTACTACGAACAGTGATGACACGACCAACTCTCAAGGATCTAATTCTATCATCACGAACGGTGTAGACACGATCATCTTTCCAAGATCTAATTCAGTTACTACGAACAGTGCTGACACGATCGACCTACCAAGATCCCATTTACCACAAACGGTGATAACACGGTCAACATTCAACAATTACTTCTCAACACTTCAAGTTCAGATGTAGTCTAACGTACGACTCATTCTGACTTTCAAATTTATCAAGACAGGTGGCATCCTAAAAGCCCACTTCATATCCCCAACATCCGGATGACATCTCTAAGCCCATCCCCGATGGTATAAATTTCTGGGTACTCTAGTGTTCAATCCTCTTCCACCTTCAGATACCGACTGGCATACAAACCACTCTACATCTTCATGTTTAAGAAGATTGAACAGGGGCAGCTTTCGTACCCTAATATGTTTAAGCTCATACCAAAGTTCAAGACTCAAAGACACATTCTCCTAAACAATGGCTCAATGAACTAGGGCTTTGAATTCTCTAAAGAAAACAAATGAATCAAAGTCTCCAATGGATTTCATATGGCTTATGATGTTTTAAACTACCTATATGGCAAATTACAAGCTTCAATTCTAATGATTGCTCAGTCAATTGCTCAGAAAGTCAACAGTTGGCTAGTTTGACCTAAAAGTCAACTATGGTCAAAGTACATTCAAAATTCCTGATTTTTTGTCAACAACCTTATTTTGAAGTATCATTCATCATTTGATCAAGGATTGATCATGATTCATCAAAGGAAGTTCAGAAATCAACAAAACCTAAGGTTGTTAAATTAGGGTTTTTTGGCCTAATGCCAACTGAACTTTGACCAGCCATAACTTTCACATGGAACATCAAAAATTTCCATTCCAAAGCTCATTTTAAAGGAAATTTAATTCTCCACAATTTTGTCGCTCACAAGCCAAGTCTAAAAATGCTTCATTTGAGAGATATGGATCAAAAGATTATAGGTCCTTTTTGAAAGTCAACCAAAAGCATTTTTTTGTCAAAGCCTATATCATCAAGATAAAATCCTCAAATGGAAAAAAGCTTCCAAAGTGGCTTGTAAAGGACATCTTGAGGTTTCCAAAAAGTCCTAGAACTCCTCCATATCTTAAAAATTGAGGGAGATATGCCATGTCAAAGTTGGGCAATTTTAAGGAGGAAAATGTGAAATAAAAGGCCTCAAAATGAATTTCCTTGCAAATAGGCCCATGTTTTTAAGATCCAATCTCTTTCCTCATGATGTGTAGAGTCCAAAATCCAATTTCCACGAAATTATTTGATTTAATTGATTTAATTTGAATTTTTATTCATTTAAAAGTCAATAAAACTAACAAAAATCAAAGATTTATGAAGGAGATTGTTTTGAATCTAATTCTAATCAAATCCAATCATCAATTATACCTCTCAATCAATAAAAATTCGTGCAAATAAAATTTGTGAAGATTGGATTGAAATTTGGACCAAATTAGAAACTTCCATGAAACATATTTTCCAAGATTGCAAATCAAGGATTTAATTGGATTTTGTTCAAATTAGTTGACCTAATTCACTCTATTATATAAACATAACAAGATCAGACCCCTAAGGGACAATTTCTCTGCCTCAAGAACCCTAGCCCGAGCTCCCAAGTTCAGAAAAATCTAAAACTCGAATTCAGAATTGAAGACCGATTCAGGAGTTTTTCTTGATCCTAAAACGTTCCTTGGTGTTTACTGAAGATATCTGGACCATTGCACACGATCAACACCCCCAGAATTACCTCCATTAAGCCACGGTTAGTAAAACTCAAACTTCTTCGATTGCTCGAATTCATGGCATATAAAAATGTTTTGATTGCATTATATTGTTTGTTATGATGTGTTGAATATTTTCTGGGGGGTTAATTCATGGTTTACATGCCTGTATGGAATTATGCCATTGTAGAATGTTAGGTTTTTGTTTTAGGGTTTCTCTGTAAATGGACTTTCATGCAAAATTGAGGCCAAGGTTGAATTCACAAGGTCTGGACGAATTCAATAGTGGCCTCGCGAAATATTTTTGTGTGTGTTTGGACGTATTCGCAAGCACAGGTTTGTATTGACGGACATTGTCCGTTGGTAAAGGTTGTATCAAGGCTAACACGACGGTTGGGAGGTTGAAGATGACTACGCGTCACCCTCTCATTGGCCGGATTGCACGTGCGTCCAGATTTCTAAACGAGCGGATTCGGTACTTTAAGACGCACGCTTGTATCATGCACCCTCAGCGCTTTTCCATTGGACCATCTCTTCTCCTCATCTAACGCGCCAGAAGCTGCGAGTACACCATGGACCTTCACCAACGCACCACACCAGATTAAAAGCTAAGTTTTTTTAATTTTTTTTTAAATTTAATTACATAAATATTTTTATTTTATTATTTTCTTTTCTTATTATAATTACTATTATTTATATTTTTATTTATTTTAATAAATTAGTTTTTTATAGTAAAATTATAATTACTCAATTTTTATCGAAAAGGCTACGCATATTTACAAGCTAAAGTCCTTATTTAAATGTTCTTTCTATACATTTCAAACATTTTTTAAAACCAAACGTGAGCCAAGCAATTAAGAGCCCATGGATAACCATGGATACAAAGGGCGCTTTAAGCCTTCCCTTTGTATAATTTACCCCCAAACTCAAAATCTTTTTAAAGGTCTTTTTCTGTTCTTTTAGCCTTTCTATAAATTGGATAAAATAAAAGTCGGTGATGACTCTTGCCATCCGCCACATTTAAAAAAGTCAGTTCTCCCATCGTATTACAGGGAGGACCTAGGTTGAAGGGTCATTGGGTAGTGATTAAGTGATGAGTTATAAACTGGGAGTTTAGCTCTGAATTGATACTGCTAATAGTAGACTTCATCCCTAGCTTAGTAGCCCCTAGAGTAGGTTAAATGAACCGAACTGGGTGAATAATTTTGTGTGTTATTTATTTTCTACACTGCTATTTGTGGTCCTATCTTGTTCGTTTTAATAATGTCAGATCATATGTCATGACATCCATATATGACATTTGAGCCTGCTGTCACTAGAATTTCAATTGGTATCAGAGCAAGCATCCTATTTTTTTCTGGATGAGATCCATGGGGAATACTTTCTGGTTGTGTACAAGGTAGAAGATTGTTTAAACCAGGAGTGTTCATATTATATGGTCCCTTGAAGTGGAGGATGGGCCTATTTGTGGAAGACTAGACCAACCTGACCAGAGCCGGTGTACCTTCTTGATGAAAGAAGATAATGATGCTTGGACAAGAAGATTATATTCAAAAAATTCATGCAGGAGTGAAGATTTTGGATTGCATTGTTTAATCACTATACATAGATAAGAGTTTTATTAAAAGCTTCATGCGGGAGTGAAGACTCTGATAAGGTAACCTCTGTAATTAAGGTTTATGATCAGGATTTGATGTTTGAAGTAGGATCTAGAATGTTGCTTGATGGAGAAGCAAGCATATTGCATGGTTCATTTACTTTCAATCCGTGGATGTCATGCTTACAATTAAACTATGGAGTAAGCAGTGTATGAATTCTGTTGAAGTATGGCTATTTTCCGCTGCATAGCCTCTGGTGTAACCCCTATTGTAAAATAAAGATTCCAGGGTTATTTATATTCAACAGAATGTATGTAAGAACCTTACAACTATAATTAAAGTGTCAAAGATACTTGAGTAATCTCTCAAGTCCACTCATAATGGCATGGTTTATTAGAGCCGGTGAATGTTAACTGATAAATGATATTCATAATCATTTGTAAGTGTGTAACACAACGGGAGAACTAACTTTTTGAAAATGTGCGGATAGCAAGAGTCGCCACCGACTTTTTTTATCTAATATATAGAAAGGCTAAAAGAACAGGAAAAAAAACCTTTTTAAAGACTTTGAGTTCGGGGGGTAGGTTATACAAAGGGAAGGTGTAAGCACCCTTTGTATCCATGGTTGTCCATGGGCTCTTAATTGCTTAGCTCACTTTTTGTTTTCAAAATGTTTGAAGTGTAGTGTGTGAATTGGAAAAAGATTTGAATAAGAACTTTAGCTTGTAAATAAGCGTAGTCTTTTTGAAAAGATTCTTTGAAAATAAGTTTGAAAAGATTTTGAATTTTTGAATTTGAATTTGAATAGAGCAAGCAATCAGGAGCACCTACCCTAAGTTAGAAAATTGTTCTTTTAGCTTTTCGGTTAGAAAAGGCAATCCATACCATAAGAGGGTAGGAAGTCCTTTCATTGGATGTAAAGGGTCATTGAGGAAATATCGTTCGCCATAAAACTGTCCATACCATATAAAGGGTAGGTTGTCTTTAGGGAAGGATAGAATAGTTATTTAGGCAACAGGAGAGGATACCTTAGCAATTGGGACAATTATCATTACCGAGGCAACATCGAGGGACAAGATCATTTCCTGTTAAGGCAACTTCTAAGGGACTATGATCTTATGATGATGAATTGAGAGTAACATTTGTTTTGCTTATGTATCCTCGGAATCGATGGACTTGACTATTCCAGAATCATAATTAAAAGGCAACAGGCAACAAGGCAACAAGAGAGGTTACCCCAAAGGTGTGTGTGTGGCACAATCATGTGGTTAAATTCAGGTATTTATCTTATAATTAGTGGGCTAATTTACTTTAAGCAAGGCTTGCACTCCCTAGGATTACTAACCACAACAATTAATATTATAAAGAAAAATAAAGGCAGAGAATATAAATTTCTACGCTATTACAATAAACACCTGTGGGCAGAGAAATAAAGGCGGAAAAGAAAACCTAAGCTATAACAATAAAACCCTGAGGGTAACAGAAAATAAAGGCAGAAAAGTATAAAACTTTTGACAAGGCTTTGGGGCAGATACATAATTTATAAATAATAGCAAGCAATAATAATGCGAATAATAAAATAAAATCCAAAATTATAAATAATAAGACAGAATTAAGGTAAAGGCACGTGCGAAAATCACAAAGTATGGGGTGAGAAGAGAATTGCGTTTGAAATATATTTTAAGAAAAATCAAGGTTAAAACCTTATGGCTAAAAAACTAGACAAACCTAATTATTAAATTAGCCTAAGCCGAAAAATTTCATTGTAAATTAAACCTAAATTAAAAATTAAATTGATTTTATTAATCTATATATAAAACTATTAAATTTAGGGTTAAATATATAAACCCTCCTGTAATGTTAGCGAGATTTGTTTTTAGCCCCTGGTAAAAATTTTTTTGTAAAATATCCCTCGTAATATTTAGATTCTATCATTATAGCCCCTGAGTCCAATATTTCAGCCCAGATTCCAATTTTCAGTGAGATGGCAATCCAGCTGGATTTTAATTTTATTTTTTATTAATTTTTTTAAAGCCACGTGGAATTCTTTAATTTTTCAAAATTTTTGTCATATTTTTTTTATATATATAATTTTTTACGTTTTATTAAATTTTTTCATTTATTTTTATATATAATTTTTAGAAATTATTAAAATATTAAGTTTGGGTCTAAGCCCATTTAGATTTAGCAACCCATTTACTCTCATATTACTTTTGTTTCAAAATAATATATATTTGGTTGGTATATAAACACTGATGTTGTTTGTTTACCGAACGATGTGGGACTTGAAGTGTTGCTATTACTGCACCAACCAAACTTCATTGCAAATGGCTGCACCCGAATCATCATCAACCACTTCTTTCTGGAACAGAAACAATCAATGGTTTACAGTGGAACACTAAGAACAAAATATAAGCACCATCTACGCATGGTTGATTTATACATGGAGAAGTAGAAGCATGCAACATTTCCAGCGTTCCAGACAAACTTCAAGTACAAATCATTTGTGCTAGTTATGGATTAGGCTTGGAAGTTACATGGAAAACCAACCAGGAACTTCTTTATGAACACTACAACATATCATATTCTTCAAAAAAGCCACTTCCATAACACACTATAGATAGATAAATACTATCAGATAATTAAACTATATTTAATTGTTGAAAATTTTCACAATATAGTTTAAGTATGCATGCATGGTTTAAGTATAGTTTAAGTATAGATAAATACTATCAGATAATTAAACTATATTAATGTTTTAATGTTTACCACAAATTTTCTGTTGGATGCAAGCTAAAAACCGAGAAGAAAGTCATGTGCTAAAATAGTTATATTAACATGCATGCATATTTGAATGAACTCAAACACATATTTGTGATGCTGTGAGTTGTTATACAAACCATCACTGTCATTCACAAGCATTCTCGCAACCATCATATTAAGATAACACAAATATATTCACATGTATGAGACACTGCTTGTGTTGTTTCCAAGCCCGACCATGAACGACCATGAATGGATGTTGTTTTCATGTGCATAGCATTACATATGTTAAATGTGAAGAATGTGTATCTATACAAGCATTGATCAAGCATTGTTTTTCTATCTATTTTATTACTGTTCAAACACTCTCAAACTTGTGATTCTAAGTGTATCTACCTTTCTATCAAAACAACAATGGCTTTTTCCAATTCATCTACCTTTCTATCAAAACAAAATACGTCAGCATCTATTGCATATAGTGTTTATTGTTAATGCATGTTTCTACCACTTCAAGCCTTTATTATGAGCATACCATGTATGTTTGAAACTGGAGTCTACATGTTCACCTGTATACCACCTATAAGAGAGAATTTTATGGAAGCTCCAACATTTATTTAAAAAGAGCACATACGTAAGTTTTATTACATTTTGGATCAAAGAGAATACATTATCATTTAATGCTGATTTGGTTCATGACTAATTAAGTCTAGGACAAGCATGTCCTCCTGAACTTGATACAATAAAAACTCAAGCAGGAGCAGAACTGCAACTTAAACCTTGAAAGTGATAATTATCATTCTTAAAGAAAATAAAGTAAAAAAAAGACAGAATTTCATAAAGGAAAGAGGTCGAAGAAGTAGTAAACCATTCCCTTAATTTTCTAGCAAGATCATGTCAAAGATTTGTAAACTAACCGCCTTAAAGATTGAAAGTAGACATGGAAAATTCCTACTCCACCAAGTCATTTGTTACTCCATTTGTTGGTGGTGGTGTTGTTTTTTGGGGGTGGTTGGTTTCTCAGCCATGTTTTTATCATGGATAAACCAATGGAGTTATTGTTGTTGTTATTTGTGCTATCATTGTGAGGGTTAAAACCAAAAAGAGAAGGCACCACCGTTTGCCCTATCTACAACAGAAGCAAAATATGTTGCTGCTACTGGCTGTAGTACACAGATGCTCTGAATGAAAAGTCAACTAGAAGATTATCAGATATATGAGAGTAACATTCCAATCTTCTGTGATAATACTTCTGCTATATGTTTGTCTTAGAATCCTATCTTACATTCCAAAGCTAAACATATTGAGATCAAACATCATTTTATTAGGGACTATGTTCAGAAGGGTGTTCTATCTTTAAACTTTGTGGATACAGACCATCAATGGGCTAATATCTTTACAAAACCACTTGCTGAAGATAGGTTTAAATTCATTCTGAAAAATATCAGTATGGAGTTATGCCCAGAATGAGAAGATGAGAAGTTCTAACGTATGGTATAGTTCTGAAATGATTTTGTTTTATCTTCTTATAAGAAGTTCTGATGTTGATTAATTAGAAGTTCTGATTCTGTTATTGCTAACGTTTCATTATCTAAGTTAATTCAGAATCTCTTTTAAAGCAAAACAGTTGTCACAGCTTTTCTAGATGTTGAACACGTGTTTACTCTATTTGGACAAGCATGCGTGCAGTTGAGGAGACGCCGTCCTAGGTAACTGTGCAAATCATTTATTTTATCACGTTCTCTCACCTAACATCATTCTTCATTAAATGCATTTGTCTTTTTCATTCTGTACCCCTGTTCAGTCAAACACATATTGCATTTCTTTTCACATTTGTTTCTTTATAAACTCATCTACATAACATTTCATCTCTTTACATTCTCTCTCTTCATTCATTGTCTCTTTGTTCACCTCTCTCTCTTTCGCGTTTTTTTGCATAAACCCTAGTTTCTAAACCGAATCTCAGAGTGAGTTTATGAGTTCATCCTCAAGTGTTCAACCTAAAATGTCTTCAGCACATCTTGTTCAACACAAATTTGGATATCATCCATTGAAGACTTGTTCTATTCCGTACGATGAACTGGAAGTTCTATGCGAAACAATGGTGGATTTTGAAAATCTTTTGGAAAATGATTTCAAAACCAAGGCTGAAATGTTAGTTCAAGGTTGGTCAAGCTACTTTGAAAGATTGTTTGGACCAGTTTATCCTCTCTTGGTTAAGGATTTCTGGACTCATGCAACGATTACTCCAACTGTTACCATCTCCTTCGTTTTAGGGCATGAAGTTGTTGTGACTGAGAAGATGATAAGGAAGCTGTATGGTATTGAAGAAACAGACGGAATCACAGGTGCTATTCCTGGAAGAGTTGATTGGGATAAAGTTGATAGAGAGTTGTTGTTCTCTTGTTTTTCTCCTCATCTCACTACATCTTTGAAGCCTTCCTATAGAGTTTGGGATGACATTATTCTGGGATCTATCTATCATAGAAAGTGATCTCTTACAGCTACGTATGTTAATCAGGATCAGAAGTACATACTTTTTTGCATTGGAAAAGGTATGAAAGTTAATCTCTCTTACATTCTATTTCAACATTTGAAAACAAATATTGAAGAATCAAGAGATGAAGAACGAAAGAAGAATCCAAACTTCAAGAAGAATACTATCCCTCTTGCTAGAATGATTTCAGATATTCTGGTGGAAAGTGACTTGATGGATGCTATAAGAGCTGTTGGCACTACTAAGTTCTTGACTGTCATTCAAGGACATCTCTGGTTGAGTTAAGAAAGAAGGAACAGAAGAAGAAAGAAAAGAGACTGAAAAGAAAGATTTCAGAAGAAGGACATGATGCTAAGCAAGCTAAGAAGCAGAAGAAATCCCACATTTCTCTCAAAGTGAAAAGATCTGATGAAGAGTTTGAGAAGCTTATTTCTAAAGCCTTTCGTAAAGAATCTTCTACCCATCAATCTCAGAGAAAGCCTCCTCCTTCTTTCTTTCCATCACCTTCTACACAAATTCTTAACCCTTAACCATTAAATGTCTTTCCCCCAACACCTTCTGAAAATATTCCTTCATCCCCAACCTCAACAGATTCTTCATCTTCTTCAACCCCCTCACATTTCTTCACCTCCTCTTCTATCACCTTCAGAAAATCCAAACCCTATTGTCTTCTCTACCCTGATTATCGTTTCACTTTTAATCCTCCTGAACCCCCTATTTATATATGCTTTGATCTGTTCAGGCTTAAGTTCAGAACAAGGATGGGAAATTTGAGAGCTGCTCATGACTCCAAGTTGGATCATGCTGCTATTCGTAATTTGTGGAAGATATTTAGGAAGGATTTTCAGTATGATGCTCTGAACATCCAGAAGAGATGCTTGGCTGATGCATCGGGTTCCTCTGGTTATTGCTTGGAGCTAGATGATGGTAAGTACTATCATCCCATCAGAAATTGGAGATCCCTTGAAGAAAAGGAATTTGAAGATGATCTTGCTGAAGAACAACCTTTTGCTATGGTTGTATGGAAGCCTCAGTTCCATGTTCTGACTGGAGACTTTCAGTCATTATTCAACTGGCAAAGGGAGAATCCCTCAGATAATGCACCAGATATGGTATATCCAGTTGTTGAATATCCTGCAGAACCTGTTGCTCCTACACCTCTAATTAATTTGGAAGAGATTCTTCTGGCTCTTGAAAATGAAGATGCTGATATCCCTGCCCCAATATATGCTAAAGCTGAGACTGAAGATGCTGAGAATCATCAAGTTGAAGATGATGTTCTCATGATTGAAATTGTTTTTGAAAATCCTACTGTTCTGAATGATGGGTGTGAAGCTTCTTCTGATGGACTTTCTATTCTGGAGAACACAATGAAGGCCCTTCAACAGAATCAAGCTGATCTTGCTTCTCGTTTGGACAAGCATGAAGATGTCCACAATGAATTTCGATCATTCATGAAGCCGCGGATAGAAATCACTTATGAGATTCAAAGCCTTCTGGCCAAATAGTTTCTAAGCTAGGCTAGTCGTATTGTGTCTTGGTCTTAGATGTTCTCTTGTTTCTTGCATCTGTTTTTGTTGCATCTGCTTGATATACCTCATGTATCTTCTAATTAATTCTTAATGAATGAAATCATTATCTTCTCTCTATGTGTCTTTTTCATCTGAATCTTTTAAATGCTTTTTGATGTTATGACAAAAAAGGGGAGAAATAGAATAATTGATTTGGTTTACTATATCAGTTGTTGGGATTAAGTCTCAACATTCCTAACATTATTTTCAAGTTCTATGTCTTTGAGAATTTTTGCAGGATTGAAGATATTCTGAAAAATCTCAACATGAGAAGCAAATACACGGGGAAATGCAATTCTGTTAAGAAGCATGACTTGGAAAATTGAAGCAAGCTTAGTGCTGTGAAGCTTCAAGATCAGAAGCAAGAAGAATGAATGTTCTGATATTTTCTTTGTAGAATATGCTCTTATACATTTTCTTCTCCTCTTTTTCTCTAATACATGTTCATTCTCATAAGAATGTTCTAATCATATCATGCTCTGATTATTATCATCTAGTTTGCTTTGAAACATTTCAGGATGTAGAGATGCTCTGATGATGCTCTGTTACATTCAACAATGTTCTGATTCAAATCAAGTTCTGATAACAAATCAAGCAAGCTATGATTCAAGAAGAAATTCAAAGCTCTGAAGTTGTCCTATGGAAGCAAGAAGCAGAAGCTTTGAATATTATGAAGATCTACGCAATGTGAACGTCTCGACTGAAATGAAAAATACTCAGGGAAGTCTTTTTATTTAAAATTCTTCTAGTATTTATTTCAGGGGGAGATTGTTAATCTCAGGGGGAGACATATTCACACACTCTGATTATATGCTTATGCTATATCTGTGTAATTGTCTTTAGTCATCTGATATTCTGATTGCAAATTCATATCAATTATATATGTTTTTGTCATCATCAAAAAGGGGGAGATTGTTAGAACAAGATTTGTTCTGATCAATATTCTTAGTTTTGATGATAACAATGTATATGAATTTTTTATAAGAAAATGTGGTACTCTAATCCTATGCATTTTCCATTTCAGGAAATATATAAAGAGTATGCACAAATCAACGCTAAGAATCTATGGCTCAAGAAGTTCAAGATTGCAACATAAGAACATGCTCTCGCAAGACATCAAAAGATGGTCAAGCAGAATCAGAACATGGTCTATTGAAGCATCAGAAGAATATGATTTCAGAAGCAGAAGCACTGAAGTTCTTATGGTATCATGCTAGAAGCACTACAAAGTCAGAAGACAAGAAGATGCTCTGCACCAGGCTTTATTGACTCTAAATATTCAAATGTTGTATCAACAAATATAAGAATCAGAATCAAGTACAAGATGGCAGACTACGTTGACTAACAAAAGGAACGTTAAAAGCTATTAAAGGTGTAATATCCCACATTAATCTAAGCATAATTATGAAATACTAATAAGTATTATGGATTAATTATGCATTAGGTAAGGTTAGTTGGATTAGAAAGAGATTGGTTAGAAACTAACCAAGTAGCATTGGTGTAATTATGGACTAGTTGGAGGGCATAAGGGGTATTAACCATCTTTTGCATGGCATCAAGGGTGTAGTTAGAGGAATATCTTTCCAATTCATATTTTTATGAAAGGGAAGTGGAGAGAGAAGTGGAAGAAGTCTCACATCTCATTTCAAGTTTCTATTTTCGTATTCCATGGACAGCCCTCACTAAACTGATTATAACTCTCTGCTCACAACTCCGATTCAAGTAATTCTCAAAGATTTGGATTCTACACAGAATTATCTTCGATTTGGTATATTATTTCATTCTAATAGCTTGTTTATTTGTGGAGAAAAACGAGTTTGAAGTTGGGTGGTCAATGCTGAATGTGTGTTAAAGAGTAGTTACGGGTTTGATCATGTTAGAGGTGAAGTGTTGATCGAGGAGGAAGTCCAATGGCAGCAAGAGCATCCTATTAATCTCTCTAAATCCAAGGTGAGTCCTTAGATATTGGCTTGGGGAATTTGCATGTTAGGGTTATAATTGGGGTTAGGGATTTTGTGAGAATAATCCATGAACTTGTGATGATAAAACATGTTATATGATAATTGCTGGTTGTGTGTGATACCTATTGTCAATACATGTCGTAATTGTTGCATGCAGGTGAATTCTATGGGTTAGAATACCCCCATAGCGGAACTGGTGAGCTCTGCGTTTTTCTGCATCTGTGATGGTCCGCTAAGCGGTCTAAGGTCGCTTAGCGAATACTAATTACTTTCCCAGAAAATCGCGAGTCTGCTAAGCGGACGTGAGGCCGCTAAGCGGAAGAAAATTTGAGCTTCGCCACTGGAAAGCTCGCTAGCAGTCCGCTAAGCGGACGGTGCTGTGCAGAGTTTTATCTTTTCTTCCCCTGAGTGCAGTTTTGGTTTCTAATCGTGACCAAGCTCCTCCTTGACTATTAGTACATATTTGTACATTTAATGTGTGGTATCTTATGACATGCATTATCATTATTTCCGTCTGATTACTTATGTTGAATATTATGCATAATTTGAATGTGATAGTGTAACTACTAATGCTTGTTCCTTAATGCTTTATGAGTGCAATGTGATGGAACATGACAATGTGGTGATATCCCAATGTTTTGGTTAAACATTCGGATTAGATTGTCTTATGACATTACGCTTGTTGTGTGTGCGTATGCTTGAATCGAAGTGGCCAGGGGCTAGATTGGGATATACCTCTTACTATGAAGTCAAGGTATTTTCCTGGACCATGGAGTCCGTAGAATAGTCCGATGATGTGATCAAAGGTCGCGCACCTGAGCTACCGTTGTAGTGTGCTCTTGAGTTCCGTACGGGGCTTTTTACTCACTTGGCGTTAACACACTTACATGCTCGGTATGGTGGGATTATGTGGCCATGTAGGCCAATACATTTTCGGTAACTCACCTCTAGTGAAGTCATGTAGACTACTACTAGGCTTTCGCCCGGTGGGCTCATGCGTCAAGATGGCGGTTTGTACTCGGCGTAACTCACTTGCGTGAAGAAGGTTAATGGGACAATGACGCCTATTAGGCTAAAGTCATCTCGCGGCCATTTAGGCTTGTGCGAACCCGTTTAACCATCTTGCAGTGTGCTTGTACAAGTCCCTTGACAATAGGCATGGGCGAACCCATCGAGGGTGCGTTCATTCTATAATCTAGTCGTGGTTTATTACACTTCTTGATTCCCCGTATATGGTTACGGGTTTTGCATACTTTTTTGTGATATACTTGTGATATGACGAGTCCTATGGTGGACGATCCCTTGTTTTCTCCGTACTTGTACCGGATGTGAGGATAACCCCGAATCAATGGTGGATTCGGTTTTGATGCATGTACCCTGTAGATCCGAGTGGACCCATAGGATAGGAGGACTCACTAAGATTTAGTAATCTCACCCCAATCAACTTATATTTTTTTCAGGTGCAGTTTAGTAGTGTTTGGTCAATAGCAGGTTTGGACTGAAGACTTAGAAGTGGTGATGGCTCGGAGACCTCGTTAGATCTTATTCTTCCGCTGTGCAGATCCATTGAAGACACATGTTTTGTAATTATTATTATTATTATTTCATGTTGTATTTTATATGGATCATCTTGTATCTTTGGCTTTTCTATGTACTCAATATCAATTTTAACGCTTCATGCATAATATAGTAGTCAGTTATGTATGGGGTGTTACAGTTGGTATCAGAGCAGGTTGATTCTCGGCCGAGCCATAAGACATCACTAGCAATTCCCTTCCTCCTCATATGTGTGTGTTCTAGCCTGAATTTACTGATATCTCATTGAGTCGTTGAACTTGATCAACTCATCGACTGAGTGCGAGACAATAGAAATTACGGCAGAGCCGCCATGAGGACTCGTGAACCTGTAAGTGCTGTGAATCCAAGCAGTAAGAGTTGAATGGGTAATGGATTGTTTGGACGACGTAAGTGGAGAATATTGGATTTGTCAAGTTTAAGGGGAGCGTTCGACCCGAATTAGTGATACCCGAACTAGCAAGGTATGAATCGAGACAACTAGAACCCCCAGGATTTTGACTGGACGAAGTGAAACGTTCTCTAAGTCTTGGCAATAGCAAGAGAAATCCAGACAGGATTGAGAAAGAGCCTTGTAAGTGAGATTCTCCAAAGGTGTTGAGCTGGGAAATTAGTAGGATTCAGTACCAAGATACTGCCGGTGTTAGGTGTGACTGGTGAGCTGATAGGACAGAATGACCTTTGGAAATGCGGACAAAGGGTTGGTGAAATATGAAATGATCCAACTTGAAGTAATTGGATGGGCGGAGTATTAGACCCTGATCCAACTTGAAGTACCCTAAGCAAGAGTAGTTACCTAGTAAGGGTTGGTGGAATGTACGAATATGGTAACTTACAATGGAGCAAAGCTTGAATACCCAGTCGGTAGAAGAGGATGTGTATTTCTATTCTTATCATTTTGCATTTAAGTTCTAGAACTACGCTAGATGAAATATGAAATGATATAGAAGTGTAAATGCAGTAACCTGAGTTCTTTCTTAGTTGTAGTTTGTCTGACCCCGAGTGAAGCCATAGAACTATGCTTGGCGTTGGGTGTCAAGGCAAGTAAGAACTAGCATCTATCTGGAACGTCAGCAGGATGATCGCAGTTGTGTTGGTGGTTAGGAACCATAGTATTCCTATGAACTAAATTATCCTTGGAATCTCATGCATGTGTGAGACGAGTGGGTATGCGCACTGCATGGTAACCCGAAGTTGAACTTCAAATCTTCGTGCTTGGCGTTTCGGCTTTCTGAGTAAGTAAACCTTGACGTGTAGCACCCCCAGGTTTTGGCATCCTGAGGAGTGTGATTAGAAGGACTTGAGGAACGATGAGCCTATTGGAGGCTTGTTCAGACACGTGTCAGTTGCAACTATAGGATACACATGGGGATCATTATACGCCACTGAGGTAGGTTACCTGGATACATGGCCTCAGAGTTGGACCACCATGTTGGTACTACTCGACGGGTATAATGCCACAGTATCGCTATCGTGCACAAGATGCGTGAGTCATCCTTTTTAGACATGTGTGGGGTAAAGGTGCCCTGGAGCTCAAGGTAGAATTCTGATTTAGCACTTGTGAGACGTAGATCCAGACTCTCGTAAGGTATGTGGGATGAGGATCCATACGTCGCGCTCACTAGTAGATGAATAACTAGACAGACGATGGTGTGATGGATCAAGATCCGATACTATGCTTATAGAGACTTTGAATGATCGTGCTCGTGCGAGTTAGAGTCAGATTATACCTTGCAGACGTTCTCATTTCATGAAGTGTGAAGTTGGCAATTTTGCATGAGTGTCTAGAGTGGAACTTATGTGTGATCATGATATCCTGGTCAGCATAGTGAGTGGCTATCAAGTATCATTAGTGACCAGAGATGGAATATGCGAATGGTATCTTGGACTAGTTCGCTGTGTGATGTATCTGGTAGAGTGTCTGTAGATACTCGGAGTAAAGAAATGTCGATCTTGGTAAAGCATAGATATTTTGGTTTGAGGACCGCTAAGGAGTCTATAAAAGAGATGTTCGAAGTGTAAAGTGCAATTTATTGCATTGTGGCTACACTCAGACCGTTAGAAGCACTACAATGAAGGATGCAGCCTCCGAGGAAGTCAGTTTAGTGTCTGATTCAGAGGTGGAACATACATTAAATGACTGTGTGAATTGAGTGTGGCTATGCGAGGATTGTTATGTTAGTAAGTCGCACGAGTTATCAGAGGTGATACTACGCTAAGAGAATGAATTCGTTTGGTTGGGAAGAAACGAGGTTAAACCGACAGAGTTTTCGTAAGATGCAAAGCGTTTATGAAGGGATCGTTATACCGGTTAAGTAACAAGATTTGTTGTAAGGGCAGACATAATAAGTTATGCGTTGTGGGAATCAGTGACAAGGACGAACCTCTAAGTCAGTGAGTATTTGGGTATCAATGTCCTGAGGTCGAAGTGTCATACCCCAAAATTTACCCGGTGCAATTCCCGTTTTAGTTTATTAAGGGTGTTAAAAATTAGGAGCCATAGGGTTTAATATACCTATTATTAAACTCTCTCTCTTATAAAATGTCCGTATAAATTAGTGGAGGTGTGAATATCAAATATATTTGAGTTCCAATTTATTTTGGCCCATTTATTTCATTTAACCACTCTATCATCTCTTTTCATTTTTTATATTATTACTAACTATAAGGTTATTATTATCGATGACATTATAATTATTAGTGTATTAGTAATAATTTAATTAAATTAATAACTATTAGAATATTAGTTGATATTGATATTATTTTAAATGTTATTACTAATTGTTATAATCAGAATTATGGGGAAATTATTAACTAATTAGTTTTGGTTAATTAACTAATTAAGTGAATGTTAATTAGGTTTTTGGTTTTTTTGGTCTGTTAGTGCTTTTTTGGTCCAACACGTTTTTTGCAAGTAAATGGGCCGGTTTTTGTTCCCTCATGCGTGGACCAGGTGGACCGGGTCAAACCCAGGACCCAACCCGGTCCTGTTCACCCTCTTCCTCTCAGCGCTCAGAAACCTTAGCCCCTTGCACCACCAGCGGCGCCGCTGCAACCACAAACAAACCCTAGTTGAGAATCAAAACGCCCAAGCCCAGAGTTCTTCAATCAATCCAATAAACAGATTCAAGCATTAACAAATTAAAACGGAAATCAAATTCATGACAAAATCAAATCAAATCTTCGTTAATTAACACAATATTACAAAGAATTGAATCTCTTAAATCTAATCTAATCTAATCTAATAATTCCTAAAATCAATCTAACCCTAGACTATATAAACTGAAGAAAGAAACAGAAGAGGGGGAAGGAGAAATTTTGCGTGAGAAAATCGTCCTTAGCCGCCACGAATCCGAGAGCCTTCAAGCATTCTTCGATTACCTACGAACAAGAAAGAAAGAAGGAGATTAGAAAAGGGAGATCGGAACTTGGAGCTTACACGTCCAGAATACAAGAAAAAAGGTACCAAACAGAATCCACTTAGCTTAATCACCGCGAATTGCATGCTTGATAATTGTTCATAGGTTGATCTGGGTACGAACTTAGGGTTCTTAGGGTTCTTAAATGCGTGGGGTTAGGGTTAGATATTGTTAGGGTTCATGTAGCTTAGGTTTAGGGTTCATGATTGAAAGGATTTAGGGATTGGATCCCAGTTACTGGGTTTTCGACGAAGGTGGGGTTGGGGACGATGAAGATTCATCGGAATCTTCATCGGATCTGGGTTATGCGGTAGTTTTGGGGGTGGTTCGGGGTGGTTTATCTGGGAGGTGTGATGGTGCACGGTGGTAGCTTTAGTGTTTTCTGGGTTCATCATTCGGGTGAGGGAGGAGAAGAGAGAAACAAGAGAATAGAGAGAGAGCTGAATGAAGGGGAGGGGGGCTTTACTTTGTTTTTTTTATTTTTGTTATGTTAAATTAAAGAGACACAAGATTAATGGTGAAAGGAAATGGTCAAAATTCTGGTTATTGGGAAGACCAAGAGAAGAGATAAGGTTAACTTTGCAAGTCCACTTATGGCGTGACACGTGGCCACTCCTAGGCCACGTGATTGGTTCGTTATCAAGCCATGCCCACCGCATCTTACCATATTCCCACACTTAGGAAAAACATGCAGGCCGTTGGATCGTTATCAATGATCAGTACCCTGCGAGTGCACCATAATACTACGCACGCGCCCATACTGAATCCAGCGGACCAAAAGCCATAGTGGGCTTAACCCACTACTATCCGCACACCCCAATATTACTCTCACTTAACAAAACACCCCCCCTGCGCCTACATTAAAAAAATTGATTATTAATTAATAAAAAAAACTAATTAATTTTTATTTGATAACTTGCTTAATTGTTTTGCTTCTTTTGATAATTTAATTTAATTTTCTCCTCGAATCGACTAAATCCATTAGTCGCATTAGACGAGAAATAATTTTTAATTAATTAATTTATAATTCTATTGATTCTAAATCGATTCTCTCCAAGACCCGACTAAATCTATTAGTCTCATTAGACGAGAGATAAAAAAAGTACACAAATTAAAATACATTTAATTCGCTGCCCGCGACGATCGAATCTATCGGTCCGAGTAACCAGCGATGCTCCCATTAATCCGTTAGCTATACTGACCAAATCTATTGGTCACCGCATCTAACGGTGCCATATCAAATCAGGGTTGTATGCCAAACCTCAAAAAATTTTCATCTTCAAATCAAATTCAAAACTGCGATAGGCCACTCAAAAAGCCTTTAAACATTTTCAAACCACAATTTCTGATTCTAAGGCGTATAACCCTATGCCCGAACTACGTTGACTCTGATTTTCCCTAAGGAGATACGTAGGCACTTGGATAACCAAGGCGAGTCTCCTTCCCTAAAATCTAAATTTTTCCCTTTTCACTTCTTTATCTATTATCCTAAATATTTTATCCATAAGCCTTAACCTTAGATACAAACCTTAGGAAAGGGTTGAGGGTGCCTAACACCTTCCCTCGACCTGATTATAATAACTTACCCAGATTTCTTAACTGCGTAGGGTTTCCTATTCGCCCTTCAGAATAGGTGGCGACTCTAAAAGTCTAATTTTAGGGCAGGTTGCTACAGCTGGCGACTCTGCTGGGGACAACACTTGTGGTTAATGGTTTAGGTTTTGGCGCATTTTAGGGTTTGGCAAACTTGCCACTTTTAGGGTTTGGGGGAAGGTTTATCTTTTTAATAATAAATTTTTAATTCTTTATTTATTTACTTATTGTTTTTATTTTCATTAAATGTTTATTTGCCATATTTGCATAAAATGCTTAATTGTTATATAATTTGCACTGTTGGGTTATATATTATTGCTGTTAAGCCTAAGCGTGGGAATTATAATTAAGACCAGAGGGGAACTACATCGCCTACGAGTCTTGTTATAATTCCACTTAGAGTGGGTTAAATATTCGGAAAGGTCTGATACGAGGCTCGACCTTGTTGAGGGTTGGACTAGGTATTTAGCTGATCTCTCTGGGAACCAACCCCTAAAATTCGAACCTCATGGACCAATGAGTTGTTCCAAAATCCACAGAGACAAAAAGTCTCGGCGGCTACGAACGATCCCATGAGACCTTCTAGAACATTCGCATGGGAAGGGTAGGCTCCCGAGCCGTTACGTCGAACCTATGAACTTAGGGCCTATGTGATTATATGCTGAATATGTGCTTATTATTATTATAATATTGTGTTTTTTTGTGTATAACTATTTGCATGCATCATACATCATATGCATTTTTTTTATCATGTCTTATCCGCAAGTAAAAAAAAAAAGAAGAAAAAAGAAGAATAAAAAAATAATAATAATTCTTTTTGGTGAAAATTCAGGAAAAATGAATGATACGAAGTCTATTGTCCACCTTACCGTCTCAGTGCCTGACATTAAGAAATTGAGAAATATAAGGGATAAAATGTCATCAACTGCTTTGAACAGGTTTGAGGGCCGTTATGGTGATGTTCTGGACTTGCTCAAGGTTAAGGTTCAAGAAGAAGCAATCACCGCTTTGATCCAGTTCTATGATCCGCCGCTTAGATGTTTCACTTTTCAGGATTTTCAGTTGGCTCCTACCTTGGAGGAGATGGATGCTATGCTTGGGTTTTCAAGGGTTAAAAAAGGATTCTATACAGGTGCCGGAAAAAAGAGTTGAGATGTCTGATTTGGCCAAAGCTTTGGAAGTGCCCGTGGCGGATTTAGAAGCTAATCACAAAACTGATGGAAGAATACAAGGAATTAAAAGAACTTATTTAGAAGCTCAAGCTATGTCTTATGCTCAAAAGAAACAATGGGACATTTGTGGACATTTTTTAGCTCTTTTAATTTTTGGTGTTGTTTTATTGCCTAATAAAGCGGAGCATGTAGATGATGCTGCTATTCATGTCTTCACCTCCTTCAGAAATTCAAATGAGGATCCAACTCCTACTATTCTTGCTAATATTTATTATACTATCCATGATCGATATGAAAATAAAAGGGGAGCGATATCTTGTTGTCTTCATTTATTGTACTCTTGGTTGACTTCTCATCTTTACAAGGCTAGCTATTTAATCAAAGATTTGACTAGACATGAATGGTCTCAAAAACTAAGAGCTCTCAAGGCGGATTCTATCTTTTGGTTTGCAAGGAAATTAAATTCTGAGAGAATTATTTATAAATGTGGGGATTTCAACAATGTGCCTTTAATGGGAACTTTAGGTTGCATTAATTACAACCCCGTGTTAGCATTGCGCCAATTGGGTCATTCTATGGATTGTGAGCCTTCCGATCAACAAGTGGAAGGATTAATTTTGCATGACAATGGGAAAGGAGATCCAAGAACATTAAAGAAAATAATTCAAGCTTGGAAGCATGTTCAAACAAAGAACTATGGGCCGAAGAATATTGTTGCTAAGGAATCTTACACTAAATGGGTTCAAGAGAGAGTTGGAAAGATTTTGCTTCCTTTTGTTGTAGATCCCACGTACAAGCCCGATTCTCCTATTCCTGTTTCTCTATCCATCGAAGAGATAGAAGGAATCAAGGCTTCCCTAGAGGCGTCTTGTAAGGAAAAGGAAAAATTAGAGCTTGACATACATCGAATTTTCAACGAAAAAAGCCAACTACGCTTCGATCTTAAGGAGAAGAGCCAAGACCTTCAAGCCGCTAAGGAAGAGAATGATAGACAATGGAATAAAAGAAAGCATGCAACCGGAGGAGTCCTAAGTGCCAACTTTGATTTAATTGCACATAATGAATGGTTGGAACAAGCGGGTATAGAAATTGCAAGGTGGAGGAGGCTGATCGGTCACCATTTCTACTTAATTTCGTCATACATTCGGCATAAGATCGCCATACTTGGTAACACTTTGTGGTTGTCTTTAAGTGTTTTTCTTTAATTCATCTAATTCTAGTTATTCTATGAGCAATGTGTTTTTATGTCGTTTTCATTGTCAATTAGGTGCTTTTGATCTCGTTTGGTAATGGTTTCAGGTTAGCTTCAGATTGATGGAAGATCGCGTGGCCAAAAGATGTGAAGAAAGAAGCAAAAAGAAAGGAAAAAGCATATGGGCAGAGGCGGACACGGTCTGACCGTGTCACTTGACACGGCCGTGTCAGGCCTCAAGAAGAATTGATCACCCAGACCAGAAGCGGACACGGTCTGCCCGTGTCAAGGGACACGACCGTGTCAGCGGTGCGGGCAGGATTTCTAAATTTTGGTTTATTCCAATTTTTAAAGTTCCAGGGGCAGTTTGGGCATTGTGGCTGAAATCTGAAAACCTAGAGGGATTAAAAGAGGCTTGAGAGACAAGGGGAAGGGACTTTTTTGGATCGTACGATAGAATTCCAGAGCAGAGAAAGATAGCTTCATCAAGGTGTTGGAAGACGAAGAGATTCAACGGTGGACACCATTGAAGATCAGAGTTCTCCAAATCTTTGTAAATGTCTAAACTTTTTGATTTTGGTTTCTTGAATATTATGAGAGGCTAAACCCCCCAATGCCAGGGGGGTGTCCCTGATTTGAATTGTAATGACTTTTGAATTCCGTATTTCTTTAATCGAGTATTAGTTTTATGCAATTTGATTGTTTAATGTTTTTATGCCTTCTTTGTCGGAAAAACAAAGATTGATCTACGGTTAACAATTTGTAGGACTACGGTTGTTAAGGTTTTTAAACAATTTGATCTAGTAGTTATCACCTAGGACTAGGGATACCGAAAGGTTATTTGAACATTCTTGATTATTTACATCTTTGGTTTGCAAACCTTTGTTTCTAAGGACTTAGGCAATAGGATTGCAAACCAAAAGGTTTTCCACTAAGGACTTAGGGAAACACCCTTGAGAACAAATAGTTGCATTCTATGAACTTGTTGAAGAGATCTTTTTACAGAGTCATTATAAGGAAGATCAAACACCTACCCTGGCATTACCTCAAATTACATCTAAAAAGTCAAACTTAAATTTCAGCTTATTTTTATTATTTCTTTTATTTAGATTTACTTATTGCATTATAACAAAACTCCTATTTGCTCTTGTGTTTAATTGACTTAAATAATTTATATTTCCTACGCAATCCTCGTGATCGATACTTGGGGTAAAACCCATTATAACTACACCGGTGAAAATAGTACACTTGCTATTTTTCCGATCAAGTTTTTGGCGCCGTTGCCAGGGATTGCCAAAATATAAGTTTTATTTTAGTCAATTAAAATTTTATTGCTCTGCAATTAAAATTCTTTTTGCTGAAATTTTTATTTGCTTATTTTAAGTTTTTTTTTTTTACTTATCAACTAAATAACTGTCTAACCTTGTATGCGAGGTAAGTCCTCAGCTAAACTTCTTTTTGACGCAGAACCCAAAAGATTATTGCGAGCACGACTCCGAGAAATTAAGCGGAAAAGACTGGCATCAAAAGAAGAATCACCTGTAGTTTCAGAATCAGAAGATGAAGAAGTAATATTTATTCAGTCCGAGAAGTCAGATTTTGAGCCTGAAACTATGGCAGCTGATCCACTTCCTCCAGAGAGACTTTTAAGTGATTATGGAAGGGCTAATGCACCGCTTGGAAGAATGACCATAGTAAATCAACCAGTTAACATGGCACACTTCCAACTACATCCTTCCACTATCCGTCAGTTAGAAAGCAAGCCCTTTGCTGGAAGAATCAATGAAGATGCAAATAAGCATTTACAGAGATTCCTCACCACAACAACATCATTAAAAATAGAAGGCCATTCTGAAGAAGCCAAGAGACTTGTGATGTTCCCATTTACTTTATCCGAAGATGCAAAAGAATGGTTTTACTCACTTCCAGCTGGAAGCATCACAACATGGCAACAGATGGAAACCGCCTTCTTGAATGAGTATTTCCCTGCTTCAGTCTTCATTCGAAAAAGATATGATATCGTGAATTTTAAGCAAAAAGAAGGGGAATCGCTGGGAGATGCATATAAAAGGTTCAAGAGGTGTTTGGTTGCTTGTCCTACTCATAACATGGACCCAACCGAACAAATGCAGACTTTTGTTAATGGTCTCCGACTTAAGACTAAACAGCTTATCGATACTGCCGCCGGTGGCTCAACAAATTTTTCAACAGCCACTGGTATCAAGAGAATCATAGAAGCTATTGCCGCTAATGAGCACATTGAGTTATATGACCGTGCAATGAGCCAACCGGAAGGAAAAATTGATTTAAAGCTTGCAGATCAGGTTGTTAAAATGGAAGATCAGATTGCGGCTGAGGTAGAAAGAAGACTAAAGAAGATGAATATTGGAGAACAGAAAGTAACACAGGTTGAGCAAATCACATCAGTTATGTGTGAAATATGTGGTGGACCGCATTTTGCTATGCATTGTGTGGCAACGCAGGAACAGGTTGAACAGATTCATATGTTGAGGCAGAATAATCCATACGCCAACACATATAATCCAGGATGGAAAAATCATCCTAATTTCGCATGGAAAGACCAACAAGGAAATATTCAAAAGCAGGGACCCAACCAATATCAATCTCAAGCTCAGCCACATCAATACATACCTCCACAACAACCACAATACCAACAACAATTCCAACACCATCCACAACAGTTCCAAACTCAAGGTCAACAACAATTTCAACAACATGTACCGAAGAAAGAAGATTGGGAGATCGCTATTGAAAAAGTGGCAGCTCAAAATTCTCAATTCCAGGAAGAAACTAGGAGCAATCTAAGGAACACCAGCGCTTCAATCAAGAATCTGGAAATTCAAATGAGTCAGATAGCACAACATCTCACTCTACAGGCACAAGGT
Source organism: Vicia villosa (assembly GCF_029867415.1). NCBI lineage: Eukaryota > Viridiplantae > Streptophyta > Magnoliopsida > Fabales > Fabaceae > Vicia > Vicia villosa. The sequence goes on along the minus strand of NC_081183.1, from coordinate 94,166,572 downwards.
ACCTTTCCGAGTTCAACTGTGAAAAATCCTAAAAACGAAGAGAAGATTAATGCTGTTACTACAAGGAGTAAGAAAGTGGCTGAACCGGAAAAAGAAAAGGAGGAAATAGATGATCCCTTGGTGATTGAGGTAGATTTGTATATAAGAGAGAATGTGAAAGAGCCCGAAATTGTGATACCACCGGTTAAGCAACTTGAAGAGAAAAATAAGAAAGATGCTAAACCGGCAATCAAGCTTCCTTTTCCTTCTAGAGTGACAAAGAAGAATTCAATAGAAAAGGATTTTGAGAAGTTTGCAGCCTTGTTTAAAAAATTAGAGGTTAATCTACCTTTCTTTGAAGCACTTGAGCAAATGCCTTTGTACAAGAAGTTTATGAAGGAGGTTATCGGTAAAAAGAGGCCAATGGGGGGTGAACCAGAAATTGCAACTGAAAAGTGTGGTATAGTCTCGCCGGCAAGGAAGATCCCCATCAAGAAGAAAGATCCTGGAGCAGTGGCGATACCATGCACAATCAAGAACAAAATGTTTAAAAAGGTACTCATTGATTCTGGTTCTAGTGTGAGTTTAATGCCACTATCTATCTTTAAAAAGCTTGAATTGGGAAAGATAAGTGAAAGTGAGACAAAGTTGAAGTTCGCTGATCACACCATCAAGAAATCATATGGGATAGCTGAAGACGTATTGGTGGAGATTGACAAGTTTGTATTCCCTGTTGACTTCCACATCATGGACATTCCTGAAGATGAAGAAACTCCTATCCTTCTTGGGAGACCATTTTTGTTGACAAGTCGTTGCAACTTTGACATTGAGAAAGGGACTCTGACGGTGAAAGCCTTTAATGAAGAAGTAACCTTAAAGATGCTAGAAGTCAAGAAACAAAGTGAAGGTGTACATAATCAAGCTTCTGTTGGTATGATCGAAAGTGAGGGAGAATACAAAAGCCCTAAACATCTCCAGGAAAAAGTTTCAAGCATAGCTTCTCAGGTGGAACTAGCTCATGTTGCTATCAAAAGTCCTAAGGTCGCTATAGAAGTTAAGAAGAAAAAGAAAGAAGAAAACCAAGGTGAGAAGATGAAGGTTGAAAGTGAGTTAAAGAGAAAAGTTGTCCATGCCTTTCATCTTCATGAGTTCTTGGTGGAGAAAGTAACAAGCAACAAGGTTTGGAGAAGGAAATACCCTCCATAATAAAGGGTAATGGACCGTCGAGCCATGCGACGTTAAACGAAGCGCTTCGTGGGAGGCAACCCACGGTTTTAATAATTACTTTTTTCTGTCTGTTTGTCTTATTTTCAGGAAATAAAAGAGAGCATCTCTAGTGGAAGCTAGGAAGTGATCAATGGAATGCAATACCTCTGTAAGCCACCTCTCTGAGGCTGGTTCTAAAACATTGAGGACAATGTTTAGTTCAAGTGTGGGAGGGGTTCTTTTCAGTTGCTTTTAGTTGATTTCCATTTTTGTGCTTGTTTGTGTGTTGTGTTGACATTGTGTTATAGATTGAGTGATGGATGCCGAATGAATGATGATTGGTAGTTAGTGGATGAAAGGTGCAACCTGTAGCGGGGAAAATCTGACATCGAAGCCATGGGATTGACTCGAATCAATATTCCGTTTTGAAATCGCCACCGCGCTTTATTTTTTCAAAGGAAAAGGGAAAAGAACGAAAAACCCAAAGTTTTGTTTTAAAAACAAGAAAGAGAACTCAGGTTCGGGTGTTGATTATATGAGGGGAAGGTTTTAAGCACCCCTCATATCTGTGGTATTCCACAGGAACTTTTTTGAAAATCTGTGTGTGTGTGCTAAAAAAGGGTTTGATTTATTTTAAAATAAGCTCGGCAAAGCGTTAAGCTTTGGGCCTACGTACCTCCTCGGTGCAATGGAGAAGTCAGAGCTAATGTAGTTCCGCTTGGGAAAAACGTTTTTTAAAACGAATAAACACTTTGTTGTCGTTAGAGAGAAATACTCAGCCATTGATTTTGAGCATGAGAACAAACAAGTTCTTTGCATCGCAAATGAAAGAAGGGCTCCAACTCGGATAAGATCAACGAGTATGCCACTAGCTCTCTCACGCGGAAAAGATCTCGTTATTATCAATCAATTTCAAAATCGTGGGGTATAACCACTCGTTTCGACAATTAACGGTGTCTAAACTTTTGAAGAAAAGCCACTAAGGGCGAAAGATATTTTTGAGAAAAGGTTTTGAAAAGGTTTGCAAACATAAGAATATTTTGGAAAAAAGGGAGAAGATTTTGAAAATTTAAGAATGGGAGGAGATGAAGAGGCTAACCTAGTGCATAAAATAAAAGCTAAGGAAAGAAACGGTCTAACCAAAATAAGAAGCCAACACTCGACATTAAGAGCCAAGGTAGTTTTCCCATCCTTTGGATTTATCAATACCAACCCATTAACACTTGGGGATCCAGATGAACTTATTGTCTTAGAACCACTTTGCATTAAGCACATTAAGAATTCTGATGAAAATCGGGCAGAGTAACGGCTGTTTTTGGGTAAAAATCCTTATCTCAATGCCTTGGAATTAACCATCAAGGGCTTTCAAGGAAATACCTGCACACATAAACATACAACAGAACAATGCCAGACAGACAAAACAATCACAGATAGAATGAGTCCAGAGGTACTAGGTCCATAAGTCCGAATATCCAAAGTGCTAGGGATAGTAACCGATAGTCCAAAGAGAACCTTATGTATTTTTTAGATTTTGGTTATTTATTAGTGTTTTAGCAAGAAGAGTAGAGTATGGTCCAAGTGGACAAAGAAAAATGACGGAAGCATAAACATATGTCCAAGTGGACAAAGAGAAAATGACGGAAAGTAAATATGATGAAATGATAAAGTAAAGCGATAAAGCGAGAAATATAAAGAGCGGTATAGTAAAGGTGCGGAAATTAAAGTTAGTTGTTAAATGTTAAAGATAACCATCTTGAAACTTGTCAAGTATGTTATCAAGGTTAGTATGAAGATCTATGGTGAGTGAATGATGTACTCGGATTTAAAGTCAATGGGGCTTATCAGAAGCTTGATAAAATCATAGCGACTACACGATAAAAACCTCCACAAGTCTTAAATCAACCGCATACAATTCTCTTCCATGTTTGATCTTTTTGATTCGGGACACGAAATATTGCGCTATGTTAAGCAGATCGCCAAGTGATTTATATAGAAATCACCCTACAACGAGGCCGGTCAAAACTTTATGTGCTAATGCATGCGAGAAGAACGATATGTAGATCGCCTTCCGAAAGCAATACCGCACGAAAAGAAAATAGGTAACGATCTAGTCTTTACTAAGAATCCATAAGAATTCTCAAAGTATTAAGACTTTCATCGATCAAAAGAAAAAAAGGAGAAGGAGAAGATAAAATGCATAAAGATAATCAACTCACACTATCATTAATATCATTCATCTAATATTATGGATTTGGTTCTTTCAAACCTATCAACATCCTAGATCCAATGATATTAATGAAATGGAGGAAGAAGAATAAAATTCACAAAAGATAATCAACTCACACTATCATTAATATCATTCATCTAATATTATGGATTAGGTCATTTCAAACCTATCAACATCCTAGATCCAATGATATTAATGAAGTGGAGGAAGTAGGAAACCAAAACAAGCATAAAAAAGGCAAAAAACCACATTCTGCCAGCAGGAAATCGATTTCATGCAGGGGGAAATCGATTTCCATAGTGCAGTTTTAAAAAAAAAACAAGTTACGCTCAGCAGGAAATCGATTTCCTCAGTGTAAAATCCAGCAAAAACAGCATTTAGAGGCATAAAACTTGACTTGAACAAATGTACAAACACCTTATGATCAAACATCAATTGGAGCACGAATTTTCCATCAAATCACCAACAAATAGCACCAATATAGCATCAAAGATGCATCACACACAAGAAACAAAGATCTACATCATGATATACAAAAAGGATGAAGAAAATTTACCAAATCTTGAACAAAACTTGGATCTACTTCAAGAATCACCAACACAAATCTTGATCTCTCAACAATTGAAGAAAAAAGAGTGAAATGGATGGTGGTTTAGCTCAAAGTTTGTGAGGTTCAAGATGTAACTCACAAACTTTATGAAAGAACAAAGAGCTTTGGTGAATTTGGTAGGGATGAGGAGAGAAATTGCAAGGGGTTTTTTTGGCTCTCAAAGCTTGAGAAATGAGAGAGTAGTGGGCTCTATTTATAGGATGAGAGCAAGAGTAGTGGTAATTTGGTCTTTTTGCATTTGGTAATTAGCTTGTGTTTAATTGGTGATTAAAGTGGCATTTAAATGGTAAGGAATGGTAAAATGAGGTTTAAGTGGGTTTAATGAAGGGGTTAATTTTGATGAGGTGGAAAATTGGTAAAATGATCAAAGAAAAAGGTGCCAAAATGATGTCAAGCTTCCCTCCTTATATTTTTTTTTTTGAATTTTGCCTTAAGGAAATCGATTTCCCCAGGAGTGAATTCGATTTCACTCTGTTCCAGAAGAGAAATTGGCGCAAAATACACTAGGGAAATCGATTTACCCAGGAGGGAAATCGATTTCATGCTGTCCAGAATGTGATTTTGTTGAAAATTGCTGCAGGGAAATCGATTTACCCAGTAGGGAAATCGATTTCATTAGTCAAAAATGTGAAAAATGCCTTGTTTATTGCATGTCTTGGCTTGGTACCTACAAAACAAAAGCCTACAAAGAAACAAAGCAATATTTTTGGTATTTGGGTTAGTATAATATGCATACGAGATAAACAATCATTGGTGCTTGATGGTCCCTCTTTTTGATGAGGTGAGTGCAACACCATAAACAAAACTTCCAAGTGATGCTCTTGATTAGTGATTGAGATATGAATGGTATAGGATCTTAGGGTCAAAAATTGGGGTATGACACAACCTGAACTTAATCTCACGAGGTACTTTGGAAGTGGACATAGTCGAAAGTGTCGGACGCAACTTGAAGAACTGGACTGAGAAGGTAAGTGGTGAAATCGAGCCGGAAAGGAAGTCACATGACATAAAGGGTGTGTTGAAGCTGCAAACTTAGCCTACATGGTGAGGAACATAAAAATCCAAACACATGTAAAGATCATCATGAGAGTAAAATCAGGTATGACTTTATCTCTCTAATTTTGCGTTTGTCCTACCGACACAGTACAAATATGAAATCACACACTGAGGCACCTGTTTGTTCTCCCCAGAGCCTTTTCGTCCTTCATTTATTTATGTTTTATCCCTCGTTAAACCTATTGAGCCATTCCCCCTTGTTTGTTTCAACCCACACATGTCATCCTTAACCATAATTCTATCATTTTTTGTTTGGCACTTGTGTAATTATTGTTTCTTTTGAACTTGTATGAAATCGTAAGTTTGGGGTGGTGCTTAAGAAAATAAAAGGGCAAGTGTGATATGAAAAAAAAAAGATAAGAAAAATGTGTAAAGCACAAGAAAAAAAAGAAAAAAAATAGTTTGAAACACTTGCCTAAAAAGATTTGAAAGACTCGAACAATGTTGATTACCCGGTAATTAGGTAAAAAGGAGAGTCTAAGAAGAAACCCCCTCACACAAAACCGAACACAAAGACAAGAAAAATAACATAAGTGCTAGTTCATAAATCATTTGCATATCAGTCTCTTGTTTATCCTTTCTTCCACCTCAGCCCCGTTACAACCTAAAAAGTCCTCAAAAGTGTGTGAACTCTTTTTGTGTAGTGAAAGTAGGATGTATGCAAAGTCAAGGGTTGATATTGCATATCGTGATGTTGAGCCAAAAAAACTCTAACCCCGAGAGACAATGTGAGAAGTGTGAAAAGTTTGCAGGTGAAATACACTCTGTTGTGAAGTGTGATGGACAACAAGGTTCGATAAGCCCAAACGCCTAATCAAGAAAGAGAAGTAAGTTGCGAAAGACATCGACTATGTTGTGGAAAAGAAAAGTTTAAGGTGACCTCTGTTTGATCTCTTGCATCACTTGAGGACAAGCAATGAGATAAGTTTGGGGTTGTGATCGGTCACCATTTCTACTTAATTTCGTCATACATTCGGCATAAGATCGCCATACTTGGTAACACTTTGTGGTTGTCTTTAAGTGTTTTTCTTTAATTCATCTAATTCTAGTTATTCTATGAGCAATGTGTTTTTATGTCGTTTTCATTGTCAATTAGGTGCTTTTGATCTCGTTTGGTAATGGTTTCAGGTTAGCTTCAGATTGATGGAAGATCGCGTGGCCAAAAGATGTGAAGAAAGAAGCAAAAAGCAAGGAAAAAGCATATGGGCAGAGGCGGACACGGTCTGACCGTGTCACTTGACACGGCCGTGTCAGGCCTCAAGAAGAATTGATCACCCAGACCAGAAGCGGACACGGTCTGCCCGTGTCAAGGGACACGACCGTGTCAGCGGTGCGGGCAGGATTTCTAAATTTTGGTTTATTCCAATTTTTAAAGTTCCAGGGGCAGTTTGGGCATTGTGGCTGAAATCTGAAAACCTAGAGGGATTAAAAGAGGCTTGAGAGACAAGGGGAAGGGACTTTTTTGGATCGTACGATAGAATTCCAGAGCAGAGAAAGATAGCTTCATCAAGGTGTTGGAAGACGAAGAGATTCAACGGTGGACACCATTGAAGATCCGAGTTCTCCTAATCTTTGTAAATGTCTAAACTTTTTGATTTTGGTTTCTTGAATATTATGAGAGGCTAAACCCCCCAATGCCAGGGGGGTGTCCCTGATTTGAATTGTAATGACTTTTGAATTCCGTATTTCTTTAATCGAGTATTAGTTTTATGCAATTTGATTGTTTAATGTTTTTATGCCTTCTTTGTCGGAAAAACAAAGATTGATCTATGGTTAACAATTTGTAGGACTACGGTTGTTAAGGTTTTTAAACAATTTGATCTAGTAGTTATCACCTAGGACTAGGGATACCGAAAGGTTATTTGAACATTCTTGATTATTTACATCTTTGGTTTGCAAACCTTTGTTTCTAAGGACTTAGGCAATAGGATTGCAAACCAAAAGGTTTTCCACTAAGGACTTAGGGAAACACCCTTGAGAACAAATAGTTGCATTCTATGAACTTGTTGAAGAGATCTTTTTACAGAGTCATTATAAGGAAGATCAAACACCTACCCTGGCATTACCTCAAATTACATCTAAAAAGTCAAACTTAAATTTCAGCTTATTTTTATTATTTCTTTTATTTAAATTTACTTATTGCATTATAACAAAACTCCTATTTGCTCTTTTGTTTAATTGACTTAAATAATTTATATTTCCTACGCAATCCTCGTGATCGATACTTGGGATAAAACCCATTATAACTACACCGGTGAAAATAGTACACTTGCTATTTTTCCGATCAGAGGCGTTATGAAAAGGCTTCCCATGACAAAGCGGAATCCGAGAAAAATCTAGAAGTTGTGGTCTTTGAATTAACGGATAGGACTAAAGATCAAGAGGTAGAAATAAGAAATCTCAAATTTGATCTTCAAGAAGCCCGCAATTCTGGACAAGAAGAACGCACAAGAAGATTGACTACAGAAGAAGCACTTTTACAGCGCACCGGTGAGTACAATAGGGCACTTCAAGCTATGGCCTCGCTTAGGAAAGTATTTATAAGGCAAAGGGAGATCTATGAGGCTGCAAGGGATGAAGGGGATTATTGGAAAAGACAATACATAATTGTTTCTACGGCAAATGAGCATGTGAGCATGGTTCCCAAGATGCTTGAAGAATATGAGAAATGTCGTGAGAATTATGACAAGCTAATCTATTTGTGCAATGATTTAATCTTAGACATTCCGAAGAGCATGGAAAGAGCGGAGTCTTCTCCCATCATCCTTCCCGAAGAAGTGAAGGAGTTCTTGGAGCTTTGTAGAGGCATGGTGGACAAACTCAAGGAGGACATTCATAGGCGTTCTTAGTCATTTGTAGTTTTTATTTTTATCATTTTCAAGTTTTATTTCTATTGGTGTTTATTTCCTTTCGCAATGTTGAACAGTTTAAATTGAACTTTCTTCAAAGTATTTTAATTAATGAAGTGTGTTTATTTCCGCATTATTTAATTTCTTCGCAATATTCACCAAAAAGGATTATTATTAAAAAAAAAAAGAGGACTTTTAAAATAAAAAAAAAGAAAGAAAAAATAATATATATAAATATATATATATATATATATACATATATATTTATAAATATATTATAATGAGGATGTGGATAAGACATGTACATAGCATTTGCATATCATTCATAGCACGCATATCATTGCACTTTCTTTTGCAAACATTAAAAGGGAAAACTTTCTTTATCTCCACTCACGCCATTGCAACCATACCGCCCTACCAAACAAGAGCTCGGAAGAAGAAAGTGATGGAACAACTAGAGCAAAAACAAGCCGCCCTTCGTGAGGAAATGACCTAACTGAAAGGCACTGTCGAGGATCTCAAAGGGGGAATGACCCAAATGCTGAGTTTTACGAAGGATCTCAAGGATAAGCACGACAAGGCTAAGGAAGTTCAGGATCAATATGAGGAAATACCGAACGATGGCAACCCATTGTTGGGATATGTTTGAGGCTTTGACCCTCACAAAACGAATGTTCACTCCTCTAAAAGGGTCATCATAACCCATGAGGAAGGAGAGGCTTCTCAAGAAGGATTCATTCCTGCTCCTCAGAAGGAAGGGGCCTCCCGTACAGTTCGCATCCTTGTCAATAATCCTCCTAAGGATGAAGACTACTTGGACCTACAGTATAGGTACGCGGAAGACACAAACCAAGTGCCTCAACCCAAGATGACCTCCACTAATTATGTGGAGGATTCTAAGGATAGTGGACAAATTAAGGCATTGGAAGAAAGACTGAAAGCTGTAGAAGGATATGATGCCTTCGACGTGGATACTTTTGAAATGAGTTTAGTCCCAGATATGACTATTCCACACAAGTTCAAAGTTCCAAACTTTGAAAAATACAAGGGGCTCACATGTCCGAGGAATCACTTGCGCATGTATGTGCAAAAGATGGCTGCTTATGCTCATGATCAAAAGCTGATGATTCATTTTTTCCAAGATAGCTTGAGCGCAGCGTTGGTTGACTAGTATATGCAACTGGAGAAGTCTTACATCCGAAGTTTGAATGACCTTGCTAATACATTCCTGAAATAATACAAGTACAATTTGGACATGGCACCCAATCGGATGCAACTCCAAAAATTTTCACAGAAGAAAGAGGAATCGTTCAAGGAATATGCCCAGAGGTGGAGGGAAATGGCTTCCCGAGTCCAACCTCCCCTGTTGGAGAAGGAACTTGTAGACATTTTTATGGCTACGTTGCAAGGACCATACTACGATAAAATGGTCGGAAGCGTATCTTCAGGATTTTCAGACTTAGTGGTTATCGGTGAAAGGATCGAAAACGGAATTAAGAATGGGAAGATACAAGGGGCATCATCTGGATCGTATCAGTCAAAAAGGCCTGCTCCCACCTTCGCAAAGAAAAAGGAAGGAGAGACTAATGCAGTGGTGCATCAGGAAGATAGACCCCCCATGTCATTCCCACCGCAACAAAATCGGTTCCAAGGTCATCAAAGGAGATTCCATCAGTTGCCTACCTTTAAAAAGGAGATACTGAGATACTTGATAAGTGAGTCCTTGGTAGAAATTAAACCATTAGCACCTCTTCCTCCAGGAAAGATCACACCCAACTACAAACCTAATGAAAGGTGTGAATTTCACGCCAATTCTCCCGGACACACATTGGAGAAATGCTGGGCTTTCAAACATATAGTCCAAGATCTGATAGAGTCAGGGGCAATCGCCTTTGACAAACCCAATGTAAAAACAAATCCTATGCCACACCATGATGGCTCAGTCAATGCAATTGAGGTCGTTACTGAGCAAGAGTTGGTTCAACAAAGAAGCTCCCCCATAGACGCCCTTAAGAGGTATCTATTTATAAAGGGGTTCGTCTTAGAACACAACGAGGCTTTTAAAGATACTCTGCAGAGACTCATGGATCAAGGATTGATTCAGCTGAAGGAACATTTCGAGGAAGAGTATGTGGCTATGGTGGATAGGAAAGAGCCGTTGATAATACCCAGTCAAGGGGCAAGAAAGCCGTTAATCATCCCCTGTGCGAGACCACCATTGATGATACCAACGTAAGAGCATACTAGGATAATCCCAATCAAGGATCCATATCCTTTGGAAAAAATGAAAGCGGTGCCTTGGGAGTACAATTTTGGTACCGATCCTGTTGTGTCAAGCATTGTGGGACCTGGGGGCATGACCCGTAATGGTCGTATATTCCAAACTGCACAAGCGCAACCAACGTCTAATGAAAACTTGACGCAGTCTGGCGATCAAGCTGTTGTGAGACCAAATAACGAGGCTAAGCCCAAGGATAAAGAAGCTAGTAATAAGGATGCTGAAGAGTTTCTTGCTTTAATCAAGAAGAGCGACTATAGGGTGGTGGATCAGTTACAATAGACACCTTCTAAGATATCACTCTTATCATTGCTAGTGCACTCCGAGAGGCATCGAGACGCCCTGATGAAGATTTTAAATGCTGCCCATGTAACTAAAGACATCACAGTCAATCAGTTTGACGGAATGGTGGCTAATCTAACTGTTGGGGCATGCTTGGGTTTCAGTGATCATGAGTTACCTCCGCAAGGAAAGGCGCACAATAAAGCCTTACATATCTCTATACAATGTGGAAAGGCTCATCTAGCCAGAGTTCTGATTGACACAGGTTCATCACTAAATGTGATGCCAAAGGCTACACTGGATAAAATAGCTTTGGAGGGTCTTGTGGTTAGACCAAGTCGTCTGGTGGTTAAAGCTTTTGATTGATCGCAGAGTCCGGTATTTGGAGAAGTAGACCTTCCTGTTATAGTTGGTCCTCACACCTTCTGCATCAATTTCCAAGTAATGGAGATTGAACCGGCCTACACCTGCCTACTAGGGCGTCCTTGGATTCATGCAGCAGGGGCAGTGACCTCCAGCCTCCATCAGAAGATAAAATTTGTGGATGGGAATTCTAAAGTGACTATCAACGGAGAAGAAGATATATTTGTCAGCAACCTGGATTCATACAGATACATTGAGGTTGGAGAAGGGGCACTGAAGACTGCATTCCAGGCATTGGAGAATGCAACTGCTGTCATACTACATGTGGAGAAAGTGCGAAGGGCAGTAACATCCTGGAGAGATCTATAAGACTTGAATATGGAAGGTTGGGGCAAAGTACCAGAGATCTTAGAGAAGAAGGATCGTCTAGGACTGGGGTACCAACCATCAAAGGTCACAAGCTCTGTGAAAGAGGAGCAACAATTCCCCCCGATTATGCATACTTTCGTAACAGGGGGATATGAACATGTGGCTATGGTATCCAACAAGGATTCTAAGGAGGGAACGTCCAACTTCATCCGAGAGGTCAGACCAGGAGAAAAACTACAGAATTGGACAAGCCTGGAGTTACCGGAGATAGTTTTTATTTCAAAGTAATTTTCTTTTATGTGTTTTATTTCCCTTTCAAATAAAGAAAAACAATAACGCTCATGCCTCGCCCGAAGCATAGAGTTGGTTTGTAAGGGCCCCATTTACTTTCAAAGTTAAAGTTTATTAATAAAATTTGTCTTTGCATTTGGTTTTGAAAATATCATCTTTTCTCGCATTTATTTCTTTTCCTTCCAAAATGAAAAATAAATTTCTTGCACAAAAAAAAAACACGTTCATATCTGCATACTAAAAACAAGACATAAAACGTGTGCAGATCACCTCTTAACACTACCGATAATAATACTGCTGAAACTCTGTACAAACTTGAGGCTCTCGCTAATCAGTCCGAAGAAGGGGATGAGGAAGACGATGAACTTCCAGAGGAGTTGTCAAGGTTAATGGAAAAGGAATCCAAAAGCAAGCTCCCTCCTCAAGAGGCCATAGAAACCATAAATTTGGGTACAGACGAAGAACCCAAGAACATGAAGATTGGGGCAACGCTGAACAAGGGCGTGAAAGCGATGCTAATCAAGCTCCTCCACGAGTATGCAGAGATATTTGCTTGGTCATACCGTGACATGTCGGGGTTGGTTACTGACATTGTTGTACATAGGTTACCACTCAAAGAAGGATGTGCACCTGTCAGACAAAAGCGCAGAAGAGTTCGACCGGATATGGATAGTAAAATCAGGGAAGAAGTACTCAAACAGTTCGACGTCGGGTTTCTTGCCGTTGTTAACTATCCACCATGGATTTCCAACATATTGCAAGTTCCTAAGAAATACGAGAAGGTACGCATGTGTGTGGATTACAGGGATCTAAACAAAGCAAGTCCAAAAGACGATTTTCCACTACCACACATAGATATCTTGGTGGATAATACAGCGCAAGCTTCGGTGTTTTCCTTCATGGATGGGTTCTCCGGATATAACCAGATCAAGATGGCTCCCGAGGATATGGAGAAGACAACCTTCATGACATCCTGGGGCACCTTCTTCTACAAAGTAATGCCTTTTGGGTTGCGAAACGCAGGGGCAATATATCAAAGAGCCATGGTCACACTATTCCATGACATGATTCACAAGGAGGTCGAAGTATATGTAGACGATATGATTGCCAAGCCTTGCACAGAAGAAGAGCATATTACACACCTACATAAGTTGTTCGAGCGCTTAAAGAAGTTCAAGCTGAGGTTAATCCCGAACAAGTGTACATTTGGCATAAGGCCAGGAAAACTATTAGGATTTATTGTGAGCCAACGAGGCATAGAGGTTGATCCCGACAAGGTAAAGGCTATACAAGCAATGCCTGTTCCAAAGACAGAAAAAGAGGTTCGTGGGTTCTTGGGTCGATTGAATTAAATCTCAAGGTTTATTTCACATCTGACGGCTACATGTGAGCCTATATTCAAGCTGCTCAGGAAAGATCAGCCTATCAAGTGGAATGACGATTGTCAAGTAGCCTTCGAAACTATAAAGAACTACTTGCAAGAACCACCGATACTCTTACCTCCTGTACCAGGGAGACCACTGATCATGTACCTCACAGTGCTCGAGAGGTCTATGGGGTGCGTACTGGGGCAACAGGATGAAACAGGCAGGAAAGAACACGCTATTTACTATCTAAGCAAGAAATTCACGGATTGCGAATCTCGATATTCACCATTGGAAAAGACATGTTGTGCCCTAGCATGGGCCTCCAAACGTCTAAGGCAATATATGCTGAACCATTCCACATGGCTGATATCGAGGATGGATCCTTTGAAATACGTGTTCGAAAAACAGGCTCTCACAGGTAGAATTGCAAGATGGCAAATGTTACTGTCAGAATACGACATACAATACGTCACCCAAAAGGCGATAAAAGGGAGTGTACTGGCAGAACATCTTGCTCATCAACCCCTCGAAGAATACCAATTTATGAAGTTCGACTTTCCTAACGAAGATATCATGGTGGTAAGGGACTACGAAATACCAGGCCCCAACGAAGGACCTGAACCAGGGGCGATATGGAAACTTACGTTCGATGGTGCCTCAAATGCACTATGACATGGTATAGGGGCAGTCTTGACATCTCCCGACAATCGACACTTACCTTTCACCGCAAGACTATGCTTTGACTGCACCAACAACATTGCAGAATATGAAGCATGCATATTGGGGTTAGAAGCGGCAATCGATCTAAGAATTAAACTACTTGAGGTGTACGGGGATTCAACACTAGTAATCCACCAAGTCAATAAAGAATGGGATACTCGAGATTCAAAGTTAATCCTATATCGAGACCTTATACTGGAGTTAATGGCTGAGTTTGAGACAATCACTTTTACTCATATCCCAAGGGAAGAAAATCAGATGGCTGACGCATTAGCAACATGTTCCTCTATGTTCAAAGTGACCTGGCCAAACCATGAACCACATATAACGGTTAGGCACTTTGATGAGCCTGCTTATTGTTTCACAATCGAGGAACAGTCTGACAACAAACCATGGTACCACGATATCAAAAGGTACTTGGAGAAACAAGAATACCCGGAGAATGCCTCTACGATTGATAAAAAGACACTAAGGAGATTGGCAGCTAAGTTCTTCCTGAGCGGGAATATCCTATACAAACGAAATTACGACTCGGTGTTACTAAGGTGTGTGGATAAAAATGAAGCCAGGGAGATTATCAGAGAAGTACACGAAGGAACCTTCGGAACTCATGCAAATGGACACTCAATGGCTAGAAAAATACTACGAGCAGGGTATTACTGGTTAACAATGGAGGCTGACTGTTTCCAATATGCAAGAACATGTCACAAGTGCCAGATTTACGCTGACAAAGTACATGTACCACCAAATCCGTTGAGCGTTCTGAGTTCACCGTGGCCGTTCGCAATGTGGGGGATTGACATGATAAGGATGATCAAACCGAAAGCTTCAAATGGAGACCGATTCATATTGGTTGCCATAGACTATTTCACCAAATGGGTCGAAGCTTCCTCTTACACCAACGTGACGAGGCAAGTAGTCACTCGGTTTATCAAGCATAACATCATATGCCGGTATGGGGTTCCAAACAGGATTATCACCGACAATGGGTTGAATCTAAACAACAACATGATGAGGGAGCTGTGCGAGGAGTTCAAGATTGAACACCACAATTCTTCACCATACAGGCCTAAGATGAACGACGCTGTCGAAGCTGCAAATAAAAATATCAAAAAGATAATACAGAAAATGGTGAAAACATACAAGGATTGGCACGAAATGCTTCCCTTCGCCCTACACGGTTACAGAACCTCGGTGCGCACATCTACAGGAGCAACACCATTCTCCTTGGTTTACGGTATGGAAGCAGTCCTCCCTATCAAAGTGGAGATTCCTTCATTAAGAGTCCTAGCCGACACAAAGTTAGAAGAATCATAATGGGTAAAAACTCGTTTTGATCAGCTTAATCTCGTTGAAGAAAAGCGACTGACTGCTTTGTGTCATGGGCAACTCTATCAGAAAAGAATGAAAAGGGCATTCGATAAAAAGGTCCGTCCTCGAACTTACAAAGAATGTGATATTGTTCTCAAGAAAATACTATTACCTCGACTTGACGCCCGTGGAAAATGGACACCTAACTACGAAGGTCCATATATTGTAAAAACGGTGTTCTCAGGAGGAGCATTAGTTCTCACTGCAATGGATGGGGATGAGCTACCGCACCCAATCAACTCTGATGCGGTCAAGAAGTATTATGCCTAGAAAAGGAAGGATTACCGGATATAAGCCAAAGGCAAACTACGAAGGATAAGGATTCGCGCAATCATCTACTTCTAAGGTTGAAGGATTACTGGGACCCTCGATAACAAAGGAGCAACGGCAGTATTAATATCATTTCTATCTGTCATTTTCTTTTCCCGCATTTTTGTACACTCGCCAATTCAAGGCAATATCAATAAAAGTCTTCTTTTCTTGCATACTACGCTTTCTTTCTCATTTCAATACCATTTGCAAAGGATAAATTATTTTCATAAGCTTTGACTTGGATTTAACATGAGAAACTTACAAACTTTCAACACAAAAGCAATAGGATAAAACTACGAAATCTCCGGAAGGCTACATACGCCCTACGCTGCGATCACTCTGATCTAATATAACTCTTTCACAAAGGATAATATCAGTAGGTCATTCAAATACAATCCGAGCTATGATTCACAAACACTTCAAAAGGGGTTAAACAAAGACAATGGATGATAAGGAGATAAGACGTTGGGATTATCATACATGCTCATTTGCATACATGCAACATTTACGTGTGTAAACATTCATACATATACATTATACAAACAACAGGGGCATGCGCATAATGCATAAGCATGATGCATACGCATTTACAAAATAAACTTCTACGCCGGTAAACTTGCCCGAACCAGGGTAAGCAATCCAATGGTGCAGGTGAATTTGCGATAACCCTCGCAAATGATCATAATGGTGCAGGTGAATTTGCGATAACCCTCGCAAACGATCCTAATGATGCAGGTGAATTTGCGATAACCCTCGCAAATGATCCTAATGGTGCAGGTGAATTTGCGATAACCCTTGCAAATGATCCTAATGGTGCAGGTGAATTTGCGATAACCCTCGCAAATGATCCTAATGATGCAGGTGAATTTGCGATAACCCTCGCAAATGATCCTAATGGTGCAGGTGAATTTGCGATAACCCTCGCAAATGATCCTAATGGTGCAGGTGAGTTTGTGATAACCCTCGCAAATTATCCTAATGGTGCAGGTGAGTTTGTGATAACCCTCGCAAATGATCCTAATGGTGCAGGTGAGTTTGCGATAACCCTCGCAAATGATCCTATTGGTGCAGGTAAATTTGCTATAACCCTAGAATAGGATCCTATTGGGTGAGGTGAGTTTGCGATAACCCTCGCAAATGATCCTATTGGTGCAGGTAAGTTTGCGATAACCCTCACAAATGATCCTATTGGTGCAGGTGAGTTTGCGATAACCCTCGCAAATGATCCTAATGGTGCAGGTGAGTTTGCGATAACCCTCGCAAATGATCCTAATGGTGCAGGTGAGTTTGCTATAACCCTAGCAAATGATCCTAACGGTGCAGGTAAGCTTGTTAGAATTATAACAGGTGATAGCTCTCACAAGTCCTCGCTATATAAGACTCAGGCTTTAGCAGGACGATTGTTTCCCTCACACTTAAGCTCGAAGTAAATTTAGGGGTCTTCCATTATTTAATAACTCTTCGATCCGAAAAGCGTGAGACCTGCGTATTCTCACGCCATTCAATCCAAGATAATTAAATAGGGGCAGCTGTCATACCCCAAAATTTACCCGGTGCAATTCCCGTTTTAGTTTATTAAAGGTGTTAAACATTAGGAGCCATAGGGTTTAATATACCTATTATTAAACTCGCTCTCTTATAAAATGCCCGTATAAATTAGTGGAGGTGTGAATATTAAATATATTTGAGGTCCAATTTATTTTGGCCCATTTATTTCATTTAACCACTCTATCATCTCTTTTCATTTTTTATATTATTACTAACTATAAGGTTATTATTATCGATGACATTATAATTATTAGTGCATTAGTAATAATTTAATTAAATTAATCACTATTAGAATATTAGTTGATATTGATATTATTTTAAATGTTATTATTAATTATTATAATCAGAATTATGGGGAAATTATTAACTAATTAGTTTTGGTTAATTAACTAATTAAGTGAATGTTAATTAGGTTTTTGGTTTTTTTGGTCTGTTAGTGCTTTTTTGGTCCAACACGTTTTTTGCAAGTAAATGGGACGGTTTTTGTTCCCTCATGCGTGGACCAGGTGGACCGGGTCAAACCCAGGACCCAATCCGGTCCTGTTCACCCTCTTCCTCTCTGCGCTCAAAAACCCTAGCCCCTTGCACCACTCCTATCTCGGAACCGAAGAAACTTAAATAGGTGCATCTGTCATACCCCAATTTTTGACCCTAAGATCATACATCAATTGCATATTAATCATTAATCAAGAACGCCATTGCGAGGCTCTATCTTTGATACTGTGATTGTCTATGAGGGGAATCATCAAGCACTTTTAGATTGTTATTTGTTTAATACTAACCAAAATCCAAAAAAATATGTGTTTTGTCTCTTTTGTTTATGTTTTACAGGTAAAAGATTGGACAAATATCAAAACAGTGCAAGAAGAAAATTTTGGAAAATTGAAGGTGGAAATCGATTTACCCCTATGGGAAATCGATTTCCTGTGCGCAAAATTCAAAAAAATATAAGGAGGGAAGCTTGACATCATTTTGGCACCTTTTTTATTTGATCATTTTACCAATTTTCCACCTCACCAAAATTAATCCCTTCATTAAACCCACTTAAACCTCATTTTACCATTTTTACCATTTAAATACTATTTAAATACCAATTAAACACAACTTAATTAACCAAGAGCAAATGACCAAATTGCCACTACTCTTGCTCTCATCCTATAAATAGAGGTCACTACTCTCTCATTTCTCAAGCTTGGAGAGCCAAAAAAAATGCTTGCAAATTCATTTCTCACCCTTTCCAAAACCCTCACCCAAAGTTCATTCTCATAGAATTAGTGAGATTCACATTGAATCTTACTAGTTTTGAACTAAAACTCCTACATTTCTCTCTTTGCTTTGTTTTGTTCATCTTAATTATGAAGGATCTACACACTTTGTGCTTGTTCTTGAAGCTATTTCAACTTTTGTCTCAAGAATTGGTAAATTCCTAAATTCTAAGATGTAGATCTTTGTTGCTTGTGTTCAATGCATCTTTGATGCTATATTGGTCCTATTTGATGGTGATTTGGTGGAAAATTCGTGCTCCAATGGATATGTGATCATAAGGTGTTTGTATGTTTGCCTAAATCAAGTTTCCAAGTTCATAATGCTGTTTTTTTGAAAACTGTGCGCTGGAAATCAATTTCCTACAGAGGGAAATCGATTTCCACTCTGTTTTTTGTGCCAGATCTGAATTCTGCAGGCAGGAAATTGATTTCCTATAGAGGGGAATCGATTTCCAGTGAGGCAGAATGCTTGTTTTTGCTATTTTTGACTTGTTTTTGGTTCTAATTCTTCTTCTACTCCATTCATTTGATATTTTCTTTGAATCACAAATTAGAGGCCTAATTTCTCTCTAATATCAATGGAGTTAGGGCGTCGATAGGATGAGAATTCAAATCCGCAAAATTAAGTGATTGAAATTATGGATGAAAGGAGCTTTTAATGTGGTTCCATCTTTTGTTTCTCTTTATTTTGATCGATGAAAGTCTTAATACCTTGAGAATTCTTACGGATTCTTGGTAAATACTAGATCACTCACCATTTTTCTTTTCGTGCGGTATTGCTTTCGGAGAGTGATCTACATATCGCTTCTCTCGCATGCATTAGCACATAAAGTTTTGACCGACCTCGTTGTAGGGTGATTTCTACATAAATCACTTGGCGGTCTGCTTAACATAACGCAATATTTCGTCTCCCGAATAAAAAAGATCAAATATGGAAGAGAATTGTATGCGGTTGATTTAAGAGTTATGGAGGTTTATCGTGTAATCGCTATGATATATCAAGCTTCTGATAAATGTCCATTGAATTTAAATCCGAGTACATCCTTCACTCACCATCGATCTTTCTTACTAACGTTGATAACATACATGACAAGTTTCAAGAAGGTTATCTTTAACATCTAACAATTGACTTTAAATTCCGCAATTTATTATATTGCTCTTTATATTTTGCTTTATGCTTTACTTTATCATTTCATCATATTTACATTCCGCTATTTTCTCTTTGTCCATTTGGACCCTATGTTTATGTTTCCGCTATTTTTCTTTTGTCCACTTGGACCATACTTTACTTTTATGCTAAAACACTATTAAACAACCAAAATCTAAAAAACGTTTAAGGCTCTCTTTCGGACTATTAGTTACTATCCTGAGCATTTTGGAGATTCGAACTTATGGACTTAGTACCTTTGGACCCTTATTCTATTGTTATTCAGCTGTTATTCTGTCTGTCTAGCATTGGATTGTTGTCTGTTTGTGTATGCAGGTATTTCCTTGAAAGTCCTTGATGGTTAATTCCAAGGCATTGAGATAAGGATTTTACCCGAAAACAGTCGTTTCTCTGCCCGATTTTCGTCAGAATTTTAATGTGCTTAATGCAAAGTGGTGCTAAGATAATAATTTCATCTGGATCCCCAAGTGATAATGTGTTGGTTTGGTATTGATAAGTCCAAAGGATGGGAAATCTACCTTGACTCTTAATGACAAGTGTTGGCTTCTTATTTCGGTTAGACCGTTTCTCCCCTTAGCTTTTATTTTATGCACTAGGTTAGCCTCTTCATCTCCTCCCACTTCTTAGATTTTCAAAATCTTCTCCCTTTTTACAAAACCTTCTTATGTTTGCAATCTTTTCAAAACCTTTTCTTAAAAATATCTTTTTCCCTTAGTGGCCCTTTTCTTCAAAAGTTTAGACACGATTAATTGTTGAAACGAGTGGTTATACCTCATGATTTTGAAATTGATTGATATAATGAGATCTTTTCTGCGTGAGAGAGCTAGTGGCATACTCGTTGATTTTTATCCGAGTTGGAACCCTTCTTTCATTTGCGATGCAATGAACTTGTTTGTTCTCATGCTCAAGATCAATGGCTGAGTATTTCTCTCCGACGACGATAAAGTGTTTATTCGTTTTTAAAATGTTTTCCCTTTAAGCGGGACTACATTAGCTCTGACTTCTCCATTGCACCGAGGAGGTATGAAGGCACAAAGCTTAACGTTTTGCCGAGCTTATTTTTAAAAATAAAACAAACCCTTTTTAGCACACACGACACAGATTTTCAAAAAGGTTCCTGTGGAGTACCACAGATATGAGGGGTGCTTTAAACCTTTCCCTTTTCCTTTGGAAACAATAAAGCGCCCTGGCGATTTCAAACGAAATATTGATTCGAGTCAATCCTATGGCTTCGATATCAGATTTTCCCCGCTACAGAAAAATGGCGACTTCACTGGGGACCCTGTTTTAAGAGTGTTAAGCCTATTTTTGTTTATCTGTGTGTTTTTATCTGTATATATTGTTGTGTGCTTTGTTTGTTTATTTTCTTTTTTCCTTTTTGGTGCTCGATGGTTCCTCTGTGATGAGACAAAGTTCTAACCCGAACTTTGGTGAGTAACTTGAGATAGGAGGTGGTAAGACCAATAGTCGCATGTCAGGAGCAATCCTTACCATGAGCGTCATATGGTGGAACCCCAATCATTGGAGGCCTCATGGAAGGTAGTAGAGGTTGTTACGAACCATCGTGATAACGCTATTACTTTCAATAGTGAGTGTCCGTAGAAGCTGAATGGCCTAGAACCCTTTAAACCAATATAAGCCTTTTTAGGATGTAGTGCAGAAACAAGATCAAATACCAATTTGAGCTTGTTGTCATGCGATACTACGCTCAGACGAGGTCTTTTTAGGCATATTATTGGTGCCCATGAGCAATTGTGCGTGCCAGTAATATCCGATAGAAGATTGAAAACTCTAGGAACCTTTGTAGAACCCGATTGGAAGGTAAAAAATTCCCTAAATCATGCCTTGTGGGATGGGTAGACCCATGGCTCCATGCTCGTGACGCCGAACCTAAGAACCTGGACTGTGTGATTTTGTGTGATTTGATGTGATCTTGTGTGCTCTTGATTGTGATTGATGCATAAACCATGAATTCATGCATTCATAAAAATGTCCTTCTCAATTGGTTTTCAAGGAACTTAGAGACTTTTTTGTAAACATCACAGGTACCATGGATCAAAAGAGAAGCATCAAGAAGTACACTTTCAGGAATTCAAGTGCGAAAGAGTTGAAGGAGCTAGCAACTTTGGTTCCTAATCTTGACAACTTCAAAAACCGTTATGGGAAACTAATCTCTATCTTGAAGACCAAAGTGGAAAAGGGGATTCTGGAGACTCTTGTGCAGTTTTATGACCCGGTTTATCATTGTTTCACCTTTCCTGATTATCAACTTATGCCCACTTTGGAAGAGTATTCTTATTAGATTGGTTTGCCAGTTACGAATGATATACCGTTTAGTGGTCTGGAGAAAGAGCCTCAGGTTGATGAGATAGCAGAGCTTCTTCATTTGAAGATATCAGATGTGAAAGCAAACATGACCAAAAAAGGAGGAATTTGTGGGTTGACTTCTAAGTTCTTGATTGGAAAGGCTTCTATGTTGGCTAGTAAAGGAAGTATGATTGCTTTTGAGACATTTCTGGCCTTGCTCGTCTATGGTTTGATACTCTTTCCCAACATTGACAACTTTGTCGATGTTAATGCTATTCGGATCTTCATGATTGGGAATACCGTGCCTACTTTTCTTGGGGATACTTATCACTCCATTCACTATAGGACTGATAAGAAAGGTGGACTTATCAACTATTGCACTCCTTTGCTCTATAAGTGGTTTATTTCGCACTTACCTCAGACTAAGAATTTCTTGAGCAATCCTGATGGTCTCTCATGGTCTCAGAAGATCATGCCTCTTACTAATGGGAATATCCATTGGTATAATCCTGCTTATGACATTGGTGAGATTTTTGATAGTTGTGGAGAATTCCCTAATGTACCTCTTCTTGGTATACAAAGAGGAATTACCTACAACCCCATTCTTGCAAGGCGTCAATTTTGTTATCCCATGAAGGAGCGACCTGTTAGTATTTTTGTGTCAGGAATCTTCTATCTTAATCAAGATGGAAATTCGGATATGAGAAATCGGTTTGTGCGTGCTTGGCACCATATTGATAGGAAGAGACATTTGGGAAAGAAACAATGTGTTGCTCTCAAAGACTATACTGATTGGGTTCAAGCTAGAGCTCACACTTTTCAGATGCCTTATTTACTCGAGGAGCCTTCTCTACTCGTTGCTCCACCTTTGTCTTCCACCATTCCCGACGAGAGTAGTGAGGAGCACTTAGAGCTCGTGGCTAAGATGAGAATGGAAAGAGATGCTTAGGAGAATAAGTTTCATGCTTCTGAGCTTGGAAACAAAGAGTCGAAGATACATTTGAAAGAAAAGGATGAAATGCTTGATATCCAAGATGGTTGTTTGATGGAAAAGGATGATCAGATCCGTCGTCAAGAAGAGTTACTTTAACAACATGGTGAAAAGCGAAAGAGACAACAAGAGAATTTATTTTTCTCTAGTAGTCATGAAGATTTAGTTGCATGGAAGGAAGTGGCTGATAAGCTGATGGTCGAGAATGCTCATTTGAAGGCCTTTTATGAAGATGAGTTGGAGAAGCTTCGTAGGAAGCTGCAGAGAGGAGTTGGATCTTCGTCAGAAGTGTTCCCTTCTAGTTTTTAGCTTTTCCTTTTGTTTTGTAATTTTGGATCTTTGAATCCTTTTGTAAGCTTTTCCATTACTAATGAAAGAATATTGTTATGTTTTATGTTGTTTTTGCTAATGTTTATAATTAATGTCTTAAAGTTCCTTAAAAACCAATAATAAAAATCATTTGCATCGCATTTCATGCATCATTCTGCATTTTGGTCTTACTTCCGAGAGTATTCCCGAGGTCTTATTCAATGTTCTTCATACAAAATCAAGCTGTCTCACCAGTATAACACTCGAGCTAACTGCAAGAAGAAGATGGAAGGTCTTGAACAAGAGAATCGTGAGCTATGTGAAGAGGTTGTTACTTTGAGATTTGGTGTGGATCGTCTCACTACTCTAGTTGAGACATTGATGGCTGCTCAGAATCAGAATCAGAATCAGTTTCCTCCTCCCAATGCCCAAGCTTAGGGTCAGACCGCTGTGATTTATGAAATTGCTGCTACAACAATTCCTGCTGTTCCTGTTGGTGCTACTCAGCAACGTATGCCTAATGGATATCCCTGGGGTATGCCTGAAGGTTATATGTCTGTTCCTGAGATGACTCGTCCGTTGACTCCTGTTATGGTCAAGACATCTCCTATTGTTCATACTGGTCCTTTTGTCCCGGAGCCCATTTATGATGCTGCTCCAAGTGAAATTCAAGACAGAATGGATGGTTTCCAAGATCAGTTTAAAGAACTGCAGAAAGAAATGAAAGCTCTCCGTGGGAAAGAAATGTTTGGAAAGAACGTGCATGATCTTTGCCTTGTTCCCAATGTGAAAGTACCTGCTAAGTTCAAGCTGCCTGAATTTGAGAAGTATAAAGGAAACTCCTGTCCTCAGGGACATCTGGGGATGTATGTAAGGAAGATGTCCACTCACACCGATGATCAACGTCTGTTGATCCATTATTTCCAAGACAGTTTGACTAGAGCTGCTTTTAAGTGGTATATGGGCCTCGATAGCACCCATATTCGCACTTTTAATGACTTAGCTGAGGCGTTTGTGAAGCAATACAAGTATAATGCAGACATGGCTCCTGATAGGGATCAATTGCGAGCTATGATGCAGAAAGAGAAGGAAACCTTCAAGGAATATGCTCAGAGATGGCGTGAGGTTGCCGCCCAAGTGATTCCTCCAATGGAAGGAAACGAGATGACTAAGATTTTTCCGAAGACTCTTGGTCCGTTTTATTATGAAACGATGATTGCAAGTGCTCCTATAGACTTCACCGAGATGGTGGGTATGGGTGTCATGTTGGAAGAAGCTGTGCGAGAAGGCCGTCTAGTTCGGAATAACAATTCATCTGGTGGTGCGAAGAAGTATGGTTCTTCATTCCAGAAGAAGAAGGAATCAGATGCTAATGTTGTTTCTCATGGGAGGAATAGTCGATTCAGAAATCAATCTCAACAAGTGGCGTCAGTAACTCCTGTTGTGAATTCAGTGCCTGTAGCTCCTGTTAATCAACAACCAGCAAGGCGGAATCCGTATCCTCGAGTTAATGTTGATCCTATCCCCATGACGTACACTGAACTGTATCCTGCTCTAATTCATAAGAAATTGGTTCAACCAAGGTCACCGCCTCCTATTCCAGAGAAACTCCCTTGGTGGAACAAGGTTGATGCCACTTGTGCTTTTCATCAGAATGCTCCTAGGCATGATTTGGAAAATTGTTGGCCTCTGAAGAATGAAGTTCAGAGATTGGTTCGTTCTAATATGCTTTCCTTCCGTGATATTGGCCCAAATGTGCGGAAAATATCCATTGCCAACTCATGAAGCGTCTGTTGTGAATATGGTGTATGGATGCCCTGGGAAGTATAATATTTATCGTGTGGAACACATCAGAGGATCATTAGTAGAGATGCATGCCACTCTGTGTGAGTATAGTCATTATGAGCATAATCATGCTGCTTGTAGGATTTGTTCGGTCAATCCTCAAGGATGTTATATTGTGAGAAGAGACTTACAATAGATGATAGATCAAAGGCTCATTGAGATTCTGAGGGATAGAGATGAAGATGATGTCAATGTGATTGAACCATGCTTTGAAATCCCGGAATGTGTAGAGACAAAGTTCCTGAGTGTACTCATATCTCAAAGTAATTTGCTTTTATGTTTTTCAAAAAAAAAAATCCTTTCATTCTGCCCAAGATGAAAGTGAAGTTGTTGGGGCTTTTTCCTGTTTGTTTTAAACATTAAAATCATCAATAAAAGTCATTTTGTTACTGCATATACATGCTTTTTTTTAATCTTTTTGCTTTTTCTTGAAAGTTGTAACACAAAAACCTTAAAAAATGTGTGTTTTCATTTGCCATAATTTGCACGCTTACATGTTTGCATATATCTTTCATTTTCCTAAAATAATAATCATTTGTGCAGATTAATCAATAAAACTGTTGAAAGTAATGACCCTGCACCCTCTCCTAACTTCGAGTGTCCTGTGTGTGAGGCGGAAGAAGAGAGTGATGAATGTATTCCTGATGAGATTTCCCGACTGCTTGAGCACGAGGAAGACACCATTCAGCCGTATAAAGAGCCGTTAGAAGTCATCAACTTGGGTTCTGAAGAGGATAAGAAGGAAGTCAAGATTGGGGTACTGCTTGGTCAAGATATTAAGAAGAGGATGGTAGAGATTCTTAAAGAATATGTTGACATTTTTGCGTGGTCCTACCAAGACATGCCTGGGTTGGACACAGATATTGTGGAGCATCGTTTACCGTTGAAACCAGAATGTCCTCCTGTCAAGCAAAAGCTAAGAAGGAGTCATCCTGATATGGCGGAAAAGATTAAGAATGAGGTCTTGAAGCAGATTGACGCAGGTTTCCTTGTCACTTTTGTATATCCTCAATGGATTGCCAATATTGTGCCTGTTCCGAAGAAAGACAGAAAAGTTCGCATGTGTGTTGATTATAGAGATTTAAATAAAGCCAGTCTGAAAGATGATTTTCCTCTACCTCACATTGATATGTTGGTAGATAGTACGACAAAGTTTGAGGTTTTCTCCTTCATGGATGGTTTTTCAGGATACAACCAGATTAAGATGGCACCTGAAGACATGGAAAAGACAACCTTTATTACGCCATGGGGAACGTTTTGCTACAAAGTAATGCCTTTTGGGTTGAAGAATGCTGGTGCGACGTATCAGAGGGCCATGACTATTCTTTTCCATGATATGATGCACAAAGAAATTGAGGTTTATTTGGACGACATGATTTCCAAGTCCCAGTCAGAGGAGGGGCACATGGAGGATCTTTTAAAAGTTATTTCAGAGTTTTAGAAAGTTTGGTCTCCGCTTAAATCCAAACAAATTTACTTTTGGTGTCTGTTCCAGAAAGTTATTGGGTTTTGTTGTCAGCCAGAAGGGAATTGAAGTAGATCCTGATAAAGTCAAAGCAATTCAGGAAATGCCAGCACCAAAGACTGAGAAACAAGTGAGAGGTTTTCTCGGACGTTTGAATTATATCTCCAGGTTCATTTCCAATATGACTGCTACCTGTGAGCCCATCTTCAAGTTGTTAAAGAAAAATCAGGGATGTGTGTGGAATGAAGATTGTCAGAAAGCTTTTGACAACATCAAAGAATATCTGCTTGAACCTCCCATTTTGCTCCCTCCAGTTGAGGGAAGACCTTTGATTATGTACCTCACAGTACTTGAGAATTCAATGGGATGTGTGTTGGGTCAGCATGACGAGTCTGGTCGAAAAGAGTATGCAATATACTACCTTAGCAAAAAGTTTACCGAGTGCGAAACAAGATACTCGCTGCTTGAGAAAACTTGCTGTGCTTTGGTGTGGGCTGCTCGCCGACTGAGACAGTATATGTTGAATCACACCACCCTATTGATTTGCAAAATGGATCCGATTAAGTACATATTTGAAAAACCTGCGTTAACCAGAAGGATTGCTCGCTGGCAAATGTTGTTATCAGAATATGATATTGAATACCGAGCTCAAAAAGCTGTGAAAGGAAGTGTGTTGGCAGAGTACCTCGCTCACCAACCAATTGATGACCATCAATCTATCAGAATGGACTTCCCAGATGAAGATATAATGTATTTGAGAGCTCAAGATTGGGATGAGCCGTTGCTAGAAGAAGGGCCGGATCCTGGATCCAAATGGGGTTTAATTTTTGATGGAGCTTCTAATCTTCATGGCCATGGTATTGGTGCCATTATTATCACTCCGCAAGGTTCACATGTTCCTTTCACCGCAAGGATATGTTTTGACTGTACAAATAATATTGTCGAGTATGAAGCTTGCATCATGGGACTAGAAGAGGCCATTAATCTAAGAATTAAGATTCTTGATGTTTATGGAGATTCTGCGCTTGTGATTAATCAGATTAAAGGAGAATGGGAAACTCGCCATCCTGGTTTAATCCCTTACAAAGATTACGCCAGAAGGCTATTGACATTCTTCAACAAAGTTGAATTCCACCACATCCCTCGAGATGAGAATCAGATGGCTGATGCTTTAGCCACATTGTCATCCATGTACAAAGTGAATTTCCATAATGAGGAACCTCAGATTACAATCAGGCGTCTTGATAGACCTGCTCATGTATTTGCAGTTGTGGAATCAGCAGATGAGAAGCCTTGGTACTTCGATATTAAGCATTTTCTTCAGACCCAAGAGTACCCACTTGGGGCCTCAAATAAGGATAAGAAAACTTTGAGGAGATTGGCTGGCAGTTTCTTCATCAATGCGGATGTTTTGTATAAGAGAAATTATGACATGGTTTTGCTCATATGCGTGGATAGACACGAAGCAGACATGTTGATGCATGAAATTCATGAAGGTTCTTTTGGTACTCATGCCAATGGACATTCGATGGCTAAAAAGATGCTTAGAGCAGGTTACTATTGGCTGACAATGGAATCTGATTGCTACATGTTTGTAAAGAAGTGTCACAAATGTCAAGTGTATGCTGACAAGATTCATGTGCCTCCGAAACTTCTCAACGTTATTTCCTCTCCATGTCCTTTCTCTATGTGGGGTATTGATATGATTGGCATGATTGAACCCAAGGCATCGAATGGATATCGATTCATCCTGGTAGCAATTGATTATTTTACCAAGTGGGTAGAAGCTGCTTCATATGCTAATGTGACAAAGCAAGTTGTGGTTAGATTTATCAAGAACAACATCATCTGCAGATATGGTGTACCGAGCAAGATCATCACTGATAATGGCTCGAATTTGAATAACAGTATGATGAGAGAACTTTGTGAAAGTTTCAAGATTGAACATCACAACTCTTCGCCTTATAGGCCAAAGATGAATGGAGTTGTTGAAGCAGCAAATAAGAATATTAAGAAGATTGTGCAAAATATGGTTGTTACATACAAGGACTGGCATGAGATGCTCCTATTTTCTTTGCATGGGTACCGTACATCTGTTCGTACTTCAACAGGGGAAACTCCCTTTTCTTTGGTTTATGGTATGGAAGCAGTGCTCCTGTGGACCTCCGATTTTTTTAATACCGGGCCATACCTCTGATCTGTAGAGATACGTGAACTGACTCTTTTTTGTCGCTTAATGCTTTCGCATTTTGAAAATTCACAGAGTCGCCACCGACCTTTTATTTTATCCAATTAAGGAAAGGTTTATAAAAGACACAGAAAAAAGACCTTTAAGAAATTCTGGGTAAGGGGGTAGGTTATACAAAGGGAAGGTGTTAGCACCCTTTGTATCCATGGTTATCCATGGGCTCTTAAGTTTGCTTAGCTCACTTGTTTTTCGATCACTTTTCAATTGCTCTGAAATTGCTCATATGTGGTTTCAAATACTTTTGTAAATTGAATTTTGTAATGATCCGTGTGTGGATGTATACAAAATGCTTGTTTATCTTTCGAAAGATGTTTTGAAAAGAACGTTAACTTTGTAATAATCCGTGTTTGGATGTATACAAAGTATTGTCTTTTTTGAAAGTTTTGAAAAATCAACAGTGTATGAGAATTTTGTTTGTTTTGATTTGAGCAAGCAAACTAGGAGGTCTACCCTGAGTTGTAAGGTCTTTATCCTATTTCCTTTAAAAATCTATCCTTTCATCGGATATAAAAGCAAGGTTCGATTTTGTACTCAAAACAGTAGAATTTTGACTTTGATTTTGAAAAGAATGAGAAGGGATTACCTTAAGAGGTGCAAGTGTGATTGTGATTGGATTCAGATATTTATCTTTGAAGTTAGTGATCTAACGGTTCAATTTTATCTTTGACATACACGCAGTTTATATGTGCTGGAAATTAAAGTGCGGAAATGTAAAGTGCGGAAAGTAAATCTACGCTATTACATCGATTGTGCAGGAAACGTAAACTAGCCTATTTACATGAATTTGACATCCTATACATTTATCTAGGAATTTTAAATTGCAAGAAACATAAAAGGCATGTTTTTGGAATTTTTATGATTGGTTTTAATTATAATTAATGCATGATTAATTAAATTAAAATGAAGAAAAAAGATGAAAATAGATTTAAACCTAGAAATTAAGTTTAAAATATGTACAAAATATTTGTTAATTAATTTTAAAACAAAACTATTTTTTTTGGAATTTTTGGAAATTGATTTGAAATTGATTTAAGTTAATTAAAACATAATTATGCAAATAATTATACAAATAATTAAAACTTAAAAAGAAAATTATTCAAAATATGTACAAAATTAGTTTATAATATATAAACAATATTTAATATAAAAAACAATTTTTTTTGATGATTTTTTGATTGGTTAGAATAATTAAAAAGCAAATATATAAATATATACTAATTAATTACGCAAAAATATTAAAATTTTGAAGAAAATAAAATATTTTTATTTCAGAAAATAATATATTATTTTAGAAGTCTAAAAATATTTTTTGTGTATTTTTTGGATTTTTAAAACTATTTTTAATTAATTTAACAAAGAAATTAAATAAAATAGAAAATAAAATAGAAAATAAAAGGATACTGATCCTGTGTGGTAATCAGTGAGGGCGCATGGTGGGGAAGAGTGATCTGGCGCGTTGAATCATTCATTAAATGAGATCAGATGGTCCAGAAATTGAGGCACGTGGTGATCAGTACACCTGCAAAGCACAGAATCAGAGATAAATTTAAAAACACGCGCGCGCTTCTGGACCAATGAGGGGGCGACACCTCATCGTCTTCAACCTTCAGACAAGGCCTTTTACAGCGCTTTTGTAAAAAAGCGCTATTGTAAGTGAACCCTAAATCTGCAAAATAACGAATAGGGTCAAACAAGCATAGAAATCAGGCGCGATGGTACCATTGGATTCGTCTTGTTCCACTGAATGTAACCCTGCCCTTAATTTGTTTTAATTTTGGCCCTAATGAAGAACCCTAATTTTGAGCTAAGTAAACCCTAAAATGGTATATGCTACAAACATCCATTAAAATCCAATTGAAGCTCCAGAAACGACCAGAGCTTCAAACCAAACACAATTATGCATCTACATCTTGTTAAATGTGCGTGAGTTATGAGATATAAGTTGGTTTTAGTTTGAACAAACCGTGGCTTTATATAGCTCGATTCAGTGAAGTTTATGAGTTGGAAATGATTGGAATTGATTCAGTGTAGCTCAGAGATGATGTTTGAATGTTTATTTTATATTGAAATGGACTGAAACTTAAAATTCGAATTTCAAGTTTCTTTGAAAATTACAAGTGGTTACAAGTATGCTATATGCTTAGGGATGCTTCTGAACTCGTCTCCCCTTGTTTGCTGAACTATGATAGCTTATTTATAAGCTATGTGTGCTTAGAATTGAAGCTAACTTGCAGCTAGTTGCCTTTGTTGAAAACTTGGTTTTTAAATATTAAAAACCTTGAATTTTTGACCAAGTCTTGACTCCATTCAATGCTCTTGCCTTGTGTGTCGCACGCTCGCGAAAAATGAACAGAGTCGCCACCAATATATTTATCCCAAAGAGGGAAAGGAATATCAGAAAACCTGGAATAAGGAAAGGATAAGGGAAGGTCTTTCGACCAGAGATAGGGTACGGGAGTCGGTTACGCAAGGGGAAGGTATTAGCACCCCTCACGTCTGTGGTACTCCACAGGATCCACTTATGTTTGTTCTATTCTAAGGGTGTATAAATCTAAAGCTTAATTACTAAGGGAATGCATGCAAATGAAAAAAGAAATACGGGGAAAATAAGGTTTATAAATAGTTGTGCTCGCTTAGGCCCCGCGACCCAATGCCTACGTATCCTTTTCAGGAATCAGAGCGCCGTAGTTCGGCTCTTTAGTTTTTGTTTGTTTTTGTGTTTTTTAGTTGAACAGTTACATTCGCACTCCGCTGCTCGACCTCTGGAGTCTTAAGCTGGGAATGGAGCGGAAATAACGTGTCCGATTAGGAGAAAGAATGCCCTGAAGGCAAGAGAAAGAATGCCTCGGAGGCAAGAAAGAGAAGAGAAAAATTGGTTTGTGTTTTTTTATGTAACTTCATGATGAACAAAACCCAATACAAGGTTTCGCACCACTTCATTACTTTGTTTAGCTCTGAGCCTTTATTAGATATTTTAGATGTTTTTGGTTGGTGATTTTTAAGGGATTTTAATCTGCGAGTTGAATCACATAGAATGTATGATGTCAAAGAAACAGATTAGGGAATGAATCCCACTCATTTCTCTACATGGATAGAGAAACAGATTAGGGAATGAATCCCACTCATTTCTCTAATAATCGAGAAACGGATTAGGGAATGAATCCCACTCATTTCTCTTTGTAGTGATCGAGAAACAGATTAGGGAATGGATCCCACTCATTTCTCTCTCACTAAGTGTTCGAGAAACAGATTAGGGAATAAATCCCACTCGTTTCTCTCCCACTTTTAATGTGATTCGCCTCTTCCTTTGTTAAGTGTTTTAAGGTTGAAAAGGAAAATAAACAAAACTAGCCTAAGATGAAAACTAGCCTAATATGATGGGAACCTCTAATTCCTAAAGTTGTCATGGTTTCTACCTAATGGTTAGGAGCAAAAAGCGACATGAGAATATAAGCATAAGCGGAGATCGAAATTACAAGTAAAAATACAAGTAAATAACGATACAAGAATTAGTGTAAAATGGCTAACATAAACACTTGAAAATATGGTACAAGACATGAAAGTGGACAATGCAAAATAGTACAAAAATCGAATTTAAAATACTATTATTTTTATGGTTTTTTATGTGCCAAAAGGCAAGAATTTGATCGAGCAAAAAGAAATGAAATAAAAGCCTAAACTAATGTTCATTGATTATTTTTTATATGTCAAAAATTAGCACTGAGATCTAAAATTAAAAAGGAAGAAAATTAGCATTTTAATCGCCTAAAAGAAATTGGTAAAAAAACTAATTAAACCTAAATAAAGATATAAACAGGGGGGTGAACAGTGAAAATAGGATTGTTAAGAGTAACTGGGCGCAGGGCCATCAGTGAAAGCCCAAAGGATGTGTCTTTTGTTATAGTTTTCTATGCCAAAAAGGTTATCTAGGCCCAGAGGGGGGTGCGAACAGAAATCAGGCCCAAGAAATGTTTCATATGATTTGATTATTATTATTATTATTCAAAAACAAATAATTAATAATAAATAAAAAAAGGAATAATTGAAATTGGGGAAATAGGGTTCATAATGTGTCGTTTCACATTCTCAGGCCTTCTCCTCTCTCACGAGAACAAGGGTGCGACGGAGATCTCATCTCCGATTGACCATAACTGACGCCACCGCGGCGGAATCTTTCCGACCACCGTCTCCTTGATTTCCTTTTCTCAAATCTCCTTCCATCCTTTCAAATCTTAGCAAAATCAAATAGAAACCCTAAGCCTAAAGTTCCAATTACCGAGTAATGATCAACCTATGAAGCCCTATGTTTATGATTCATGAAACTGCGTTCTACACGGAGGCATGAAGGAGACAACGGACGGATGAAGATAAAGAGAGTTCCAAGGCTTACCTACCGGAGCAATTCCGGCGACTCTTCGGCGTGAGGAAGCAAGGAGTTCAGAGATATCTTTGAAGCTCAGGTAATATCAAGCATCCGTTATTCCTCGAGTCTTCATTCTTCTTCTTCTTCAAATCTCTTTTTGATCTCTTCTGAGTTTTCTTCTTTTCTCCTTTGCGTGAATTTGGAGTTTTTCTGTGTGTGTTTCGTTGTCGTTGTGAGCGATTGGTGAACGCTGTCGATTGAAGATGAATGATGTGGCTGAGATTTGTGTTGTAGCAGGTGATTGAAAGTGAAGATTGGTGTTCTTGATGATTGAAGATTAGAGATCGAGAAAGATTGAGGATGACTGTCAATTCAAGAGAGAGCTTGTTACAGATGAATAGAGAGTGGTTGAAGGAAGAATGTTGAACGATTTGCAGAATCTGTGGAGGATTGAAGGTGAAGAAATGAGGGAGCAGAGGTGTTGAGCGAATGAAGGTGATGATGATGATGAATGAAGGGTCTGAAGATTGGGGGAGAAGGTGAATGGTGGAGAGTGTGAGGAATGAACATGGGGGAGAAATGGTGTGAATGAAACGTGAAATGGTGGAGAAAACAACTGAAGAATGATGAAGATGTTATATAGGGAGATTGAATCTTCAGCCGGTTAGTTATCAATCTGATTTTCTGTTAGTTAGTTTTTCTGTTATCAGATATTGCTTAGCTGGCTGATTCGGTTGGGTTAGTTACAAAACAGTTAGGAATTTGTTATAGGTTAGTTTGAAATTCTGTTACATGTAGGGCTGTTAGTTGAAGATTCAGTTAGGAATTCTGTTAGGAAATGTTAGAATTTGTAACTGCTTTTTGGGAGTTATTTGTGGTTAAGTTATGAACATGGCTGCTGGTTTTTTCTTATTTATGCAGGGTGGATTTTCTGGTTTGTAGTCAAGTTGAACAAGAGTAAATGGCTGCCCTTTGGATTATTGAAATGGTTTACATAGGCTTTTAGAATTGTGTATGTATGCATCCTGTTTTGGGCATCTTGTAATATATCTTCTTTGGCTGAATGACGATGAATAATATACTTGCTTAAATTCAATTTTGAATGAGAAATGGTGAATTGAACATTGAATATATGGCTGGATGATATAATCTCCTTGTACTGATATACACTTGGTTTAACTTAGGAACTGGTTTGGTGTTGCTCTTCTTTTTTCATTCCTTGTGTTAACAGCAGCATACAATTGAGATGGAGTTGTGATGTTCTTGTCTTTTGTTGTTGCAGGTCAGTACTTGGGCAGGATCATGGTGATGCAAAAATCATGAAGTGCATGGGATTAGTTATGACAATGAAAGCTTGAAGATTAAGCTTATTTTTCCTGATAAATTTCTCCACGCACTAGTGATGTTTTGATGGCAATGTAAAAATGATTTTTTTTGTAGTGAAGACTTGAATGACCCTTTTGGTACAGGATTTGTAAATAATGATAGTATTCCTTTTTTATAACTTCTCTTTCCTTTTTGTGGTGATGACTTTGATTTGGAACTTGGACTTTGAATCTTTCTTTACCTCCAATGTGTATCAATTAAATTTAAAACTCCAATAACTTCCAAGTTTGTAACCTGAATTCATGGTGCCAACAGGCATAACTAGGACTTATCTCAAGATGAGCTTTAGTCAGAACGTGGATAGAAATCCTTAGGCTCGAAACAACGCCATCTTTCTCATTCAATTCTTGCGAATAACCGACATAAGTAACTTAAAGAAGAACCAACTTGGATTGATGAAGTGAATCCAATGAGTCAACATCCTTCTCTTGTATAATAACTAAAGCCAATGACCTAGAATCCATATAATTAGGTGATCCAATACTTCAAATGATAGTAATACCCACTTTGAACCAAATTGTCCGAGATGATGAGGACCGACTGAATTAAGCCCCAGATGATGATAGAAACCCATAGCGACAATAAATAAGAATCATAATTCCACAGTCCAACACTCCAATAAGAGTCAGATGAATCAAGCTTGAGTTAAGATTAAAGCCTCAAATAAATGGAGAAATCCTAACTTTCAAGATCCCTGATCTCATGCCCGATTTATTGATTAATGAATGCATGAGGAGTTAGATGACCTAATGGAAATATGCAGATGAAATGCGAAATTTAGCTAATAAAAAATAAAATTAGATGGGTAAATTTTGGGGTGCAACAGCTGCCCCTATTTAATCATCTTAAACCTGAAGGTGAGATTGGCGCTAGCCTTTCGATCCTTTAAGGTAGAAGAAGATTAAATATCAAAAGAACCTGAAAATTTGCCTGATGAGAGGTAGGATCCACTGGGGAAAGATGGTGTCAAATCCACTGAGGAAGATTGTATCAACTCTGGGTTGAACAAATTAACTCTGAGCTAGAAGTGAGATAAACACCAACTCTGGATTGGAAAATACAAGTGGGTCAACTCTGAGTCGAAGAATAAAGGGAAGTCAACTCGGGGTTGAATAAGAGGTAAATGTTAACTCTGGGTTGAGAACGGAAAGGGAAATCAGTATTAGTGGGACAAGGTATAGGCATCGACTCTGGGTTGAGAAAGAAGGAAAGAAAATCAACTCTGGGTTGAAAACAAGAGATAGACATCAACTCTGGGTTGAGAGAAGGAAGGATGAAAAATTAGAAATAACCGTCAACTCTGGGTTGAGTGGGAAAGACAAGAGATAACCGTCAACTCGGGGTTGAATAAAAGATAATCGTCAACTCTGGGTTGAGTGGGAAAGATAAAAGATAACCGTCAACTCGGGGTTGAGTGGGAAAAGACAAGAGATAACCGTCAACTCTGGGTTGAGTGGGAAATGAGAAAAGATAACCGTCAACTCGGGGTTGAGTGGGAAAAATATCAACTCTGGGTCGAATAAAAGATGACCGTCAACTCTGGGTTGAGTGGGAAAAAGAATCAATTCTGGATTGAACAAAGGACAACCGTCAACTCTGGGTTGAGTGGGAAAAAGATCAACTCTGGGTTGAATAGAAGATAACCGTCAACTCTGGGTTGAATAGAAGATAACCGTCAACTCTGGGTTGAGTGGGAAAAGGATAAAAGATAACCATCAACTCTGGGTTGAGTGGGAAAAGACAAGGGATCAACTCTGGGTTGAATAAAAGATAAATGTCAACTCCGGGTTGAGCGGGAAAAGACAAGAGATAACCGTCAACTCTGGGTTGAGTGGGAAAGGTAATTAACTCGGGGTTAAAAGATGAAAGGAAAGTCAACTCTGGGTTGAACACAAAAACATCAACTCTGGGTTGAAGAAAGATGAACATGATTGACTTTAGAAGATGACACCACAATGGTAACTCTGAGTGATCCAGTGGAATATCAACTTGAATACTTTGTAGGGATCTCATCTGATGAGTAACTTGGCTTATGCTTCATATGCAATGTTTGATTTATTTTATGCACTTCTGGAGATGTGATGCAATGAAGTCTATATGCAGTGTACTGTTTGATCAGGGTTTCTGCTTTGATGTGGAATAGATTAGGCGGAATCCTGAAACTCTATTTGAGATTCAAGGCGAGGTGGATGCCCCTGCTTTATTGATGATTGGATTATTAAGGGATAAATGCCAATGAGAATGCAATGATATGCATGATGCATGTATGACTATGGATGGAATGTTTTGTTTCCAAGATACAAGGAGGGGATGAAGGAATCCTTGCAGGGAGGTTGTTGCTTGAAGGATAGCCCTTGTGAAGGTGAGGTGTTTGACTTGGCTCCTCGACACTTGTCTTGATATCTGACACTTGCTTGGGGATGGAAGAAAGAATTGTCACTAGCTTGCCCCAGCTTGTAAGATCTCTTTGAAATAGAATTCTAATGATGCCTGAATCACGGAGATTTGTAATGGTCTGCCCCAGTGTAGATCATAGAATGAATGCCCCAGATTGAAAGGAACTCTTCCACCAAATGGATGTTAGAGATATTTGCTCGGTGGATGACCAAACGTTGCCCTTGTAAGATTACTCGATGGAATTTCAATGTTGAACTTTCCTTGGTATCAAGTACTTATTTTCTAGTTGGAGACCATTCTGTTTTGAAAAGGATAATGAGAATGCAATGCACATGTTAATCTCAAAGAAAAGAGTTTTATTTGTCAAAATGTTATATTGATACTAACACAAGTGACACAGCAACATTAGGAGTCAGTTTGACATGATTTCACAGTTTGTATGCTTTCGGAACGAACCCTGCTTCAATTAGGACTTTTGAGGGTTGTAACGTGGCCGGGTTCACGGTTTAAGAAACAAAGGATAAAGGCTCAAATTCTACTTAACCCACCCCTCTTCGTGATGTTCTCCAGTCCTACATTCAGTTAGTTCGACACAAGTACTCTCCTTTCAGGAAGGATTGTGATGGATGAGGATCCTTTGTGATTTTGATGGAGGTGGCAGCCACCCTTTGGTGCTTTTTGTTGATGGTCACAACAACTTGTCCCTTGGAGGATTTTCTTCTTTTGTTTTGTCTTTTGCTTTCCCTAATTTTTGCCTGGACAAAAAAGTTTCTTTTGAATTTGGTTTTCATTGTCCGGCGGGATATGCCCTAATTTTTGCCTAAGTCAATTGCTTCAAAGCTTTTCTTTTTTCTTTTGACTTAGCGGGCTATTGTTTCTTTTTCTTTTTATCATGATTCATAACTTTCTTTTCATTTTTTTTTTGTCTCGTTCGGGAACAAGTTGCATGACTTTGGTGATTGACTTGATGAAGAGGTTGTGACTGCCTTCTTCTCAGTGAATGGGAGACATCCATTGT
This sequence comes from Vicia villosa, assembly GCF_029867415.1. NCBI lineage: Eukaryota > Viridiplantae > Streptophyta > Magnoliopsida > Fabales > Fabaceae > Vicia > Vicia villosa. Next base: position 94,128,982 of record NC_081183.1, on the reverse strand, counting down.
GGATTGTGCTCTTCTTTTTTGTCGTGAGATCTGAGATATGATTGATCCTCTGATGGAATACCTGAAAGTTGAGCGCTCGGTCGCACTAACTGAAGTCTACCTTGCCCCTGGTTAAGATTGAGGGTTTTGTATTTTTTGAAAAGAACTACTACTTCTTAGGTTCAAAGGGGTTAACGAAGGTTTCACTCCCTTATAACTCCAGTGTTTGGGAATTGAAATAATGCCTGTACATCGTCAGCAGGATCTTGTTCCAAAAGCATACAATTAGTGATTCATGTGTTTTTTGATTTTCATCATTCTCCTTTTTTAGTTGCTTAAGACAAATGAGTGAAGTATCAATAAACATAATGACAAAGATGAAATGATTTGAGAAAAACATGTATATTACATTTTTTTTATTTATTCAAACAGAATGGGTTTCTTACAATGAGAAGTACTTGATAACAACAAAAGTAATACAATTGAAAATACTAAAGAAATCTATACAATGGCAAGCTTGGCCTTATTCTAATGCAAATGAAATGTCCTCTGACAAACATAAAGTCTTCATGGTCCACTGGTGGAAGCTCCATTGTGAGGTGGCATGGGATTATTGACCACATTAGGTGCCACAGGTGTGAATGTAATCTCCTTTGCATCAAGCAGATCCTGAACCTTGTCTTTGAGAACTCTGCACTCTTCAGTGGTGTGACCAGATCCTCCAGAGTGGAATTCACACTTGGCATTAATCTTGTAATTTGGAGGGAGAGGATCAGGAGGAGGCCTCGCTTCAGCTAATTGAATCAGTTTTTGATCAAGCAAGGCGGCGAGAAGTTGGCTATAGGTCATTGGTACACGATCATACACCCTTTTAGGCCTATTCTGCCTCTGTTGACCTTGTCTCTGCTGATAACCTTGTTGTTGGAAACCTTGTTGTTGTTGGACATATTGTTGATAAGGGACCCAAGGTTGTTGACCAACAGGTGCCACATAAGCTTGAGGGGCGGTGGCGGCCACTTGATAGCAAGGAGCTTGATCTTGAGCATAGGTGGCACTGGTCTCGCCTTCTTTCTTCTTGATGAAATTACCCTGAGGCTTCTTGTGCCCATATTGATTAGCAGCAGCAGCATTGGCGGGATTCTGGATCTTACCAATTTTCAAACCATTCTCAATTCTTTCACCAATCCTGACTAGATCGGAGAAACCAGAAGAAACACTACCAACCATTCTCTCATAATAATGTCCTTGAAGAGTATTCATGAACATATCAACCAGTTCGGATTCAGAGAGTGGTGGATTAACTTGAGCAGCCATTTCTCTCCACCTTTGGGCATATTCTTTGAATGTCTCATTGGTCCTTTGCACTTGATTTTGAAGTTGCAACCTAGTCGGTGCCATGTCAATGTTATACTGATATTGCTTGAGGAAAGCATCAGACAAATCCTTCCAAGATCGGATTCTATTACGCTCCAGATTCATATACCAGTTCAGAGATGCCCCAGATAAGCTATCTTGGAAGCAATGGATGAGCAATGAGTCATTGTGGATGTGAGAAGCCATCTTACGACAATACATGATGATATGGCTCTTCGGACAGCTCAAACCCTTGTACTTCTGGAAGTCGGGAGTCTTGAACTTAGGAGGGACAACCAGATTAGGAACTAGACACATATCCTCAGCATCCATCCCATAGGCACTAAATCCTTCAATGGCTCGAATTCTTTCCTCAAGGATTTTGTACTTCTCAGCAGATTTCTCAACGGGTCGAGCTCTTTCAGCAGTTGGTATTGTTTGCATTTCTGGATTAGCAGAACGAGTACCACAGAAAGCAGGAATAGGAATCTCTGTTTGAGAAGGTGGCATAGGGAATGGGAAGACGGGATCAGCCATAGTCATTGCTCCAGAAGTCACGGGTATAGTCTCACCTTGGTTTGGAGCTCCAAGGGTATCAACAGTCATGAAGTTGAATGGCATCCCAAGAGTAGTATTAGTCCTTGCTTGGAACTCAAATGGAGTAGAAGAAGGTGGAACGACCTCAAGTTGGCTAGCAGCAGCTTGGTTACCAACAACGGGAATCTCTTGTGTAGCAGGAACCCTTTCAGTTCGCAAGGCTTGGATAGCTTCCAGGATAGCATCGACTTTAGTTTTCATTTGATCCATCTCTTCTCTAATGGCAGCTTGATCTTGTTCGTAATTCTCCATGATTCTTCTTCTGTGAGCTCTTGTCAGATATCGGTGTGGAGGAATCGTCTTGACTGATCTGATGGAGAGAAATAGGTAAGAGTCTTGGTAACCATGGATGCACATGCATGAATGCAAAAATGTTAATGAAGATGCAAATGTATCATAAATCAGGATCAAGGCCTCTTGGATAATAGCTTTTCATGGTCATAAGATATGGTCGAATCCTCCAGATTCAGAGGTTCGACGTTGCTTTATGGATAAACAGCTTGTACATAAGTCAAAGATGGTCGAACCCTCCAGATTCAGAGGTTCGACGTTGATTCTGATAGATAATTGATGTAGAACTTCTGTATAAGTCAAAAATGGTCGAACCCTCCAGATTCAGAGGTTCGACGTTGATTCAGGATAGATAACCTTTGCATAAGTCACATAAGGTCGAACCCTCTAGATTCAGAGGTTCGACGTTGGTTATGATAGATAGTCTGAATGGGCATAGGGTGGGATGGAGGCATGTTTTCCTGCAAAACAAAATTTCCCAACCCCTCTCACAGGTAGGATCTAATACAAGGTAGGTCAAAAGGTTGCCAGCGTTAACAGTTCTCCTGAGACACCATCATCGTTGCAAATACATGCCAACGATGGTATCCCATTTGAACCTCAACTGGTCGTGGGTCTCATGATCGCAATCAACAGAACCTGACATTCTGTTGGCGTCATGACTATCCACTCTGTCCTAGGTAGCCTAAGTATCACTCTGGCCTGGGTATTGGGCCTTTTACCTCATAGAAACAACCCACCCAACCTGCAAACAGAGAAAATATGCGGCCCCCACGGGGACCCATAATATAGTCCAGAATGCGAGAAAATAAACATGATATGCGAGCAGTAAATAGTCATGATATGCAAGGCATAAAGAAATAAAGCAATAAAGCAGTAAAGCAATAAAGCAATAAATCAATAAATGAACACCCAAAGAAAAGAAAACAAACACAAGCTAGGATCGACTAAGCTAGTTCCCCAGCAGAGTCGCCAGCTGTCGCACGCTCGCGAAAAATGAACAGAGTCGCCACCAATATATTTATCCCAAAGAGGGAAAGGAATATCAGAAAACCTGGAATAAGGAAAGGATAAGGGAAGGTCTTTCGACCAGAGATAGGGTACGGGAGTCGGTTACGCAAGGGGAAGGTATTAGCACCCCTCACGTCTGTGGTACTCCACAGGATCCACTTATGTTTGTTCTATTCTAAGGGTGTATAAATCTAAAGCTTAATTACTAAGGGAATGCATGCAAATGAAAAAAGAAATACGGGGAAAATAAGGCTTATAAATAGTTGTGCTCGCTTAGGCCCCGCGACCCAATGCCTACGTATCCTTTTCAGGAATCAGAGCGCCGTAGTTCGGCTCTTTAGTTTTTGTTTGTTTTTGTGTTTTTTAGTTGAACAGTTACATTCGCACTCCGCTGCTCGACCTCTGGAGTCTTAAGCTGGGAATGGAGCGGAAATAACGTGTCCGATTAGGAGAAAGAATGCCCTGAAGGCAAGAGAAAGAATGCCTCGGAGGCAAGAAAGAGAAGAGAAAAATTGGTTTGTGTTTTTTTATGTAACTTCATGATGAACAAAACCCAATACAAGGTTTCGCACCACTTCATTACTTTGTTTAGCTCTGAGCCTTTATTAGATATTTTAGATGTTTTTGGTTGGTGATTTTTAAGGGATTTTAATCTGCGAGTTGAATCACATAGAATGTATGATGTCAAAGAAACAGATTAGGGAATGAATCCCACTCATTTCTCTACATGGATAGAGAAACAGATTAGGGAATGAATCCCACTCATTTCTCTAATAATCGAGAAACGGATTAGGGAATGAATCCCACTCATTTCTCTTTGTAGTGATCGAGAAACAGATTAGGGAATGGATCCCACTCATTTCTCTCTCACTAAGTGTTCGAGAAACAGATTAGGGAATAAATCCCACTCGTTTCTCTCCCACTTTTAATGTGATTCGCCTCTTCCTTTGTTAAGTGTTTTAAGGTTGAAAAGGAAAATAAACAAAACTAGCCTAAGATGAAAACTAGCCTAATATGATGGGAACCTCTAATTCCTAAAGTTGTCATGGTTTCTACCTAATGGTTAGGAGCAAAAAGCGACATGAGAATATAAGCATAAGCGGAGATCGAAATTACAAGTAAAAATACAAGTAAATAACGATACAAGAATTAGTGTAAAATGGCTAACATAAACACTTGAAAATATGGTACAAGACATGAAAGTGGACAATGCAAAATAGTACAAAAATCGAATTTAAAATACTATTATTTTTATGGTTTTTTATGTGCCAAAAGGCAAGAATTTGATCGAGCAAAAAGAAATGAAATAAAAGCCTAAACTAATGTTCATTGATTATTTTTTATATGTCAAAAATTAGCACTGAGATCTAAAATTAAAAAGGAAGAAAATTAGCATTTTAATCGCCTAAAAGAAATTGGTAAAAAAACTAATTAAACCTAAATAAAGATATAAACAGGGGGGTGAACAGTGAAAATAGGATTGTTAAGAGTAACTGGGCGCAGGGCCATCAGTGAAAGCCCAAAGGATGTGTCTTTTGTTATAGTTTTCTATGCCAAAAAGGTTATATAGGCCCAGAGGGGGGTGCGAACAGAAATCAGGCCCAAGAAATGTTTCATATGATTTGATTATTATTATTATTCAAAAACAAATAATTAATAATAAATAAAAAAAGGAATAATTGAAATTGGGGAAATAGGGTTCATAATGTGTCGTTTCACATTCTCAGGCCTTCTCCTCTCTCACGAGAACAAGGGTGCGACGGAGATCTCATCTCCGATTGACCATAACTGACGCCACCGCGGCGGAATCTTTCCGACCACCGTCTCCTTGATTTCCTTTTCTCAAATCTCCTTCCATCCTTTCAAATCTTAGCAAAATCAAATAGAAACCCTAAGCCTAAAGTTCCAATTACCGAGTAATGATCAACCTATGAAGCCCTATGTTTATGATTCATGAAACTGCGTTCTACACGGAGGCATGAAGGAGACAACGGACGGATGAAGATAAAGAGAGTTCCAAGGCTTACCTACCGGAGCAATTCCGGCGACTCTTCGGCGTGAGGAAGCAAGGAGTTCAGAGATATCTTTGAAGCTCAGGTAATATCAAGCATCCGTTATTCCTCGAGTCTTCATTCTTCTTCTTCTTCAAATCTCTTTTTGATCTCTTCTGAGTTTTCTTCTTTTTCTCCTTTGCGTGAATTTGGAGTTTTTCTGTGTGTGTTTCGTTGTCGTTGTGAGCGATTGGTGAACGCTGTCGATTGAAGATGAATGATGTGGCTGAGATTTGTGCTGTAGCAGGTGATTGAAAGTGAAGATTGGTGTTCTTGATGATTGAAGATTAGAGATCGAGAAAGATTGAGGATGACTGTCAATTCAAGAGAGAGCTTGTTACAGATGAATAGAGAGTGGTTGAAGGAAGAATGTTGAACGATTTGCAGAATCTGTGGAGGATTGAAGGTGAAGAAATGAGGGAGCAGAGGTGTTGAGCGAATGAAGGTGATGATGATGATGAATGAAGGGTCTGAAGATTGGGGGAGAAGGTGAATGGTGGAGAGTGTGAGGAATGAACATGGGGGAGAAATGGTGTGAATGAAACGTGAAATGGTGGAGAAAACAACTGAAGAATGATGAAGATGTTATATAGGGAGATTGAATCTTCAGCCGGTTAGTTATCAATCTGATTTTCTGTTAGTTAGTTTTTCTGTTATCAGATATTGCTTAGCTGGCTGATTCGGTTGGGTTAGTTACAAAACAGTTAGGAATTTGTTATAGGTTAGTTTGAAATTCTGTTACATGTAGGGCTGTTAGTTGAAGATTCAGTTAGGAATTCTGTTAGGAAATGTTAGAATTTGTAACTGCTTTTTGGGAGTTATTTGTGGTTAAGTTATGAACATGGCTGCTGGTTTTTTCTTATTTATGCAGGGTGGATTTTCTGGTTTGTAGTCAAGTTGAACAAGAGTAAATGGCTGCCCTTTGGATTATTGAAATGGTTTACATAGGCTTTTAGAATTGTGTATGTATGCATCCTGTTTTGGGCATCTTGTAATATATCTTCTTTGGCTGAATGACGATGAATAATATACTTGCTTAAATTCAATTTTGAATGAGAAATGGTGAATTGAACATTGAATATATGGCTGGATGATATAATCTCCTTGTACTGATATACACTTGGTTTAACTTAGGAACTGGTTTGGTGTTGCTCTTCTTTTTTCATTCCTTGTGTTAACAGCAGCATACAATTGAGATGGAGTTGTGATGTTCTTGTCTTTTGTTGTTGCAGGTCAGTACTTGGGCAGGATCATGGTGATGCAAAAATCATGAAGTGCATGGGATTAGTTATGACAATGAAAGCTTGAAGATTAAGCTTATTTTTCCTGATAAATTTCTCCACGCACTAGTGATGTTTTGATGGCAATGTAAAAATGATTTTTTTTGTAGTGAAGACTTGAATGACCCTTTTGGTACAGGATTTGTAAATAATGATAGTATTCCTTTTTTATAACTTCTCTTTCCTTTTTGTGGTGATGACTTTGATTTGGAACTTGGACTTTGAATCTTTCTTTACCTCCAATGTGTATCAATTAAATTTAAAACTCCAATAACTTCCAAGTTTGTAACCTGAATTCATGGTGCCAACAGGCATAACTAGGACTTATCTCAAGATGAGCTTTAGTCAGAACGTGGATAGAAATCCTTAGGCTCGAAACAACGCCATCTTTCTCATTCAATTCTTGCGAATAACCGACATAAGTAACTTAAAGAAGAACCAACTTGGATTGATGAAGTGAATCCAATGAGTCAACATCCTTCTCTTGTATAATAACTAAAGCCCAGACCTAGAATCCATATAATTAGGTGATCCAATACTTCAAATGATAGTAATACCCACTTTGAACCAAATTGTCCGAGATGATGAGGACCGACTGAATTAAGCCCCAGATGATGATAGAAACCCATAGCGACAATAAATAAGAATCATAATTCCACAGTCCAACACTCCAATAAGAGTCAGATGAATCAAGCTTGAGTTAAGATTAAAGCCTCAAATAAATGGAGAAATCCTAACTTTCAAGATCCCTGATCTCATGCCCGATTTATTGATTAATGAATGCATGAGGAGTTAGATGACCTAATGGAAATATGCAGATGAAATGCGAAATTTAGCTAATAAAAAATAAAATTAGATGGGTAAATTTTGGGGTGCAACATTGTGCACCAATCCTCTGCAGAAAATTGAAGGTTCCTTGGGTGAGTCATGCTTAGATTGTAAGCTACCATTTATCCATGCATTTTCCTTTTAATTTTAATCTTAAAGTAAGATAAAATCATGCAAAAAATGGATAAAAAAGGTATGGGCTTAGTCTTGGTCGTGGGAGGCCCATATCATCATGGAAATGATGTTTGAATGCTGAAAACTTGGCCCCATTTGGAAAAAATGCCATTTTGAACAATGTTGATTTCATGTATTTTCCCAAAATTTAGCCAACTTCAACAAGGTGTAAATCCTTCAATTTTTGTCATATGAAGGAGATCTTGCACTTTTTAGAAACCTCAAAGAGTCCTCTAACCAATGTCTTTGGTCTCATGTCAAAATGATTTTTGAAGCTCCTTGTGTGTCCTTTTGAAAAAAGTGTCTTTTTGTTGACTTTGAAAATGACCTGTAATGTCTTTGGTCATATTTTTCAAATGGTGAATCCAATGACCATGGGATCAATGGCATTTGAAATATAATTGAATTTTCTTCAAAACAAGCTTTGGTTTGAATTTTTTGGATGAAGGATGAGAGAGTTATGATCAGTCAAAGTTGAGTTGACTTTTCAGGCAAAAACCCTAATTTTGAATCTTAGGGTTTTGTTGATTTTTGATCTTTCCTTGATGAATTATGATCATCCAATGATCAAATGATGAATCCTTTGACAAAATATGGACTTTGACAAAAAATTTCATTTTTGACTGTCTGTTGACTTTTTTGGTCAAACGGGTCGTCTGTTGACTGTTTGAGCTGCTGACGGTGCGTCTGAGTGAATTGAAGTTTGAAAATTTGTATGATGGTACTTTGAGATATATGGATGTGTATGAAATCCATTTGAGCTCTCAAAACTTGTTTCTCCTGTAAAAACAAGAAAAACCCTGATTAGGGACTGTTTGTGTAGGAGACAGTTAAGCGTACCTGATTTTTGTGCAGTGTTGAGTCTCTGCTAATCGCGTGATATTCAGAAGACTTCTAGCACAAAGATCTTGGAATTTTGAATTGTGAAAGATTGATTTGATTGATGGTACAAAACACTGAGAATTGTACTGCCAGCAGTTTGGCTGTCAACTGACTGTTCAGGTATTGATGTAGCAGTTAGAGTGAAAAATCAACAGTCAAAGTTAATTTTCTTTTTTGTTGTTTTTTTGTTTTTGTTTTATGTGAAAAATGAAAGTTTATTTACATGACTTGTTAGAAAAACACAGACATAATAAATAACTAATATTTACGGTATGCAGGCAAAATTACCGATAATAACCCTGAAAATCATTTAATGCACAGAAATAGGAATATTTGACTGGCAGAAAACACACAAAATATTATCTTAGTAATTAAGCAATATTATGACAAATAGTACAACATTTAATACTGACAGTACAAATATTACATACTATATTGAACAGTACGACGAATAAACGGTACATTTAAGAAATAAGAAATACGGCAAATTTTAAGAATGACGATTGATAACCCATGCTATGAACAATAACATGTAGATGATTGGGAGCATAACCATTGCAGGTCCACACTCCTCAGGACTATGCAGGCAGAAGAAAGTCATGATCACCGTAGCAATGGTGATGACTGTAAGAAACAGTGTCTCTATCCACTTTGCCATTCTTGTCAGGGAAGAAGAGAAAGGATGGATTATGAAGATAGGAATTTGAAAGATGAATTGGAATTTGATGTGAGATTTTATGAAAGAAAATGAGAGGTATTTATAGAATGGAAAGAAGGAAAGAGACGTTGGGGAATGATGTGATTCCGTACAAAAGGAAAATTTGAGTGGAAGTAAGATTTGAAAGAAAGTGTATGATAGTGTTGGAAAAAGGAGAGATTTGATTTTTGAAAAAAGAGATTTGAAAAGATTTTTGCAAATAATGGAATATAATACAAAAATTAGTGGGAAACAAAAGATAATAATAATCTACTTGTTACCAAACAGTCTGAGTTTCCTGATTCTGCGCCTGCAAAAAGATTTAACTCTGTACCAATTGTGTCAGTACTATTTATCTGTAAATAAATAAATAGCATGTGTGAAGTAATAAACAGTATTTGGAGTTTGCGTAAGAATAAATTCAACTGCAAGCCAAATTACTGTATAAGAAAGATTCTAAAAACTAAGTATTTCATATGTCAGGATATTTGTTGAAATAAAAATCCATGATTATATGAGACCCTTAATTTTCAGATTGGAGTTTTCTTGAAAAATATGTGGGCAAATTTTGGGGTATAACAGTTGCCCCTATTCAATCTTCTTAAACCTGAAGAGATTGCCTGAAATCTGAAGGTAGAAGATGATTGAATATTTAGATGCCCTGAAAATTTGCACTTACCTTGATCAAAAGAGATGTTGGAAGTTGCATTTGAATGTCGTCTGCGAAGTGTTGTTGGCAGATTGAAACATTACCTGGGATGGGCTTTCAGATGCCACCTGGTAAATGTGTTGATGGTTTGTTCATCAGAATGAATTCATTGATTATATCTTGATGAAGGATTTGAAAGTCTTTGTGTTGACTGTTTCGGAACCGTCCAAGGTTACCGCTTTAAGTCTTGGAAGATAATCGTTACGGAACTTGTCCAAAGTTTTTCCGATTTAGATTTTGGAAGTTGATCATTGTGGAACCGTCTGAGGTATCGCTTTTAGATCTGCAATGTTAGATCGTTCTGGAACCGTCTGAGGTATCGCTTTGGATCTGCAACGTTAGATCGTTCTGGAACCGTCTGAGGTATCGCTTTAGATCTGCCACGTTAGATCGTTCTGGAACCGTCTGAGGTATCGCTTCAGATCTGTGATGTTAGATCGTTCTGGAACCGTCTGAGGTATCAACTTTGATCTGTGATGCTTGTTTTTGAGTTGGTAAGTGATCAGAATGAATCTTCGGCTTGATTATATCTGAGAGAACCGTTCATGGAATTCAGGTGAACACTGCATTTGATTGAGAACATCTTTGTTGAAGATATCCGTCTACTAGTCAGCTGGACATGAATGTATTGTGATCGTTGATGATCTTTTGTCTTGCTTGAGTACCCTCGTCTGGGGAAATTCTTTGAGAACCCGGGTATCCCGTTGAAGGATCTTTGACTACTGCTTGGGGAACCAAAGGTAACTGGAAGTTCTGATGCCCTTTCAAATGGGAATGAGGAAGATGCATAATCCTCCGATGCACTATCTGACCAAGTCCGGGCGCGGGGATCACACCTTTTGAAGATAGTAATCTGGAACAACCCTGCTGGGGGAATAAGACTTCTTTTGAAGAGAAAATCTTTTTGAGGAATTTGCTGAGAAATGCGTTTCTCTTGGTGATTTCCTTCTGATGGAATGATGTCCAGATGATCGGGACATTTCCTGAATGCCATTCCTGTTTTTCCTGGTAAACATCAATCATATTCAAATGCATATGTTCATTCAAAATTATCATTGGGATGCTTACGTATTTAAACAGAAGAAATGAAAATAGTGATTTTTGAAAGAGCTGCATTGAAAAGAGCCATGATAGGCGGGTTAGCACAGGGAGACAACAATCCTAGAAGTAGGAAACTGTCAGAAAGTTTTGAAAAATATTTATGAAGATAAATAGCTATGTGAAAATGATCCAGTCAAGTTTCAACTCTGCTATTGCCAATCTGTCTTCGAGCATCTCATCCCTCACTTGTTGGAAGAAAGTGATTAGACTGATCGGTGTCTTTGAGGTGTTGAATCTTGATGGTGAGTAGGCAGCTGAACGGAACACAGTTGTATGCTTCATTCCCTAACTTTTGCCTAGGCCGCCCTTTCAGGTTTTCAGCCTACCGGGATTTTTTGTTTAGTCTCTAATTTTTGCCTGGACCGCCCTTTCGGGTTTTCAATCCACCGAGACGCTCATTTTTGCCTAAGTTGCCCTTTCAGGTTTTCAACTTAGCGAGCTGTTTTTTTTTTTCAAGAGAAGTATTTTTTGACTATGTCAGCATTCACAGGGTGTGGGAAATCCTCGCCATCCATGGTGGTAAGCAACATGGCGCCGCCGGAGAATATTTTCTTGATTATGAATGGTCCCTCGTAGGTGGGAGTCCATTTGCCTCTGGGATCACCTTGTGGTAAGATGATGCGTTTGACAACCAAGCCAACAGTTTGGTATGCTTGACTTTTGACTTTTTTGTTGAAGGCTTTGATCATACGCTTTTGGTATAGCTGACCATGACAAATAGCTGCGAGCCTTTTCTCATCAATCAAGTTTATCTGGTCCAACCGTGTTTGAATCCAATCGTCTTCGTCTAGATTGGCTTCTTTCATAATCCTTAGGGAAGGAATCTGAATTTCAATTGGAAGAACTGCCTCCATACCATAGACTAAGGAAAATGGAGTTGCCCCTGTTGAGGTACGCGCAGATGTGCGATAACCATGAAGAGCAAAAGGTAACATCTCATGCCAGTCTTTGTAGGTTACTGTCATTTTTTGTATGATTTTCTTGATGTTCTTGTTGGCAGCTTCCACCGCGCCGTTCATCTTTGGTCGATATGGAGAGGAATTATGATGCTTGATTTTGAACTGTGTGCAAAGTTCAGTAATCATTCTGTTGTTTAGATTTGTGCCATTGTCCGTGATAATCCGTTCAGGGATGCCATACCGACAAATGAGATTGTATTTGATGAACCGGGCTACCACATTTTTGGTGACAGAAGCAAATGAAGCTGCTTCTACCCACTTTGTGAAGTAGTCAATAGCGACCAGGATAAAGCGATGTCCGTTGGAGGCAGTAGGTTTGATTTCTCCAATCATATCAATACCCCACATTGCAAAAGGCCAAGGAGCCGTCAGGACGCTTAATGGAACTGGAGGTACATGTACTTTGTCAGCGTATATCTGGCATTTGTGACATGTTCGGGAGTGATGATGGCAGTCTGTTTCCATGGTAGACCAGTAATAACCTGCTCTAAGGATTTTTTTAGCCATTGTATGTCCACTGGAATGAGTACCAAAGGCACCATTGTGTATTTCTTCCATGATCTGTTCTGCTTCCTTCTTGTTTACACAGCGAAGTAAAGTCGAGTCATGATTGCGTTTGTATAGGGTTCCATTGCTTAGAAAGAATTTGGCAGCAAATCTCCTTAGAAACTTTCTGTCATTAATGGATGCCCCTTCAGGGTACTCCTGAGTTTCGAGATATCTTTTTACCTCATGGAACCATGGTTTTTCCTCGGTTCCTTCGGTATTGATCTCATTGCA